>NW_028318138.1:1042500-1382069 GCF_062004578.1 Staurois parvus
CAGAGCATACATACAGTATGCTATACGGTACACAGAGTATACACATACTATACTGTACATGAGTGTATACTGTACACAGAGCATGCACACACTATACTATACTGTACATGAGTATATACCGTATACAGAGTATACTCACACTATACTATACTATACTATACTGTACATGAGTATAGACCGTACACAGAGCATGCACACACTATACTATACTGTACATGAGTATACACCGTACACAGAGTATTCACACCCTATTCTATACTATACATGAGTATATACTGTACACAGAGCTTACATACACTATACTGTACATGAGTATATATTGTATACAGAGTATGCACACACTATACTGTACATGAGTATATATTGTATACAGAGTATGAACACACTATACTGTATTTGAGTATATATTGTACACAGAGTATACACATACTATACATAAGTATACACTGTACACAGTATGCACACACTATACTGTACATGAGTATATATTGTATACAGAGTATGCACACACTATACTGTACATGAGTATATATTGTATACAGAGTATGCACACACTATACTGTACATGAGTATATATTGTATACAGAGTATGCACACACTATACTGTACATGAGTATATATTGTATACAGAGTATGCACACACTATACTGTACATGTCATGCTATAACTATACTATCTATTTGCTCGTTAATAACGTTATCAAATATTTTTTTTAAATTACTATTTTTCTAAAGGCAACACTCCATGAGTATAACATACGTATTTCAGTCATTAATGACTAGAGAGGTACACTGACTGTAGGTAGCGATTATTGCGGTGTGTACACCCGCCTTGAGACTGTAGTACACCATGTGCATAGACTACAACAGGGTTGCATGGGAATTTACACCCACATTTTCTCTATAGGATACAATGTACAGGGTGTATGCTAACCGATCTCATAATGTATATACTATATCTAGCTGTATATGTAGACATAAAATAACTGTACATCAGCAATCAAATAGAAAACCTGTAATATTCTGTATAATACAGAGAGAGGTATATCAGAGCAATGACTGTAGGAGGTGTTGTGCTATTGTGGTGTGTACACACTCCTTGGTTTGGCAGTACACTATAAGTACATAGACTAGAACAGAGGTACATGGGGATTTACACCCACATTTTCTCTGTAGCCTACGCTATACTGGGGGTAGGGTAACTGATCTCTGTATACTATATCTAGCTGTACATGTAGAAATACAATAACTGCACATCAACAAACAAATGCAAACCCAATCTGTAACAATCTATATAATAAAATCTCAGTATTGGTTTAAACATCCTTTTGAAGAGTGATCCATTAAAAGGCATTTTATACCGATTTGTAATTGTCGGGATATTTTACACCTGCTGTATATCAGGCGGTGTGTGCACAAATACTACAGACAGGCTGTTCAGCGGACTGCAGGGAGAAATGCAGAAGGATCGGAGGTTTTACCTGCAGTAAGGGAGGTCCAGGCATAAGGTTACGTTCAGGAATTCTTGAGTGGATCCCCCCCAGTGATTTCCAGCGATGGCTGTCTGGATCCATAAAGCGGTAATGAAGAAGATGTGACATCAATCTATCTCCAGCAATCAGTGGAAGTAGCAGGGAATCCTACATGTGACAGTGGCCTCTGTCCCCCCAGCCACTGACCAGATGCTACAAGGAGACATCTCCCACCAGCTCACGTCCCATCTGCACTTGGTGGTGGAGAAACCTACTTTTCCCACATGGAGGCTTTGCCAACTGAAACAATGGGCCCTGGCAGACGGGTACATAATTGGCTAATGTCAGCCTGGCATAGAGTCATCCTTTAAACCTTCCCTTTTTATCTGAAAACAAGAGATCAGAAACACAATGGGTAGTCTTGATAAAACAACAGAGATCTGTTTTTTATTTGTTACAATTCTATATGCTGTTAAAGTATATAAAAGTATAAAGGTAAAGAGAATAGAGATGGAGTATACAGCGCAGTATCCCAGAGCAACCAATCATAATTCATCTTTTACTGATCAGATGGAGACAACGATTAGAGGCTGTAGGATAACAAGCTTTGCACATCATTGTTGTTCCTTGCACTGCTACAATATAATATATATTCTACTCAATAAAATACAATATAAAACGTAAGAGTAAAGAGAATAGAGATGGCATATACAGTGCAGTATCCCAAAGCAACCAATCATATATCATCTTTTACTGATCACATGGAGACAATGATTAGCGATTATAGGATATTGAGCTTTGTAAATCATTGGTGCTCTTTGCACTGATTTAATATAATATATATTCTACTCAATAAAAGACAATATAAAAAGTAAAGGTAAGGAGAATAGAGATAGAGCATACAGAGCAGTATCCCAAAGCAACCAATCATAATTCATGTATTCCTAATCAGATGACGACAAAATCTGACTAGTACCTATTGAATGCCAAACTTTGTACATCATTGGTGATCTTTGCACGGATGGAATATAATATACAGTACAGTTTACTCAATATATGACAATATAAAAAAGTATAAAGGTAAGGAGAATATAGATAGAGTATACAGCCCAGTATCCCAAAGCAACCAATCATAATTCATCTTTTACTGATCAGATAGAGACAATGATTAGTGCTTATAGGATATTGAGCTTTGTACATCATTGGTGCTCTTTGCACTGACTTAATATAATATATATTCTACTCAATAAATATTGAGTAGAATATATAAAGTAAAGACAATATAAAAAGTAAAGGTAAGGAGAATAGAGATAGAGCATACAGAGCAGTATCCCAAAGCAACCAATCATAATTCATCTATTCCTGATCAGATGACGACAAAATCTGATCAGTGCCTATTGAATACCAAGCTTTGTATATCATTGGTGATCTTTGCACGGATGGAATATAATCAACAGTATATTTGACTCAATATATGACAATATAAAAAGTATAAAGGTAAAGAGAATAGAGATGGAGTATACAGCACAGTATCCCAAAGCAACCAATCATAATTCATCTTTTACTGATCAGATGGAGACGATTAGTGCTTATAGGATATTGAGCTTTGTACATCATTGGTGCTCTTGCACTGATTTAATATATTAAACAGTGTATTTCAATCAATATATGACAATATAAAAAGTATAAAGGTAAGGAGAATATAGATAGAGTATACAGCGCAGTATCCCAAAGCAACCAATCATAATTCATCTTTTACTGATCAGATAGAGACAATGATTAGTGCTTATAGGATACCAAGTTTTGCACATCAATGGTGCTCTTTGCACTGTTGCAATATAATATATATTCTACTCAATAAAAGACAATATAAAAAGTAAAGGTAAGGAGAATAGAGATAGAGCATACAGAGCAGTATCCCAAAGCAACCAATCATAACTCATCTATTCCTGGTCAGATGAAGACAAAATCTGATTAGTACCTATTGAATCCAAGCTTTGTACATCATTGGTGATCTTTACACTGATGGAATATAACATAAAGTACATTTTACTCAATACATGACAATATAAAAAGTATAAAGGTAAGGAGAATAGAGATGGAGTATACAGCGCAGTATACCAAAGCAATCAATCATAATTAATCTTTTATTGATCAGATGGAGACAATGATTAGTGCTTATTGGATATCAAGCTTTACACATCATTGGTGCTCTTTGCAATGATTTAATATAATAAACAGTATATTTTACTCAATACATGACAATATAAAAAGTATAAAGGTCTCCTAGATTGTAAGCTCGAAAGAGCAGGGCCCTCAAACCCCTCCTGTATTGTTTTGTTACTGTATTGTCTCATGTACTGTCCCCCACTATAATGTACAGCGCTGAGCAAACCTTTTGGCGCTATATAAATACTGTATAATAATAATAATAATAATAAAGGTAAGGAGAATATAGATAGAGTATACAGTGCAGTATCCCAAAGCAACCAATCATAATTAATCTTTTACTGATCAGATGGAGACAATTAGTGCTCATAGGATATTGAGCTTTGTACATCATTGGTGCTCTTTGCACTGATTTAATATATTAAACAGTATATTTCAATCAATATATGACAATATAAAAAGTATAAAGGTAAGGAGAATAGAGATGGAGTATACAGTGCAGTATCCCAGAGCAACCAATCATAATTCATCTTTTACTGCTCAGATGAAGACAATGATTAGTGCCTATAGGATACCAATCTTTGCACATAAATGGTGCTCTTTGCACTGCTGCAATATAATATATATTCTACTCAATAAAAGACAATATAAACAGTAAAGGTAAGGAGAATAGAGATAGAGCATACAGAGCAGTATCCCAAAGCAACCAATCGTAATTCATCTATTCCTGATCAGATGAAGACAAAATCTGATTAGTACCTATTGAATCCAAGCTTTGTACATCATTGGTGATCTTTACACTGATGGAATATAATATAAAGTCAATTTTACTCAATACATGACTATATAAAAGGTATAAAGGTAAGGATAATAGAGATGGCGTACACAGCACAGTATCCGAAAGTGCCTATAGGATACTGAGCTTTGCACATACTGTGACTGGTGTTCTTTGTGCTGCTGCAATATAATATACTGTATATTCTACTCAATAAAAGACAATACAAAGTATAAAATAAGGAGTATAGAGATGATCAGATGAAGACAAAATCTGCTTAGTGCCTATAGGATACTGAGGATTGCACATGATTGGTACTCTTTGCACTGCTGCAAAATAATATATATAGTATTCTACTCTATAAAAGGCAATAAAGGTAAGAGGTGTAGTGATAGAGTATACAGCACAGTATCCTAGAGCAACCAATCATAATTCACCATTTACTGATCAGACAGAGACAAAATATGATTAGTGGCTATAGGACACTGAGCTTTGCACATCACTGGTGCTCTTTGCGCTGCTGCAATATAATATACTGTATATTCTACTCAATAAAAGACAATAAAAAGTATAAAATAAGGAGTATAGAGATGATCAGATGAAGACAAAATCTGATTAGTGGCTATAGGATAGTGAGCTCTGCACATCACTGGTGCTCTTCCCACTGCTGCCTGCTGATAAATCGTCTGAAATCTGCCTTTTCCTTATTACTATTCTATATTCTACTCTAAATACTCAGAAGACCAAAATATATACAGAGTATAAAGAATGGAGTATAAGGATACAGTATACAGAGCAGGGGCGGACTGACAACTCATGGGGCCCCCAGGCAATAGATCATGGGACCCCTGTGTCCTTGCTCAAACTCAAAAAAGCCTATGAAAAAGGTACCAGGGGCATCTCATGGGGCCCCCTACTGATCCCGGGCCCTCGGGCAGTGCTCGAGTTTCCAAATGGTCAGTCCTCCCTTGATACAGAGTAACATCCCAAAGCAACCAATCATAATTCACCTTTTACTGATCTGATGGAATATAGTGGTTATAGAATACTGAGCTTTGCACATGGGTGTTCTATTTGCTGCCATACACTCTTGATAAAATACTAGAAATCAGCCATTTCTCCATTACAATTTTATGTTCTACTCTTAATACTCAATTAAAGACAATATATAAAAGTATAAAGGTGAAGAGTATAGAGGTGGGGAAGATTTAATAAAACTGGAGCACTCAGAAACTGGTGCAGCTGTGCATGGTAGCCAACCAGCTTCTAGCTTCAGCTTGTTCAATTAAGGTTTGACCATAAAACCTGGAAGCTGATTGGTTTCTATGCAGAGCTGCTCCAGATTTTGCACTCTCCAGTTTTAGTAAATCTCCCCCATAAAGTATAAAGTGCAGTATCCTAAACCAACCAAATAGAATTCATTTTTTACTGATTAGATGATGCTAAAATTTGATTAATGGCCACAGGATACCGAGCTTTGCACAATATTGCAATACTGCAGCCAGGGGCATATTTACCATAAGGCAAACAAGGCATTTGCCTAGGGCGGCATTTTTCATGGGGGCAGAACATGCAGCACAGGGACCAGGTGAGATCTGAGAGAGGCTGCAGACTGCTTGATGGAGTATGCAGAGCCCAACTCTTGTTTCCAGGGATGCCCAGAGCTGTAAGTGTCTCTCACTCTCCGGGAAGAAGAGGGGGGGGTGGTTGGTCATTGTCAGGCTCTCTCCACTGGGGGGGGGGGGTTGGTCATTGTCAGGCTCTCTCCACTGGGGCGGGGGGGGGGGGGGGTGTTGGTCAGTGTCAGGCTCTCACCCCTGGGGAAGGGGGGGCCTTCGATTTTTTTGTTGCCTAGGGCAGCACAATACCAAAATACACCACTGACTGCTGCCATATAGTCTTGATATATTGCCAGAAATCTCCCTTTTTTAATTACACCTCTATATTCTACTCCTATGATAAAAAATAAAAATGTATATAAAGATTATAAAGATAAGTGTGAAGATACAGAGGGTTAATTACTAAACCTGGAGAGTGCAAAATCTGGTGCAGCTCTGCATAGAAACCAATCAGCTTCCAGGTTTTATTACCAAAGCCTAAAGCTCCATGCACACTGGGCTTAAAAAGAACACCAGTTCCCTTGGCAGAAAAATACACGGAGCATTTTTTACACAGTTTAAGCGAGTTTAGGAGTTATTGTTTTTTTTCTGCCTGAAAGCTGCAATTAAAAAAAAAAAAACTCTCTAGTAATACACACCAAACTGAGCATGTGCAAAGTGACTCCACACCAGTGGCGTCACTAGGGGGGTGTGGGCCGCACCGGGTGACACCATCACAGGGTGTGACACTAAAATGAAAAGAAGAGCTGTCAGTGGCTGTCACCCATCCGAGCGGAGTGTCCCTCATCATCTCCCCGGGTACCAGGGCTCCTCTTCCCTCCTGCAGCCCCAGGAACAGCCGTGCGGGGGGGTGAGATGTTGAGTCCCGGCGGGGGGCGCCCGATCTGCAGGATCACAGCTGCTGCTGCAGGCCAATTCACACCCAGTCTGTCCCCTGTACACTGTAGCGGAGCCCGCCCCCACCCTCTGATTGGACGGCTCCTACTCTACATGTCAGTCCATAAATGGTAATGACCCACCCCGAGCCCACCCCTCTGCATCAATCACACATCACTGGCCAGTCCCTGCACAGGACATCCTTCCATGTCCCAACACAGAGTCCGGAACCTGGGTGACACCACGTGTTACCGCACCAGGTGACACCAACCCTAGTGACGCCTCTGCTTCACACGATATATCTTATCAGGAGATAAAACAGGGACACTGGAAGAAGGGGAGGATCAGAGAAGTCAGGATCAAGCAGCATTTTTACTCAATGCAGAGGATTAACCCCTTAGGTTCCACAGTGAGTATAACCAGCATGCTTTACTGCATATACAGACTGATTGTACTGGTGTGGGTTTAGTAACACATTAAATAACATTTAAAATGGTTGTAAACCCTTACATATACCCAGTGAAGTGACTGACACAGAGATGAAACAAATCCTCCTACATAAGTTGTACCTGTTTATCTGCCGTCTTCTGTTCTCCACATCCCTTCAAAGTGCTCAATAAAAATAGCTTGTCTGAGGGTTGAGAAAAAAGGGGACTGGGAGCTGCAGTTACATACTTCAGAGCTCAATGAGGAGAGGTCTGAGAGCTGATTGGAGGGAAGAGACACACCCTCCCCTACACACAGCTCACAGAAACAGAGCCATCAATCTGTTGGAGGTCCCTCCCCTGTCACCATTTTTCTCTTGGTGTCAGGAAAACCTGTCAGCACTGACTCAGGCTGATAGCAGAGGAACCATGCAGCAGATAGAAATGTCACTTAGTGCTCTGGATTGAGACAAGTACACACTGTAGAGGAATATGCTTTGTTCATATTTCATGTCTGAGGTTTACAACCATATTAAATGAACATGCTGATTGGTTGCTATGCAGAAATTCACCAGATTCTTTGTGCACCAATCTTAGTAAATCTCCCCCAAAGGGTCTGAAAACACGCCAAAAAGTGCCACATGCACCTTTTATTATGTTGCATAGGAGTGAAAAGGTCCCTTAGGTAATAATGGGATTTATCATGAACTCGTCTTGTTGTGCCTTGCCTTGCAACAGGCAAAGCATGACAAATTGCACTGGTCTGAATGGAAACTACGGGCCCATTCACCTTTGTCTGCTCCCCCCCCCCTTTTTTTTCCAAACTCTCAGACAAGCTTTATAAATTCAGCACTCTGACTGGATGTAGAGAAGACTTCAGATAACCAGGTACAACTTATGTAGGAGGATTTGTTTCATCTCTGTGTATCACCGGAGGCCAGTCACTTCACTGGGTATATGGAAGGGTTTACAACCACTTTAAGGGCCAGTTCACACTACATGCCTTTCAGTGTGTTTTTTTCTGCATCCAGACGCACAGAAAGTAGGTTATATGGTTGTCAATGTCATAGTTCACACCAGTGCTTGCAGTTCCAGTGCGTTCCAGTTGCAGAAAAAAAAAGTAGAATAATGCTACATTTTTCCTGCACAGAACTGTACTGGAAAACATAATAAATGCAGGGGCAGCACAGTGGCTAAATGGTTATCATTTCTGCTTGGCAGTACTAGGGTCATTGGTTCGAATCCCAACCACGGCACCACCTGCCTGGAGTTTGCATGTTCTCCCTGTGCCTGTGTGGGTTTCCTCCAGGTACTCCGGTTCCCTCCCACACTCCAAAGCAGGGGCGGACTGACAACTCATGGGGCCCCCGGGCAATAGGGGATCATGGGGCCGCTGTGTCCTTGCCCAAACTCAAAAAAACCTATGAAAAAGGTACCAGGGACATCTCATGGGGCCCCCTACTGACCCCGGGCCCCTGGGTAGTGCCCGAGTTTCCAAATGGTCAGTCCGCCCCTGCTCCAAAGACATGCTGGTAGGTTAATTGGCTCCTGTCTAAATTGGCCCTAGTATGTGTATGTATGAATGTAAGTTAGGGACCTTAGATTGTACACCCCTTGAGGGTTAGGGACTGATGTGAATGTACAATATATATGTAAAGCGCTATGTAAACTGACAGAGTTATATATAAGTACCTGTAATAATAATAATAAATGCACGGGAACATACCAAAGCGCACCAAAAATGCACTGGAATGCACATATCCCTATTTAAACTGAAGAAAAAGGGGGAAAAATTAACCAGAAAGCATCAAAAATGCACTGGAACATGTTAAAGACATAAAAAAGTCACTGGAACATGTTAAAGACACATCAAAAATGCACTGGAACATGTTAAAGACACATCACAAATGCACTGGAACATGTTAAAGACACATAAAAAAGCACTGGAACATGTTAAAGACATCAAAAATGCACTGGAACATGTTAAAGACACATCAAAAATGCACTGGAACATGTTAAAGACACATCATAAATGCACTGGAACATGTTAAAGACACATAAAAATGCACTGGAACATGTTAAAGACACATCAAAAATGCACTGGAACAAGTTAAAGACACATCACAAATGCACTGGAACATGTTAAAGACACATAAAAATGCACTGGAACATGTTAAAAACACATCAAAAATGCACCAGAACACATCAAAAACACGCTTGTGGAAATGCATCTGGAACACATCTGGACTGCATTTCTATAGTGTGAAATGGCCCTAAGCTATGATAATAAAACCTGATTGGTTACTATCCACAGCTGCACCAGATTCTGTGTGCACCAGTTTTAGCAATCTCCCCTATAGACTTCAATTGGAACATATGGAACATTACAAATGAATGAAATTGCAAAATATATGCATGATAATGCATTAAAATGTATAAAAAATGCATAAAAAATGCATGAAAATAAAGGAGTGTACCTAATCCCATGTCGCAGTCTTTTGCCCATTATGGCCCACGCCCTGCCAGCTGTCATGGCCGCCCCTTTACCCCAGATTCACACGTAAGCGTTTTCCACAGTGTTTTGTCTTTTGCAGAAACGCAGTACAGTCCATGTAACATGATTTCCTATGGAAGGAAAAAATGTCACCAGCACACTGAGGATCACCAATATGGGTCCAAAGGTTTTAATAAACCATCACATAGTTACAGCAAGGCAACGTTTCGGAGTCTCGCAGGACCCCTTCATCAGGCATGTGTGTGCGTTTGGATTATACACTTGCATGATTTCCTATGGGACACGTTCACATCTCCACGTTTTCACACGGTGCATTTTTTGGACAGGGACTTTTTAAGATGCAAAAAGCTGCCTTTATAGACTTCAATGGAAATGCTGCAGAAAAGCATGTGGTGCATTTTTGCTGCATTTTGTGTTTCGCAGAAACGCGGTACAGTCCATTTGACATGATTTGCTATGGGACACGTTCACATCTCTACGTTTTCACCCCGTGTGTTTTTTGGACAGGGTCATGGCCTTTTTTGAATGCAAAAAGCTTACTTTATAGACTTCAATGGAAATGTTGCAGAAAAGCATGTGGTGTGTTTTTCTGCGTTTTGTGTTTTGCAGAAACGCGGTACAGTCCATTTGACATGATTTCCTATGGGACACGTTCATATCTCTGCGTTTTCACACGGTGTGTTTTTTGGACAGGGCCTTTTTTGAATGCAAAAAGCTGCCTTTATAGACTTCAATGGAAATGCTGCAGAAAAGCATGCGGTGCGTTTTTGCTGCATTTTGTGTTTTGCAGAAACGTGGTACAATCCATTTGACATGATTTCCTATGGGACACGTTCACATCTCCACGTTTTCACACGGTGCATTTTTTGGACAAACACTTTTTAAGATGCAAAAAGCTGCCTTTATAGACTTCAATGGAAATGCTGCAGAAAAGCATGTGGTGCGTTTTTGCTGCATTTTGTCTTTTGCAGAAACGCGGTACAGTCCATTTGACACGATTTCCTATGGGACACGTTCACATCTCTGCGTTTTCACACGGTGCATTTTTTGGACAGGGACTTTTTAAGATGCAAAAAGCTTCCTTTATAGACTTCAATGGAAATGCTGCAGAAAAGCATGTAGTGCGTTTTTGCTGCGTTTTTGCATTTTAAATCTGCCTAGCAACAAGAAAAAAAATTTTTAAAAATGCATCAAAAACGCATGTGCAAAAACTTAAAATTCAACACAAAAAGCACCGCAGAAACAGATGAAATGCAAACTGCATAGGTGTGAACTGAGCCTTACAAACTATTTCAGTTCCCGATCTGTGCTCAGAGGTATTTCTGGCAAACGTTGAACATCCAGCGATGCGTCTTGTGACGGCTTACATTCGTAGCAATGCTCAAACCATCGCTTCCAGGAGTACAATAGACAGGAATTATCTGAACATGACACCGAATGAGCGGATAATTCAAGTCCAAACAATGAAACAGGAGCCAGAAGACAAGTCTAGGAAGAACAGAAATCTCCCATTTACGTGTTTTCTTTCCTGCGCTCCATCATACAGAGCTTTATTCTATGACTGGTAAACAATCCCTTCTCTGCTTCCCTCTTCCTGCACATTACAGTAGATGGATAATAGAGAAATTACAGTTTTTCTGTCAAGTCATCTGGAGAAAATGTGCTAATAGATGTACTGTACATTTTACACCAACGTCAAAAAAGGTAAGAAAACAGAGAATATTGAAGAATGAAGTTCTGCAAAAATAAATGTGGAAAGGATTTATAAGACGGAAGGAAGCCATCTTAGGTACAAAGACATGATGACATCACAGCATACTTTGATGACATCACTGGGATTGATTTACTAAAACTGGAGAGTGCAAAATCTGTGGCAACTCTGCATAGAAACCAATCAGCTATCAGTTTTGTTTTTTTTTAATCAAAGCTTAACCAGTTCCGTGCCGCCCTATAGCAGAAACCAGGGGTGGACTGACCATATGGAAACTCTGGCACTTCCAGAGGGCCCGGGGTCAGTAGGGGGCCCCATGAGATGCCCCTGGTACCTTTTTCATAGGCTTTTTTGAGTTTGGGCAAGAACACAGGGGCCCCATGATCCCCTATTGCCCGGGGGCCCCATGAGTTGTCAGTCCGCCCCTGGCAGAAACACTACTACAGTGCGGCACGGGTGCGCAAAATACGTATATATATGTGATTTTGCAGTTCTGGGTAAGGCGGCGTGTGCGCGGCCTATCTGCCTCACCATTTGTGGCCTCAGCTGTCAATCACCGGGTCCCGGCCAATGATTATTCGCCGGCACTCAGTGATCGCCGAGTATCTCCAATGGGGAGAGACCTGTGTGTAAACAACACAGATCTCTCCCCTGTCAGCTCCAGCACACTGCTTTGTATGGCTCTGCATAGTTAGTGAGTTCCCCCCAGTGTCAGAATGCCCTCCGCAGTCCCGCTATAAGTCACTGATCGCCGCCATTACCAGTATAAGGCTACGTTCACACTAGCCTTGTGTGCAGCCGGCAGAGAGGCGTTTGGGAAGCGTTTTTACTGCTTCCCAAACGCCTCTGCCAATTCTGCACATTACAGCACATGGTGCTGTTCTAACGGGAGCGTTTGCGTTGCGTCGCGGCAAAACGGACGCCTCTGGTCGAGTCAGGAGGCTTTGAAGCCTGCTATTCTCGTCTATGGTGCCGCTCCGCAAACGCCCGGCCGGCGTTTGCGGTGCGGTTGTGACGCGGTTGCGGGGCGTTTGCTGAGCGGTAACACCACTCAAACTGTATTATAGGCGTTTGTGGGGCGTTATTAACGCTCGGCAAACGCCTAGCAACCGCCACTAAACCGCGCATGCGGCGTTTGCGGAGCGTTTGCCGAGCGTTAAAAAACGCTCCACAAACGCCGGACCAACGCTTGCCAAACGCTATAGGGGCGTTTGGCAAGCGTTGGTAAAACAGCCAAGTGTGAACGAGCCCTAAAAAAAAAAAAAATCCCAGTATATATACCGCCATTTGTAAACGCTATAACTTTCACGTAAACCAATTAATTTACACGTATTTGGATTTTTTTTTTAGCAAAGACATGGAACAGAATACATTTTGGCCTAAATCTATGAAGAAATTAGATTTTTTAAAAATTTTTATTGGACATGTTTAACCACTAGCCTACAGGGCACTTCTACCCCCTTCCTGCCTACAGGGCACTTCTACCCCCTTCCTGCCTACAGGACACTTCTACCCCCTTCCTGCCTACAGGGCACTTCTACCCCCTTCCTGCCTACAGGGCACTTCTACCTCCTTCCTGCCTACAGGGCACTTCTACCCCCTTCCTGCCTACAGGGCACTTCTACCCCCTTCCTGCCTACAGGGCACTTCTACCTCCTTCCTGCCTACAGGGCACTTCTACCCCCTTCCTGCCTACCGGGCACTTCTACCCCCTTCCTGCCTACAGGGCACTTCTACCCCCTTCCTGCCTACAGGGCACTTCTACCTCCTTCCTGCCTACCGGGCACTTCTACCCCCTTCCTGCCTACTGGGCACTTCTACCTCCTTCCTGCCTACTGGGCACTTCTACCTCCTTCCTGCCTACAGGGCACTTCTACCTCCTTCCTGCCTACAGGGCACTTCTACCCCCTTCCTGCCTACTAGGCACTTCTACCTCCTTCCTGCCTACAGGGCACTTCTACCCCCTTCCTGCCTACCGGGCACTTCTACCCCCTTCCTGCCTACAGGGCACTTCTACCCCCTTCCTGCCTACAGGACACTTCTACCCCCTTCCTGCCTACAGGGCACTTCTACCCCCTTCCTGCCTACAGGGCACTTCTACCCCCTTCCTGCCTACAGGGCACTTCTACCCCCTTCCTGCCTACAGGGCACTTCTACCCCCTTCCTGCCCAGGCCAATTTCCAGCTTTCAGCGCTGTCACACTTTGAATGACAATTGAGCGGTCATACAACACTGTACCCATATGACATTTTTATAATTTTTTTGTGACAGATAGAGCTTTATTTTGGTGGTATTTAATCACCTCTGGGTTTTTTATTTTTTCTTAAACCAAAAACCAATGAAATTTTTGGAAAAAAAAAATTTTTCTTAGTTTTTGTTATAAAATTTTATAAATAAGTGATTTTTCTCCTTTACTGATGTGCGCTAATGAGGCTGCAGTGATGGGCACTGACAGGCTGCACTGATGGACACTGATAGGTGGCACTGATGGGCACTGATGAGGAGGCACTGGTAGGTGGCACTGATGGGCATTGACAGGTATCACTGATGGGCACTGAAAGGCAGCACTGATACATGGCACTGATATATGGCACTGATAGGCATCACTGATAAGCGGCACTGACTGGCACTGTTAGGCGGGACTGACTGGCACTTTTAGGCGGCACTGACTGGCACTGATAGGTGACACTGACTGGCACTGATAGGTGACACTGACTGGCAGCACTGATAGGTGGCACAGATTGGCATTGATAGGTGGCACTGACTGGCATTGATGGGTGACACTGAAAGGCAGCTCAGATGGGCACTGATATGTGGCACTGATGTGGCACTGATGGGCACTGGCACGAGGCACTGATGAGCACTGACAGGTGGCACTTCTGGGGCCACACTGATCATCAGGGCACACTGATCATCAGTGCTCTGATGATCAGTGTACATGTTCCCTCCGCGGAAAGCCGATTACCGGCTCTCCTCTCCTCTCGAGCTGTCAGCGTGACAGCTCGGGAGGAGAGAAATGCCGATAGCCGGCATTTCCCTGTTTACATGTGAACAGCTGTGATTGGACACAGCTGATCACATGACCGAGCCGACATCTTCGGCTCTTTCCGTGATCGGTAATCCGCTGTGTCCGAGGGACACTCCCTGAGCCGCGCATGCATGGTGAGAACGGGAGGACGTCATATGACGTCCTCCCAGAACGAGAGAGCCACCTTGCGCCCGTCATATTACTATATGGCGGGTGGGAGGTGGTTAATAGCAAAAAAGTCAAAAATATTGTTTTTTTGTCAAAATTGTTGGTCTTTTTTTATTTATAGCACAAAAAATAAAAACTGCAAAGGTTATCAAATACCACCAAAAGAAAACTCTATTTGTGGGAAAAAAGGACGTACATTTCCTCTGTGTGCAGCGTTGCATGACTGCGCAATTGTCAGTTAAAGTAATGCAGCGCCGTATCGCAAAAAATGGCCTGGTCAGGAAGGGGGGAAATCCTCTGGAGGGCAAGTGGTTAAACCAAAAAGAGCCCAAAAGTGTATTATATTGCCACTTACCAATTCCTAGATCCGGCGGCTTGATTAGTTTTCTTTTCTTCCTTTATTTTCATGCCTAGTGATCATGCCAATAAGTCTTTTCATTTCTTAACTTCCGTTAACAGACCAAGCTGAACAGCAAAAGTAGCAGTTAGAGGGTTGAGACAAACCACTGACAGGGATGAATATAATGGTCGGCTTTTATTTATTTATTTATTTAAAGTGTTACTAAACCCACAACAGTACAATAAGTCTGTAGATGCAGTAAAGCATGCTTGTTATACTCACTGTGGAACCTAAGGGGTTAATCCTCTGCTTTGTGTAAAAAGGATGCTTGATCCTGTTTTCTCTGATCCTCCCCTTCTTCTACTGACCCCAATCCATCTGCTGATAGAACAGAGCCTCGGAGACACTTTGCACATGCTCAGTTTGGTGAGTACTGTTAGAGAGTTTTTTTCTTTTTCTTGGGAGAGTGCATGTGATCACCACAGGGCCAATCAGCACTGTCCAGACACAAGGGCATGGGCTATGCAAACCCATAGGGCAGTGAGAGGAGAAAGAAAACTCCTCCTACAAGCTTTAACCAGTGCTCAGCTGGACACTGACAGAGGTCACAAGACTGCTCTAACTGCTGAGGAGAAAAGGTATTTAGCAGTTTATATTTTTCTAAAATAATTGCATTTCCATGTTGTGTGTACTGAGGGGGGCCAGATATAGTGAATGCAGGGTCCGGGGAGACCAAATATAGTGAATGCAGGGTCCAGGGAGACCAAATATAGTGAATGCAGGGTCCGGGGAGACCAGATATAGTGAATGCGGGGTCCGGGAGAGCAGATATAGTAATTGCAGGGTCCTGCGAGACCAGATACAGTGAATGCCGGGTCCAGGGAGACCAGATATAGTGAATGCAGGACCCGGGGAGACCAGATATAGTGAATGCAGGGTCCGAGGAGACCAGATATAGTGAATGCAGAGTCTGGGGAGACCAGATATAGTGAATGCAGGACCCGGGGAGACCAGATATAGTGAATGCAGGGCCCGGGGAGACCAGATATAGTGAATGCAGGGTCCAGGGAGACCAGATATAGTGAATGCAGGACCGGGGAAGACCAGATATAGTAAATGCAGGGCCCGGGGAGATCAGATATAGTGAATGCAGGGTCCGGGGAGACCAGATATAGTGAACGCAGGGTCCGGGGAGACCAGATATAGTGAACGCAGGGTCCGGGGAGACCGGATATAGTGAACGCAGGGTCCTGGGAGACCAGATATGGTGGATGCACGGTCCGGGGAGACCAGATATGGTGAATGCAGGGTCCGGAGAGACCAGATATAGTGAATGCAGGGTCTGGAGAGACCAGATATAGTGAATGCAGTGTCCTGGGAGACCAGATATAGTGAATGCAGGGTCCGGGGAGACCAGATATAGTGAATGCAGGGTCCTGGGAGACCAGATATAGTGAACGCAGGGTCCGGGGAGACCAGATAAAGTGAATGCAGGGTCCGGGGAGACCAGATACAGTGAACGCAGGGTCCTGGGAGACCAGATATGGTGAATGCAGGGTCCGGAGAGACCAGATATAATGAATGCAGGGTCCGGAGAGACCGGATATAGTGAATGCACAGTCCAGGATTTGGTAAAACGGTAAACGCTTCTTGACTGCACTATAGCCGAAAGATGTTCCCCAGGTCTGGGAGAGTGTCATATGACATCCTCCCAAAACCAGAATCCGTGCACCCCCCAGCAGTGCGCACCCACTCTTCTTTGTGATCGCTGTGTTCTTTTGACACAGCTGATCACATGACGTGGTAAAGGGCCAGTCACAGCTGATCACCATGTACATACACTTGCCGGTCATCGGACGTTCTTTCCTCACTCGGTCACAGCATGAGGAAAGTACTGCTGATAACCGGCAACTGTGAAAGGAGATATCTACACTGATAATCAGGGAACTGTATATCAGTGTCCTTGTTATCAGTGAAGCCCCAAAAGTGCCCAACAGTGCTGCAAATCTGTGCCCAGCAGTGCTTCCAGTCTGTGCTCATCAGTGCTGCCAGTCAGTGCTGACAGTCAGTGCCCTTCAGTGCTGCCTATTAGTGCCCGTCAGTGCCACCTATCAGTGCCCATCATTGCTACCTATCAGTGCCCATCAGTGCTGCATATCAGTGCAGCATCATCAGTGCCTCCTCATCAAAAAAGTACCTGTTTGCAAAATGTTATAACAGAAAGAAAGGTGCCCAACGTAGCCCAGAAGAACCCACCACAGGGTAGACCTCCTATGTGACCTAGACATGGCACCCTACAAGGAGGGGAACATATGGGGGTACCACTTCCTGCCCCACAGGCTACCAGCTGCACCAGATTTTGCACTCTCCAGTTTTAGCAAAGCAACCCCAATTTGTATAATCCATTTCACATGGGGATTAGCAGATTTTATTTGACAAGGAACCCCTTGGCCCACTAGAAGCATGGTCCTTTTTACAAATCAGAGTTGCCTGACCTCTGTTCACTGTAGGAACCGATTACCCCCGAGTACCACCTATCCCTATCCCATATATCTCATTTATCTTCATCCTAACACTTAACTCTAGCCCACCCTTAACCTTAAAGCTCACATCCAGCCTCATTGTTCTTTTAAAGCCACCTCCAGTTTACAATGGATCCAGTACCAGCCCTTTTGCTGGTAATGTGGAACTAAACTGTATTTGAGCATCACAAACCAAAATGCTATTTGCTTGGTTCTTATTGTTCATAACAAACTCCCCCATCCATCCATGTCTCCATGCTTTATTTTGTTGAGAAATCACTTTCAAAAACACCCCTCTAGCGTTTTTGGCTGTGGCCATCTTGAGTAAGGGCAGATGATTCATGTAGCATGTACTTCCTGGAATCCATCTGTGTTTAGCTCAGGCATGCGGGCAGGAGGGTGTGCTTGCTTAGCTGAGAGAGCCCCACCTCCCCTCCTCCCCTGAGGACTCATGGGATGTATAACATCATTTTGGCCTAGGTAAAAATCAGCAAACAACTGAAAAATTAAAAAAAAATGAAAACAAGTAAATATAATATACTTTTACCACGTGATCAGCTGTGTCCAATGACACGGCAGATCACGGAGTAAATACAGTTGCCAGTTAGCTGTCACAACTTGAGGAAAGTACTGCCGATAACCGGCAACTGCCACAGCAGATTGGCACTGATCATCAGAGCACTGATGATAAGTACCCAGCAGTGCCACCCACCAGTGCCCAGCAGTGACTCCCTCCAGTGCCCAGAAATGCCTTCCAGCAGTGCCTCCCACCAGTTCCCAGCAGTGCCACCCTTCAGTGCCACCCATCAGTGTCCAGCAGTGCCACCCATCAGTGCTGCCCATCAGTACCCAGCAGTGCCATCAGTCAGTGCTGTCAGTCAGTGCCGCCAGTCAACGTCGCCCATCAGTACCCATCATTGCTGCATACCAGTGCAGCATCATTAGTGCCTCCTCATCAATGCCCACCAGTGCTGCCTAATTAGTGCCACCCCATCAGTGCAGCCTATCAGTGCCCATCAGTGCTGCCTATCAGTCAAGTGAAGTGAAGGAGAACAATTACCTGTTTGCAAAGTTTAATACAATATACCTTCCTATCTGTTTACTAATGATTGCGGCATGTAGATCAAAAATAGTTAACCTCTTGCCAACCGCGCTATATCCATATGACGGCTACAACGTGGTTGTCCAATTATGGGAGGATGTCATATGACGTCCTCCCAGAATGTGCCCCCAGCGGCATGCACCCGGCGCTGTCCATGATTGCTGTATCCTATTGAGGTAAAAGGCCAATCACAGCTGCCTTTAACCACATGATCAGCTGTATCGGTTATCAGCAGCACTTTCCTCATGCTGTCACAGAGCATATCAGCACTGATCATCGGCACTCCTTCATCCAAACTGGAGTCACTCTAATCAGGGGCGGACTGACAACTCATGGGGCCCCTGGGCAATAGGGGATCATGGGGCCCCTGTATCCTTGCCCAAACTCAAAAAAGTCTATGAAAAAGGTACCAGGGGCATTTCATGGGGCCCCCTACTGACCCCGGGCCCTCGGGCAGTGCCTGAGTTTCCAAATGGTTAGTCCGCCCCTGACTCTAATACAGAAGGTGTGTTACTGGAGGGAGAGCACAGCCTATGATTGACAGCCTCAGCTCTTTTCCTGTGTGCTGTGTGGAGGGGGTTGTGCCCCTTCCTTCCAATCAGTTCCCAGAGCTCTTTTCACTGAGCTATGTGTAACTTCAGCTCTCCGCCCCCTTTTTTCTGACAGCTCAGACAAGCTTTATAAATTCTGGACATTGAATGGCTATAGAGAAGACTTCAGATGAACAGGAATAACTCATATGGGAGAATGAGTTTCATCTCTGTATAAAATTGTAGCATTTCAAATATATGTCAATATATTTGGGAAGAATATTTTAAAAATATATTTCAAATATATTTTTCTTCCATATGGGATGTACAGTGGGTGTTTGGTAGTTCTCCGAGATCCAGATCTGATTTATTTTATTCAAATTCAGTTTCCTATTTATAATTCCCTCCAACCCACCCCTGCTGTGCTGAAGACCCTCTCTAACAACACACATGACGCATAGCAGGCTAGTACGTAAAGCTCCTACATGGCCACGTCCAGCCAGTGGTACTTTCTTGACACTCAGTGGTCAATGGATATGATCACCATTTAAGTTACAGCCATAGCTGCCCATGTCTGCTTGAACAGGGCAGGGATAGCCTTACAAGGTATTAAAAAAAAAATATATGTTCCTTCTTGCCTAAGGTAGTACCTAGTTTGCATTGCCTCCCTGCCTGCGTTTGCTTGACCAGGGCAGGGACAGCCCTACAAGAAAAAACGATTACAATTTTAAACAATAGCCTACTCAAATATTTTAGTAAATACGTAAATAATAAAGAGTTCACAACAATTGTATAGGGCTTGGAACATGTTACTGTGGTGCTATGCAAGCAGGAAACGTTACAATAATTATGGGAGGCTATGGACTAAATGTTTTCTTAAGGGATCACATCAAAACCTTTGTACTAGACTTTCTTCATAGGTTCTGTGCTGGGTTTGATTCAGGGGCACGTTAGTCTCTCCTGCCACTGTGCCACCAGCACGGCTGCTTTTCTCTTACCCAGCAGGCCATACATGAGTCGATTTTTGAACGATTTTTCTTTTGAAAATCGGACCGTTTTTCGCTCTGTTAGTTTGGCAATGGTACCGGACTATTTTCGTGGTTCCTCCCCATTTTATTTATAGGACATGCTGGAAAATTCATGAAAAATGACCGATTTTCTAAATCATTGGTGGCACCATCGGATTACAGAACGAACGTTGTTTTTGATTTTCAATCGAAAAATTGTTCGGAATTTGACCCATGTATGTCCTGCTTTATGCCCAACAACGCATCAGCTGCAACAACCTGCAAGTGGTCAGATTCCACGAAGAAAACACAACCTGCTCTCTATACCAACCTCCAAATGTCAACCTCCAGTCTGCCTTTCGCTTCTGTTTGACCATTGAAAGGAGAATGTTTGAAGGGTGGGCTGCCTATGGTGGTAGGATTCTACGCTTAATGCCATTCTAAAGGTTCCTTTTTTTTTTAAATAACAAACATGTTATACTTACCTGCTGTGTGTAGTGGTATTGCACAGAGCAGCCTAGATCCTCCTCTTCTCGGGTCCCCTGACTCCTCGCTCCTGTTGGGTGCCCCCACAGCAAGCAGCTTATGGGGGCACCCGCTGCTCTGTGTATCCATTCACACACAGACCCGCAGTTTGGCCCCATCCCCACTCTCCTCATTGGCTGATTGGCTGTGATTGACAGCAGCATGAAACAATTGCTCTAGCTTGCTGTATCAGTTAATGAGGAGGCAGAGACCCAGGACAGCTGAGGCTGTTGTGCACATGGCTGGATCGCGATGCAGCTCAGGTAAGTATTGAGGGGGCATTGGTGTCTGTGGGAGGAATAGTGCCCTGTCATTGGTGTCCAGGGGTGGACTAACCATTTGGAAACTCGGGCACTGCCCGAGGGCCCGGGGTCAGTAGGGGGCCCCATGAGATGCCCCTGGTAGTGTTTCAAGGGCCAGATAAAGGCAAACAAATGGCTGCATCCATCCTGTAGGCCGCAGTTTGCAGATCACTGGTCTAGGGGAACAAAAAAAGTAAATATACTTACCCAATTCTCCACTCCTCCCTGCAGCTAGACTGGCCCCCGCAGCTCCTGCACTCTAGCGTTCTGTGGTCCTGCCGTCATAGCAGACCATAGCAGGATCCATAGACCCGTTCAGGATGTGAGGATGCTGAGGGACAAACCATCTTCATTTTGTGGGGGAGCACCGCCTGCCGGGTGGAGCCACAGATCTGGTAAGTTAAATTGCTTCTCCTCTCCCCTAGACAAAACAGTGCAGGTACAGTCCCACTGCAAGGGATCATTTTTTGGGCTTTAAGCTGCCTGTGGAGAGTGTCAAGTCGGCAGGTGGCCATACTGTCCAGACATGCGGAGTCTATGGAGGTATGTCAACGCATAAAGCATCATTTGAAAAAGAACAATGAAGCTAAGAAAAGCTCTGCTGCAGTTTAATGGCAGATTACATGAATGAGATGTAGGTATGTTTGCAGATTTTCTTCGTCTCAATCCAGTAACATATAAATATGACTAGAGATGTGCATAATGGAAAAATTTGTTTTGTTTTGGATTAGTTCGGAAAGTTAATAATTTTGTTTCATCATATTCGTTACATTGTAATGATTTATGTTCAGAATTTGTTTCGTATATTCGTTATTTACAAAGCAAAATATTTATTTCATAATTCAAATTTTGGAAGACAGCTATATTCATTCTATTCTGTTCTATTCTATTCTATTTTATTTTTTCTATTCTATTATTTACTACTCTGTTTTGTTCCATTCTATTTTATTATTTTATTCTATTTATTTTGTTCTATTCTATGATATTCCTCTATTTTCTAGACTATTCTTTTCATTCTATTCTATTCTATTCTTTATGTTCTATTTTATTCCAGTCTACTTGTTTCTGTTCTATTCCTTTATTTTTCTAATCTATTCTGTTTTATTCTAGTCTATTCTTTTATTTTCCGTTCTATTATATTCCTTTATTTTCTCCTTTTGTATACAGTATCTTAATGTGTTTATATGTTTCCATTTCAAATTCAAACTAATTTTTGATTTCAAATTTAAAATACCTTTCTAATTTAAATTCAGTTTCAAAATTAAAATCAAATGATTTGTTTTCTTATCATTTATTCGGATCCATTGAAGTTCGTTACTATTATGATGAAGTTGCTATTATGATTTGGAAATTTGGATACATCTGAATCTTCGAATAACAAAAATGTTCTCTAAATTTTGATTAATTCAACAAATCGCACACATCTAATTATGAGATGATTCTGGTGGTCATGCTATTCCTCTGATAACAAGGCACGACCATGGTAATGCTTCATCGCGGGACCTTTCCATCACTACTTATGGCAGTGTTTCTCAACTCCAGTCCTCATGGACCCCCAACAGGTCATGTTTTCAGGATTTCCCTCAGATGAAACAGCTGTGGTAATTACTAAGGCAGTGAAACTGATCAAATCACCTGTGCAAAATAATGGAAATCCTGAAAACATGACCTGTTGGGGGTCCATGAGGACTGGAGTTGAGAAACACTGACTTATGGTAACAATGTATAGTTGAAAATGAAGCAACCAATCAGCCAGCTCCTTTTATTTTATAATTTGCCCTATCAGCAAGAAAGGAAGAAATTAACTGGTTAATAAGTATGAAAAATGTTCCTCTTCTCCAAAATGATGGCTGTATTATACTCTGGCGGCATAACATCACTAATACGGGATTACTTTTGGTTACATACACAACCTAGAATCTTTTTTATTCTATTTGATTCATTCTTCCACCCCAGCTGACAGCACAAAATTATTGATTGAATTTCTGGCGTCTGGTGAACACAAGTAATGTCATCTTTGACTAACGTATTCTCTAAATTGAATCCAGTTCTTGGGTATAAATGTGTTGGTATAACTCAGTGTCACATTACCCTTTCTGATCATTCCCATGAGTTTCCAGTATAATTGCCTTTTTTGCTAAGAGATTGTATAGAATACAGCTGAGAGATAAAATAATGTCAAATGAACAAAATTTTCCGTTTCCCAGTGCACCATGAGTAAATTGTTCATGTAAAATGCAAAGAAGTAATAGCAGAAAAAAAAAAAACATGACATTGTTTAGCATTCGTGTGATAAAAATAATGCATTGTTACAATTGTGGCTATGTACCATTTATAATGTATCATTTCATGTTTAAAGTGATTCTGAGGCTCTGTTCACACTTGTGCAACTTGTCGTGCGACTTTGGACACTAACGTCCCATGACAAATCACACCGCATGTATTTAAATGACAACCGTTCAAATATGTGTGACCT
Source organism: Staurois parvus (assembly GCF_062004578.1). Classification (NCBI taxonomy): domain Eukaryota; kingdom Metazoa; phylum Chordata; class Amphibia; order Anura; family Ranidae; genus Staurois; species Staurois parvus. Next base: position 1,066,062 of record NW_028318138.1, read on the forward strand.
AAAGTCACAGCAACTTTAAAAAGGTTCCTGTACTATTTTGGTCCAACTTTCATGCCACTTGAGTGCCATAGACTTCAATGTAAACCCTCAAAGGTTGCATGAAAGTTGTTATACATGTTATACATGCGACTGTTGTGTAGCAGTTGTCCATTATCATTGATCAAAGTTGCATCCAAGTCTCACCTGTCAATGTTGCACTTGAAATTGCACTACTTTGGAGTCACACTAATGTGAATGGAGCCTAAACTCTTGATTTTTTTTTTTTTTTTTTTTTTAATAACACACATGTAATAATTACCCATATGGAAGAAAAATATATTGAAATATATTTTAAAAAATATTCTTCCCAAATATATTGCCATATATTTGAAATGCTACAATTTTGGCCATATTCAATATATCTCAAAATATATTTTGCTAAAAAATGTATATATATATGTGTATACTGCATGTTGAAATGCATTTTTATTACAAAATATATGAAAACTATTTTTAAAAATACATTTCAAATATACTCTGTCTTTTATATAGTATATAATAAAGTATATGTTATATATATATATATACTACATGTTGAAATGCGTTCTTTATATATTGCAAAATATATGAAAAATATTTTTTAAATATATTCTTCAGATTTTTTATAATGTAGAAAAGAGTAATTTTAACATATATTTTTACATATATTTATAAATGCATTTCAAAAATGAAGATTTGTATTTTTAAAGACATACAGTATATTTGAAACGTATTTTTAAAAATATTTTTCATATATTTTGTAATAAAAACGCATTTCAACATACAGTGTATATATATCTTTATTTATTTTTTGAAATATATTGAATACGGACAAAATTGTAGCATTTCAAATATATATCAATATATTTGGGAAGAATATTTTTAAAATATATCTTTCTTCCATGTGGGATGTTACTGGTAAAACCAATACATTTATATATGTGGGTGGCACTATCCCCTAAGGAGTCGCTAGAGATTTGGGACCTCCTATAGTCCTGCACAGCCAGGCAACACGCATTTTCCACATGCAGTGTGTAATATATATATATATATTTATTGAAATATATTTTTAAATATATTGAATATGGCCAAAATTGTAGCATTTCAAATATATGGCAATATATTTGGGAAGAGTATTTTTTAAATATATTTCAAATATATTTTACTTCCCTGTGGGTACCTGCCTCCACTTTTCGGGTCCAACGCTTGTGTTCCTAGCTCCTTCCCCATGCCGCCAAGTGCCCACCATAGCAAGCCACATGTTATGGGGGCTCTAATGTGGGCTCACTCTTGACTCAGCTCTGTGTGTCCATAGACACACAGAGCGTGGATCTGCTCCACTCCCTCCTGACTGGCTGTGAATGGCAAATATCTCAGTTTGCTGTGTCTAAACCTATGAGGAGAGGGAGAGCTGAGAGAGAGCCTCGGCACTTGCGCACATCGCAGGATTGAGATCGGGCTCAAATAAGTATAAGGGGTTGTTGAGGGGGGGGGGGAGCTGCAGAGAATATTTAAGGTAAGCCTGTAGAGCCACCGTCATTTTCTTGCAGGGAAACCTGTTCTTCAAAGATCTTCATAGGCTCACCCATATACAATTAGGGCTTGTTTAGGCTGGGCTCACACCCATGCGATTAGCAGTGTGTTTGCTGAAGTTGCAGCAACACATGACAATCCATTTCACATTGTTTTCTCGGGGCACATTCACATCTATGCATTTTCCTTCGGTGAGTTTTTGCAAGAGGTGCAGACACTTCCTTTGCCGCACGAAGTTGCGATTTTGGCCCTGTAGACTTCAATGGGAGTGCATGGAAAACGCATGTATACGTGTTTTTTGGTGTAGTTTTGGTAGGGTTTTGTGTTTATCAGCCAGTCTTCTCCTACAAAAAAAGCATCAATAAAGCGGTTAAAACTGCACTATAAAAATGCACCGAAAAACATATGACTATGCAGCACTATTAGTGTCAACCTAGACTTAGGCTTTGCGGTTGGGAAGATGTTAAAAACACATGATTGTGCCTTGTTTATAGCACCCCCAATCACCCCCATGGGGGTGTTCACATGCCATGGCGGTGATTCTTTTCTTTGTGTTTGCGTCAAAAATTATCATTCCTGTCTTGCCTGGCGGCCAGGCGTACCAAAAGACAAATGGGGACACTCTGCAAATTATATGCAATGCATGTGGCGTGTGAGTGCGGCATTTACATGGTTAAAACAGGTTGTGAAGAGGCTTTGAATTGCTTCTTCACCGCCTGTCAAATACCTCTGAAAAGTGATCTGAATGTGGATCACTTTTAAGAAGCGCAGAAAGCTGGTCATCTAAACTTGAAAAACTTACTGCTACCCAATATTGACAATTTCCAGGCTGCAGCTTAGCTCATGCTAGCACCATGCCAGACAAGCAGTCCCCAACCACTTGTAACATAAGTATATGATCCACAATAAAGCCGGCAACAAGGTGACAGTAAAAACTTTTTCTTTATTGTTCCACAGAAGTAAAAATTCCTATTCGAGATCCAACACTAGAACCTTTAATTCCTGTGGAACAATAAAGAAAAACTTTTTCCTTTTCCTTGTTGCTGACTTTAGTTAGATGTGATCCACAATAAAGTCGGCAACAAGGTGAAAGTAAAAACTTTTTATTCATTGTTCCACAGGAATAACAGATCCTATTTAAGAATCCCAACTGACCCGTTTCAGTTCTGACTGAAACGCGTCAGTGTTGCATCTCGTATGGAACCTTTTACTCCTGTGCAACAATAAAGAAAAGGTTTTTATTTTCACCTTGTTGCCGACTTTATTTAGATGTGATCCACAGCAAAGTCGGCAACAAGGTGAAAGTAAAAACTTTTTTTTTATTGTTCCACAGGAATAAAAGGTCCCATTGAAGAATCCAAGCTGACGTGTTTCAGTTCTGACTGAATCGCATTAGTGTTGGATCTCGTATGAAACCTTTTTCTCCTGTGCAACAATAAAGAAAAGCATTTTATTTTCATTAGTAAAAACTTTTTCTTTGTTGTTCCACAGAAGTAAAAATTCCTATTCGAGATCCAACACTAACGCATTTTATTTAGAACTGAAACGCGTCAGTGTTGAATCTTTAGTAGGACCTTTTATTCCTGTGGAACAATAAAGAAAAACGTTTTCCTTTTCCTTGTTGCTGACTTTATTTAGATGTGATCCACAATAAAGTCGGAAACAAGGTGAAAGTAAAAACTTTTTATTCATTGTTCCACAGGAATAACAGATCCTATTTAAGAATCCCAACTGACACGTTTCAGTTCTGACTGAAACGCGTCACGTGTGGCATCTCGTATGGAACCTTTTACTCCTGTGCAACAATAAAGAAAAGGTTTTTATTTTCACCTTTTTTCCGACTTTATTTAGATGTGATCCACAATAAAGTTGGCAACAAGGTAAAAGTAAAAACGTTTTATTTATTGTTCAACAGGAATATAAGATCCTATTTAATAATCCCATCTGATGCGTTTCAGTTCTGACTGAAACGCGTTAGTGTTGGATCTCGTATGGAACCTTTTACTCCTGTGAAACAATAAAGAAAAGGTTTTTATTTTCACCTTGTTGCCGACTTTATTTAGATGTGATCCACAATAAAGTCGACAATAAAGTGAAAGTAAAAACTTTTTCTTTATTGTTTCACAGGAATAAAAGATCCTATTGAACAATCCACCCTGACGTGTTTCAGTTCTGACTGAAACGCGTTAGTGTTGGATCTCTAACAGGACTTTTTATTTAGATGTGATCCGCAATAAAGTTGGCAGCAAGGTGCAAGTAAAAACTTTTTCTTTATTGTTCCACAGGAATAAAAGGTCCTATTGAAGAATCCACCCTGACGTGTTTCAATTCTCACTGAAACGCGTTAGTGTTGGATCTCGAATAGGACTTTTTATTTAGATGTGATCCGCAATAAAGTTGGCAACAAGGTGAAAGTAAAAACTTTTTTCTTTATTGTTCCACAGGAATAAAAGGTCCTATAGAAGAATCCACACTAACACATTTCATTTCTGACTGAAATGCGTTAGCATTGGATCTCGAATAGGACTTTTTACTCCTGTGAAACAATAAAGAAAAAGTTTTTACTTTCACCTTGTTTCCGACTTTATTAAGATGTGATCCACAATAAAGTCGGCAACAAGGTGAAAGTAAAAACTTTTTTTATTGTTCCACAGGAATAAAAGAATCCAAACTTACGCATTTCAGTTCTGACTGAAACGCGTTAGTGTTGAATCTCGTATGAAACCTTTTTCTCCTGTGGAACAATAAAGAAAAAGTTTTTACTTTCACCTTGTTTCCGACTTTGTTGCAGATCACATCTAAACCAAGCCATCCAGGTATGAGAAGGCAGCAATCCAAGCTGACCAATCAGCAATCATTTTTCATTGTTCTTCCTGTTCTAACTTGATGGATAGAAATTGATTGCTTTTTGTGAATTTCCGCATGCTAAGGTAGAACAATGCACAGGGTGGACCAAAGTGTAAAATTTATTATGTGTCCTGGTAAAAAAAAAATCATCTTACAAAGGCCAGATCAGTGCAGACGGCTTGTGATTGGATGATTAGTACACCGAGCCTTGTGCTATCCTCCATGATTTTCTTCATTGAATAGGACCTCATGGCTCTGCACTCTGAGTTTTCAAATAAGCCGAGTAGCACATATGAAAGGACCACTAAACCTAAAACATAATTTATCTTTCATAAATTAATTGAAATGAGTGTTAAGATTCCCCGCAGACATGTTTTATTAAGGATTCCTTGTGTTATACTAGAGATTTCAGAAAGCTTATTTAATAAGGCACCTCGAGGAATATGACTCTGTAAAGCACTGTAACCTACAGCCAAGTGGGTATATTTAAAAGGTAGGTGCACTTTCCAATTTAAATCCTTCAAAAGGCCACCCCTTTGCCCACCTCTCCTAATAAGCGGGTATGTGTGCAGGGCTCAGGTGTAGACTGCCTCATTAGTGAATGACTTGCCTGCTCATGTCAACAGCCTCCCTGGTGTCAGTGCTGCAGTAGGCATGGGCCAGGATGGAGGATAACGACCAACATGTCTCCATTGTACACTATGAGGCTGATCCAGTAAAGAAATAGAGATCACTTACTTAGCAAAATGAAGGTTCACTTTGGAAGGTGTATGTACCCTCTCAGGTGGGAGGCATTCATATACATTCTTAAAGTGTCACTAAACCCACATCATAAAAAAACGATAAATAAATGCTGTACTACATGCTGTTCATACTCACTCAGTCGCTATAGGACTCGTTTTCTGCATTTTGGTTGATCCTGCTGTTCTCTATCTCCCCCTGCTGTCCATGTCCCCAATGCAGTTGGGGATTCTGAAGAGCAGTGTTGGCAGCTACTGCACATGCTCAGTCCTCAGTGTATTTCTACCCTCTGTATTTCTTCCCTATCACATCTGAGCAGCCCACATGACTACAGAGTTACACAAGTGGGTGTATACATGGTGGTAAGTGACAGCCCATTCCCTCCCTCCTCCTCCATGCCCACTAACCAGTTAAACACAATGGGGGGTGCAATATTACATCTTGACTGATTGAGGCTTCACCTCCCTGTAATTCTAAGACACAGTGTTAAGGATCCGGGTATGACCAGAAATGTGTGGGAACACAGGCGTAGTCAGGGCTGGAGAGGTGGAATGGTCAGGCAGGCCATTAGGTACTGTCAGGCACCGCCCGGCGGGATCTCTAGTACCCACAGAACGGAATTCCCCAGGGAGCAGAGTCTAAGCCCCAGTCTGCCTTTTCACCAGAGCCCCTGATGGTGGGGATGGACTTGGCGCAGGACTGAGACCAGGTCGCAGCCCCTGAGTGCACCCAACTGTGGTAGAGGGGTCCGCCGAGGGTATGTACCAGGGGAAAGCCTGACGTGAAGAGGCTGGCAGACCTGGTAACAGGGACAGATCTGTGCAGGATGGATGGATGGATTGTCTGGGTAGCGTCAGGCGTAGTCAGGCAGGCCAGGTCAGCAACATGCGGGCAGTGAGGTACCGGAGGAGCAGGCAGAGAATAGTCAGGGTCACAAGCCGGGTTCAGTAACTGACGGGCAGCGTGGTACAGAGGATCAGGCAGAGAATAGTCAGGGTCACAAGCCGGGTTCAGTAACTCACGGGCAGCGCGGTACAGAGGATCAGGAAGAAGGATGGTCAAGCAAGCCAGGGATCAAGCAGGAGAAGTCAGCAGAGGTCAGGATCAGGCAGGGTCGGCAACAAATCAGATAGTCAGCAGAACAGGAACACAGGATACCAGGTACAGGGGCTCATGGGAAACATACACCAAGGCCCTGACTGCAGGTCTGGCCATTCCTTAAATACACCTCCTGCAATCAGCCTCAGGTGATGGCTGATTGCAGGAGTGAGCTTCTGGCTGCTGAGAGCACCCGCTGGCCAGCCCTGGTACTGCAGCCCACACAGCAGGTGAGTCCCACTACCAGTGCTGAGTCCATTCCTGACACACAGGCTGAAGGGGAATGGCAAAGCCTGTGACTGGCAGACATCTGTCCACACAATCTTATTGTCAAAAATAATAAAGGTTTAATTTAAATTATATATTTATATCACAATTTAAAATAGCTTATTGCTATAAATTATTTATTTTTACTCTGAATCAAGTCTTCAGTGTATTTCTACCCTCAGTATTTCTTCCCTATCACATCTGAGCAGCCCATGTGACTACAGAGTTACACATGTGGGTGTATACACAGTGGTAAATGACAACCCACTCCCTCCCTACTCCTCCATGCCCACTAACCAACTAAACACAATGGGGGAAAGCGATATTACATCTTGATTGATGGAGGCTTCACCTCCCTGTAATTCTAAGACACAGACTGGAGGGAAATGGCAAAGCCTGTGACTGGCAGAAATCTGTCCATACAATCTTATTGTCAAAAATAATAAAGGTTTGATTTAAATTATATATTTATATCACAATTTAAAATAGCTTATTGCTAGGAATTATTTATTTTTACTCTGAATCCCAAAGGCTGTTGTTTTTATTATTTTGAACATATGACCAGTAGGATATCGATTAGGAAAAAAGTACTTTGATTTGTTTTAAATTAAAATAATTATAGTGCCATCATCCACATACAGAAAGAGAATTGATCATGTAAAATGAACAGTGTGTGTTTAGTGTAACGGTAAGGTGGAACCTAAGTACTATTATTGCTATAGGCAAAAGGGGGGGGGGGAGGTTGGAGGAAAGAAAGGGGACATGGGGGAATGTTAGATGGATTGGTGGGAGAAGAACTTGGGGGTGGTGAAGGAGGGAGGAGAACTGAGGGATAGAGTGGGTGGGAAGGGGAAAAGGAAGAAAGGGGAAGGAAGGAAGAGGGGGATTAGGAAAAAGGGGGATGCAGGGGCAGACTGACAACTCATGGGGCCCCCGGGCAATAGGGGATCATGGGACCCCTGTGTCCTTGCCAAAACTCAAAAAAGCCTATGAAAAAGATACCAGGGGCATCTCATGGGGCCCCCTACTGGGGCCCCCGGGCAATAGGGGATCATGGGGCCCCTGTGTCCTTGCCCAAAATCAAAAAGCCTATGAAAAAAATACCAGGGGCATCTCATGGGGCCCCCTACTGACCCCGGGCCCTCGGGCAGTGCCCTAGTTTCCAAATGGTCAGTCCACCCCTGGGGGGATGTATCTTGATGTTGGTGTGCTGTTCCCCTCATATTTGTTATTTAACTGTGCATTGTATCACCAATTCTTATTTCACCATGTTTGTTTCTATGTCTTGATCTGTTGCTGCCATCTGCTGGCCAGAATTTGCATGCTGCATGCCTCTGTTATAGCTAGTAAGTGTTTTCTCTGCTGGGTGTGGTTTTAGGCAAGCCTTGGTCCTGGTCACTTCCTGCAGCCATTTTATCTGCTATATAGCTGTGTGACAGGACATTCAATACCCTGGGCTTGTGAAGGCATCAGTTTTTGACCAGCAGTTAGCCTCAGGAAAGATATCACAGGACAGCATCAATACCTCTACTACATTACAGTATTGTATCACTGTTTGTTGCTGTATTTTGGACCAAATAAACCCACGCTGATTTCATTCTCGTGTATACGTTTTGGATCCATCTAACCTGAACATCTGCCGGTCCGGTCTGCTCCACAGCTTGGATACGAAGGTAGGAAGTTACACAGCCATTATGAGTTATACCTTCATTCGCCTTCATGTGGGGACAGAACAGTCAAAAACTGCCTTAAAGTCCATACCTCACTACAGACTCCCTCAGAGTCCAGTACCACACTCAGGAATCTCCCTAGCAACAGGCCCACTTGCTGCAAATCTGCCCGGCTACAGTGCATGCTCCACAAGCCTATGCAGAAGCACTGCACATACGCAGTATCTATACTCTCGCCTGGAAGTCCTCCACAACTCGCCAAGCCATTCTTTACATCCTATATTAACCTTTCCTCGCATAATAGAAGTACTGTTTATGCACGCTCCTTACACTGCCGTGGCCGCCGCAAAACCCCGCAATTCACTCTAAGCATATTAGAACTTTTATCAAAGTGACCTATCCGAGCTGTGCTGCGATTTTCAGCCCCCAATTCAAAAGTTCATTTTCTTAAAGAGACAGCGCACCTTAAGTCAAAATGGCCGAAAAGGACTTTGCACAGTTCCCCAGTGATGAAATAAAGCAAATGCAACCTGATACTGATCATTATGAAGGGCAGGGAACAGAATCCACACTTCCAGCAGAACAAGTCGTGCGACCAAGACGCTCCCTCAAACCGACAGTAAAGGTCATTGAAAATTATCACACCACAAAAGATGAGCTATGTCATAACCTGGAGGAGCAATGGGAACAAGTTTCCTCCCTCATGTCCGGACTTAAATCCTCCTCAGGTGATGCCACAAGCTTACAAGTTGCCATCGGGCGGCTGGACACAGCTCAAGAAAGATACAAGAGACTGTCCACAAGGTATATAACCTTTCTAAAAGACTCTAATATCGATGAAGCCCTATCAGAACTGAGCAAGGCAGAATCAATAGCCAGACAAAGAGACGTCATGGTGCTGGATGTTAAAGGTAAAGCGGAACTCCATATCTCTCATTTGCAAGAAACTAGATCACACAGATCAAATTCATCTAAACATTCCTCTCGGTCATACAAATCATCGTGCTCAAGAAGCTCAGCCTTGAGCGACAGATTACTAGAGGCCCGCATAAACGCAGAGCAATCCAAAGCGAGACGCTCCTTCAGAGAAAAAGAAGCTCTTGCAGAGGCAGAGGTCAAGAGGGCAGAAGCAGAGGCAGGGGTCAAGAGGGCAGAAGCAGAGGCAGAAACAGAGGCCAAGAGGGCAGAAGCAGAGGCAGGGGCCAAGAGGGCAGAAGCAGAGGCAGGGGTCAAGAGGGCAGAAGCAGAGGCAGAAACAGAGGCCAAGAGGGCAGAAGCAGAGGCTCGAATAAAGATTTTCGAATCAGAGATGCAGGAGGAAATTGCATTAGCTAAAGTAAGACTACTTGAGCAAGCATTGAGCCAAGGTCTTGATCCAGTCTGCTCGCTACCACAGGAGATAGATGATCCAGTTGACCGCACCAGTGACTATGTACTGAATCAGGTATCTGCGCCACCCCCAGTTTGCAGTACCGTACAAGCCGACAACACTGAAACCTCCAAGTCAGCTCTACCTGCGGTACCACTGCCACCCACAGCCCCCGAGCAACCTAATAACCGTTACTCGGATGTGCCCTCTCAAGGACGGTTGTTACAGAAAGATCGCTATCAGGCGTTTTCTGGCCTACCTCCACAGCTCAAGCAGCAGTCATCACAATATACAGAGGCTAAACGAAAGTTTAACCCTGCAGCTACATCATTCTACCCGGAAGCATCTCACCCCTTCACGCCAGGCAGCTCATACGCCCCAGGGGCATCACAAGTCGTCATGGCCACAAGCAGTGAGAAATCAGATATGTCTGAGTTTGCCAGGTTTATGGTGAGCAGAGAGCTAATCAACACCAGTCTCTCAAAATTTGATGACCGTGCAGAGAGCTACAGAGCTTGGAAGGCAACCTTCAAGGCCGCCATCGCTAACCTCAACCTAACCGCAGAGCAGGAGTTTGACCTCTTGATTAAATGGCTGGGCCCAGGCTCCACAAATCGCGTCAAGAGCCTCAGAACTGTCTACATGGGACAAGCAGAAGCAGGTCTAGCTGCCGCCTGGCAGAGACTCGAACGTACCTTCGGCAGTGCAGAAGCAATAGAGAAGGCCCTATTCAAGAGACTGCAGAACGTTCCAAGGATCAATCTCAAGGATGTCCAGAAGCTTCAGGATTTAAGTGATCTGCTCATGGAACTGGAGCTTGCCAAGGGTGACCCTCGTCTGTCCGGGCTGTGCTACCTGGATACAGCTCATGGAGTGAACCCGATTGTCGTGAAGCTACCATACAGTCTGCAAGAAAAGTGGGTGACATCAGTCTCAAGGTACAAAAGAGAGCATGACATCACCTTTCCCCCATTTATTCACTTCTGTAGGTTTATCGATGAACAGTCCCAGATGAGGAATGACCCCAGCCTCGACTTCCTGGAGTTCAACACTACAGCTTCAGCAACATCATCATCAAGGTATGAAAGCATCACGCATAAACACAGAGACTTCAAGAGCAGCGTGAGTGTTAGAAAGACTAACCTACCATCTCCTGCAGTACCCACGGGTAAACAGTACACTACCTCATCAGTAGATAAGACTTTCAATCGTGAATGTCCCATTCATAAAAAACCACACTCTCTGAACAAATGTAGAGGGTTTAGATCCAAAACCATACAGGAGCGCAAGAAAATCCTCACCGAGCTCGGGGTATGTTTCAGATGCTGCGCTTCATTGGAGCACATGGCTAAGGACTGTAAATCTGTCATCGAATGTGAGGAGTGTCATAGTGAAAGACATGCCTCAGCTATGCACCCAATCCCACTCTCCAGAGATTCACCCACTGCCGTCACCACCAGTCCTGCTCCAAGTCATGGCGGGGAGCCCCAAAATTACGCTAATGCAGCGACTGCTGTTTCCTGCTCATGCTTGGATGTATGTGGGGAGGGCCAGTGCGAGAAATGTTGTGCCCGAATATGCCTGCTCAAGGTCTACCCAGAGGGACTACCAGAAAAGGCAGTAAAAATGTATGCCATCATTGACAACCAAAGCAACCGGTTTCTAGCAGGTCCTAAATTCTTTGAAGCCTTTGGAATAAAGGGACCATCCGAACCCTATACCTTAAATACCTGCTCGGGCCGCATAGAGACTAGCGGCAGAAGGGCACAAGGATTCATCGCTTCTCCTGTCAGTGGGGATACGGAAATACCCTTACCGACGCTGATCGAATGCGATCAAATACCCAACCATAGGGATGAGATTCCTACCCCAGAAGCTGCATTTCACCAACCTCACCTAAGGCACCTAGCCAACGTTATCCCACCTATGGATATCAATGCCGAGATTCTACTCCTGCTCGGCAGAGACAATCTTAGGGTACACAAGGTGCGTCAACAGTGTAATGGTCCTGACTATGCGCCATATGCCCAGAGACTGGACTTGGGATGGGTAATCATAGGAAATGTATGCTTAGATCAACCAGGAATTGACTCCTTCAAAACGTACGTGCGTGCAGATGGACGCACAACTTGCATTAAGCCGTGTCCTCATCACTATGAGGTGAAAGAGAAGTCTCCAGGCCTCGTACAACTACCTGACGTCATTACTCCTCTCTTTGCCAACAACTTGGGGAGATCAGTCTTTCATACAACCAAGGACGACGATAAAGTAGCCTTGTCAGTAGAGGACAGAGAATTTGTCGAGATAATGGACAGTGAGTTCTTTAAAGACGAAACCAATCACTGGGTTTCTCCATTACCCTTCCGAGCTAACAGGGTAAGACTCCCGAACAACCGGGAACAAGCTCTGTCTAGATTTAACTCTGTTCAGCGTACCATGAACAGCAAGCCTGAAATGAGAGAACACATCGTTGCCTTTATGGATAAAATAATAAAATATTCCATAACAACCATGCAGAACCAGCTCCATCCTTAAGGAAGAACGACAAGTGCTGGTACTTGCCTTCATTCGGAGTATATCATGCCACTAGACCTATGTCTGTAGGTTCCTTTACTAACTCTACTTGGCTTACAGGTCCGGAGTTTCTGCTAAGACAGGCGGACGAATCTGTACAGGAAGTTATCAGCATCCAGGATCCGGATAATGATCCAGAAATCCGCGCTGAAGTTAGTGTATTGGTCACTGGAACAAAACAAACCTCCAGCCTCGGTTGCCAGCGCTTTGAACGTTTCTCCAGTTGGATGAGACTCGTCAGGACTATCGCAAGGTTAGTGCACATTGCGAAATGTTATCACAATATTCACAAAGATAAGGATTGTCACGGTTGGCACGTCTGCCATAAACCCTTCTCTGCGGAGAACATCTCTCATAGTGAGTCCCTCATAATACGTCACGTCCAACAAGAGGAATTCAATGTAGAATGGAAGTGCTTATACAACAAACAGCAGATTCCAATAAAAAGCCCTCTCGCCAACTTAAATCCAGTTATTGACAGTTTTGGCTTGCTCAGAGTTGGTGGTCGTTTGAATCAAGCCCACCTAAGAGTTGCAGAACAAAATCCTCTCATCATTCCCAGCAAACACCATATCACAGTATTGCTGATCCGACACTACCACAAAAAGACTGAACACCAGGGCAGGCAAATCACTGAGGGCAAGTTACGGTCTGCTGGCCTTTGGATTATAGGTATGAAAAGACGTGTGGCCCAAGTATTGCATGACTGTGTTCACTGTCGCAAAGCTAGAGGAAAACAACTACACCAACAAATGGCTGATTTGCCTGCGGACAGACTATGTACAGAGCCGTCTTTCACCTACGTTGGCCTAGACGTCTTCGGGCCATGGATGGTGTCCGCACGCAGGACCCGTGGCGGTCACGCAAACAGTAAGCGTTGGGCTGTACTATTTACTTGCATGAGTGTGCAAGCCGTTCACTTAGAGGTCATAGAATCCATGGACACATCCAGCCTTATTAATGCCTTAAGACGGTTCTTCGCAATCAGAGGACCAGTGAAACAGTTGACGTCTGACCGTGGAAGCAACTTCATTGGAGCCTGTAGAGAACTGAACATAGACACCAAATCAATTCAATATCACTTGGCGGAAAGGGGTTGCACCTGGATTTTCAATCCTCCTCATAGTTCCCACATGGGGGGCTCCTGGGAGAGAATGATCGGAATCTCACGCAACATCTTGAATTCTATGTTGATGGATGTAAACTCTTCAAGACTCACACATGAGACTCTAGTCACCCTTCTCGCTGAAGTTTCAGCTATCATCAATTCTAGACCCCTCGTGCCAGTATCTATGGATCCTGAAACACCAGCCGTACTGACTCCAGCTATCCTACTTACCCAAAAAGCTGAGATTACACTAATGCCTAGTGGAGAATTTACTCATGCGAATATCTACCAAAAACACTGGAAACGTGTACAATACCTAGCTGATTACTTCTGGAACAGGTGGCGAAAGGAGTATCTCAATATTCTTCAAGGAAGAAGAAAGTGGCAACACCACAAACCAAACCTAAAAGAAGGTGACCTCGTGTTAATGAAGGAGCAACATACCGTACGGATTGACTGGCCTATGGGACTAATTACAAAGGTTCTTCCTAGCAAGGATGGCAAGGTCCGTAAAGTGGAGTTGAAGATCTTCAGAAAGGGTGAGCTTAAAATATTCGCAAGGCCAATTAATGAACTCATTTTGATACTACCCATCGAGAACATTCCTGCTGGGTGAACTCTCCTGAACTTGAACTTTGTGGTTCTTCTCTATTCCAACTCGGAATCTACTATATTGTTATGTTTATTGCATTCTAACATGTTCTTTGTTACAGGTTGTTTTATATTTTATGGACATTCGTCATAGTGAAATCCCTTATGGAATTTCAGACGGGGAGTGTGCTGTTCCCCTCATATTTGTTATTTAACTGTGCATTGTATCACCAATTCTTATTTCACCATGTTTGTCTCTATGTCTTGATCTGTTGCTGCCATCTGCTGGCCAGAATTTGCATGCTGCATGCCTTTGTTATAGCTAGTAAGTGTTTTCTCTGCTGGGTGTGGTTTTAGGCAAGCCTTGGTCCTGGTCACTTCCTGCAGCCATTTTATCTGCTATATAGCTGTGTGACAGGACATTCATTACCCTGGGCTTGTGAAGGCATCAGTTTTTGACCAGCAGTTAGCCTCAGGAAAGATATCACAGGACAGCATGAATACCTCTACTACATTACAGTATTGTATCACTGTTTGTCGCTGTATTTGGACCAAATAAACCCACGCTGATTTCATTTCCGTGTATACGTTTGGATCCATCTAACCTGAACATCTGCCGGTCCAGTCTGCTCCACTGCTTGGATACGAAGGTAGGAAGTTACACAGCCATTATCAGTTATACCTTCATTCGCCTTCATGTGGGGACAGAACAGTTGGGGGGGGGGGGGGAAGGAAGGGGGAACTGAGGGGAGGAAAAGGGAGGGATGTCTTGGTGGGGAGGACAGGAGGGGAAAAGGAGGGGAAGGGGTAGAAAAAAAGGAAAATGAAATGGGGAGGAAAGGGAGGAAAAGGGAGTTAAGAAGATGGGAATAATGCTGGGGGGGGGGGGGAACTGGCAAAGGTAATGCAAAAACCAGGTGAAAACAAACATGGTCACATAATGATGCATAAATGACTAAAAATTCCAAGACCATTAAGATGTACATCAAAAGATGTGCATGATCTGTAGGAGTTCTGTCCTCCTCTCTGCTGCTGACTACTGAGACCAAGGGTGGGGGTGGGGGTGGGGGGTTGCAGAGATGAGTCATTGTGGCTGAATGGAGAAGAGCAGGATCTGGCAGAGGAGATCTGTCCTCCTCTCTGCTGCCGACTACTGAGACCAAGGGTGGGGGGGGGGGCTGCAGAGATGATCCTTTGTGGCTGCATGGAGTAGAGCAGGATCTGGCAGAGGAGATCTGTCCTCCTCTCTTCTGTTGACTGCTGAGACAAGGGAGTGCCACAGCTGCAAGAGAGGTCTGAGGGCCACATGAAATGGCCTGCAGGGCCTGATTTGGCTCTCGGCCTTGTGTTTGACACCTGTGATCTAGAGGATCACACCACTATTGTGATAGCTGGGTAGCGCTACATTTTGACTGTATTTTCTTTACTTAGGTGTATGTGGGAGCACACATCAATGTAGCTGCAAGCCTTCTTTCTATTTGTTTTCTATTAGTATTCATTTGTTTTTTTTTGGAATCAACCTCAGTTTGTAACACATAGTAGCTTGGTGTAGTAAATACATATTCCATATTGGTTACTATTATTTAAAAAAAAATGTAAAACAATTTAAATTACTTAACTGGATTGAAGGTTGGAGAGCCATGCCAATGAGTTACTATTAGCAGTTGTACAGGTCTTGAATCATATTATCACAGAGGGTCACACCACTATTGTAATAGTTGGGTAGCGCTACAGTTTTGACTATATTTTCTTTAATAGTAACCAGCAGGGCGTATTTACCACAAGGCAAACAAGGCATTTGCCTAGGGTGGCATTTTTTAGGGGGGCAGTAGTGCCCCCCAGAAGAAGGGACATATGCAGCATGGGGACCAGGTGGGATGCAAGAGAGACTGCAGGCTGCTTGATGGTATATATAGAGCCCCATTGTCGTTCCCAGAGACTGTCAGGCTCTCACCATGGGGGGGGGGGGGGGTGTAGGGTGTCTGGTGTTGTCGCCTAGGGCAGCACAAAATCTAAATAGACCGCTGGTAACCAGTATACTTACTGTAGTTATAAAGCCCAAGCAGATGGATATTTCCAGTGTGGTAGATGAAACACTGCTTATATTTACCAGCGGTATGGATGTACAACCATTTTTCATAGTGTCTAGAAAGTCAAAAGATAAATATGTGAGTTGGCGTGCTTGCCTTGACATTACATCTATGCACACAGTCCACATCACACCGAGAGCTACAACCAGTGCCAAAGCTTCCCACTGTAGAAGCGATTGTTCTACTTTGGAGCAACAATCTAAGCACCAGCAGACTGAGAGTGATTTTCACTGGGGCAGGTTAACTAAGCACTTAGGCCCCTTTCACACGGGGTGGACCCATCAGCGGATCCGTCTACTCAGCAGGGGATCTCCGCTGATCCCCGATGAGCAGGCGGATGACAGGTCATCCTGCTGCAGAGCGGACACAGGCACAGCCCACTGTTTTCTATGAGGCAGTCGGAAGGAAATGGACTGCTTGTCCGTTTCCACCCAACTATTATCCGATCCGAGCAACCAGAATGGATCCCCATCTGTCTGTTTTTGGTGTACAGAATCGGACGGGTACCAGCGGGTGTCAGCAGACACTTGTCCTCTGACACCCACCGGTCCATAGAGGTCTATGGATGGTCAGTTTTTCAGGCAAACCCGATTGGATGGTCATTGTGAAAAGGACCCTAAACTTTTAGCCACCACCACATGTTTTAACAGAAACACTCCCTGTTCACAGCAACGTTGATGCAAGTCAGACCTTTTAAAAGAAACATCTGTATTACACGCTATCACAACCAGACAGGAATGTAACTGAGTTTACAAAATGGTAACTTCTTCAAAGAGATAAAATTTCTTTATTTTCTAGCTAAAGAATTCAGAGATCCAGCCTACTGATTTTTTATATATCATTTTAATAAAAAAAGAAAATAAATATTCCCAACTCTTTTTTTGTGGTGGAATCAGAAGATGTACAGTATATCACAATATAGTTCAAATCTTCAGAGGTATCTCATTATCATAACGTACAAGGGGCGTTAAAGTCAAAGTGGGACTTTTAATTTTACAGATATAAAAATGGATGCTAGCATGGTGGTACTACATGCAGTAGTAAGTGGCAAGTGTCTCCTAGATTGTAAGCTCGAAAGAGCAGGGCCCTCGAACCCCTCGTGTATCACATTGTATTGTTTTCGTACTGTCGCATGTTCTGTCTCCCATTGTAATGTACAGCGCTGAGTGAACTGTTGGCACTTTTTAAATACTGTATAATAATAATAATAAGTGTGCCCTATTACTGATAGGTGGCACACATGTTGTGGACATGTCCAGAGATTGTTAATCAAGATGGTAGACAACAGTATTAGTGCGTGCGTGGAACAGCGTGTGGTGATACCGTTTCTTGTGAATGAAGGCATAAAACCCGTGGATGTCTACAGAAGACTTCAAGCACAGTACGGTGATGAGACACTCAGCCACAGTAAGACATTTGAATGTTGTAAACATTTCAAAGATGGCCGTAGGTCCGCCAGTGACAATCCCGGGCATGGTGGTTCCCAGCCCGCAGCAGTCATTCCTGTGAACATTCAGTGTGTGGGAGGCCTGATCGCCTGGATAAATCACGCATAACCTGTCGTGAAATTGCACAAGAGTCAAATCTTTCTGTGGGAATGGTGAACACAATGATAACGAAGTTAAGCAGGCTGTCCAAGGATGGTTCAGGCATACTGAAAAATATTTCTAGACCGAAGATTTCCATTAAATTAAACTCTGGTGTAGCACCCTCTCGGGCTGAGTCAGAGGGTTATTTTAGGTAAGGACTGAGTGTCTCTGCAGGTCAGTTCCCTGACACCTCCCCCTGCTCTAGAAATTTGGAGAAGGTTCTAGAAGCAGTTGGTGGGGGTGAGGAGGAGCTTGACTGCACACTTAGGGGATCCTGGTCAATCCCCAAGCGGGAGGCTTGGCATGGGGTCAGGACAGCCCTTAAGAGTGACAGTGCCTGCTCAGAAACAGCAGAGTTTGGGTGGAAGATGTGAGGAAGCTGAGATGGAGGAGCCTGGGAGGAGGACCAGGAAAGGGGAATACCTCCAGGCAGAGGAGCTGCAATGGAGACTCTCTCAGCCTCAACTGTCCCCTGAGAGAGGAGAGCCTGTGTCAGGGCTCCGGTATGACCAGAGGTGTGTGGACTGACACAGGGAAATGCAGGCTTCAGATATGGTATAAACAATATAATTTATTAAGACTAACAATACAATACGCAGTGCAAAACTAAACCTAAACACAGTGCAAACAAACCAAACCAAACCACCCACAGATAACAATACATACAAAGCAAGAGTCGTCAGGCAGGCCAGGTCAGTAGCAAACGGGCAAACGGAGTACCAGGAACAGGTGGGAGAGTGGTCGGGGTCACAAGCTGGGTTCAGTAACTCACGGGCAGCGCGGTGCAGAGGGTCAGGCAGAGAATGGTCAGGGTCACAAGCCAGGGATCAAACAGGAGAAGTCAGCAGAGGTCAGGATCAGGCAGGGTCGGCAACAAGTCAGGCAGAAACAGGAACAGGAATACAGGATACAAGATACAGGGGCCCATGGAAAACACACACCACGGCCTGTGAGTCTGGCCATTCCTTAAATACAACCCCTGCAATCAGCTTCAGGTGTTTTAGCTGATTGCAGGGGTGAGTCTCTGATTGCTGAGAGCACCCCCTGGCCAGCCCTGGTACTGCAGCCCACAAGGCAGGTGAGTCCCACCATTATTGGCAAGTCCATTCCTGGCAGCCTGGGAAGCAGGGAAGGAGCCAGCCCAGCATAAGGGCTGAAGGCAGCCACCAACCCACAAGTTTTCAGAAGAGGACTGAGTGAGTAATCCCACACCCCCTGGGCCAGATAGGGGGAGAGGGCATTCTGGTGGGAAACCTGACTAGCCCCCATGTGGGACTGCTGATATAAATGTGACAGATTCTTGGTCCTCTTGCCCAGGGATTCCCTCAGGAAACTGGGTAAAGAGGAAAATTCATCTGGGGTTTGAGGTGGCACACAAGGAGGGCTGTAGAGCTCTCCGGGAAGAGAATTCTTTGTTTATGGACTTGTACATAGTTGCTAAGGAGTTTGTCCTCAGTTCACAGTTCCCCTGGGCATCCTGCACACTCCTCATCCCCATCCAAGTTCAATACCCCGTAATAAAATACAAGAAAAACAAGCTCAAGGACTGTTTACTGTCTCTTTTGTGCAAGATCTGAAGGAAATGCGTGTTGCCTGGCTGTGCAGGACTATAGGGGGACAAAAATCTTTAGAGACTCCTAAGGGGGTAATGCTACACTGGGATAAGTGTATAAATGTAGCAGGGGAAGAAGTTGAAAAATAAATGCAGTTTTCACTCCTTGAAATGTGTTCTTTTATGATATAAACTCAAAAGTACCGCTTTGACTTGAACGCCCCTCGTATTTAGCAAAAATACAGCCATACTGTCACCTTTTCTAGCAGGATGGTGTGCCTAACATACACACTTTGGACTTAATTTCTGACACACACTGGATATATGAATTCACACCACTCTTACTAAGACCATTGTGGCATTTTATGTATAACCCTATAAAGGAATTTTTCTGTGGAAGGGAAGTCATTAGTGATGAGGGTGTAACATTTTTCCGGTATATATTTTTTGAGAAGGATAATATAAAGCACTCTTTATTCCCCCAGATGAACCCTCTGGCTTGCGGGGTGGAGCTGATGGTGGCGTTGTTGGTTGTGATGGAGAGGTCGGGGGGGGGGTGCGCGGGCTGGTGGGAAAACTAGGAGCTCGGTTTTGGCAAGGTTTAATTTGAGGAAGTGGAGTGACATCCAGTCTGATATGTCGTTCAGAAGGCTAGTGATTCGGGCGGAGACTGAGGGAGTGAGGTGAGGGGTAGAGAGGTAGATTTGAGTGTCATCGGCATAGAGATGGTAGTTGAAGCCATGGGAGTGTATCAGTTGGCCAGTAATGCCAGGGGTTGTGGCACTCAGCAATTGAATAAAAGTTCCCCAAAAAGAAAGGCTGTAGGGAAAGAAAGAATGGAAAGAAGAGGAAGTGTAGGAAGAAATGATCAAAGAGAAGGGATATAGACATGGACTGGAATGATGGAAAGAGATGGGAAGAGTTATATGGACTGGGGTAAGTTGAAGGGTGATCGGGAGAGGAGGTGAAATGTTTGTATTTCAGATGAATATGATATATTGTTGAGTTTTTGTAATTAAAATTTTAATAAAAGATATAATAATTTAAAAAAATGAATAAAAGTTCCACAGGGGCCACCAGTTAAAAGCTGATAATGAATACTGTTAAGTTCATATCGATTTGTGAGAAGACATACTGATAAGCTGGTGTAGTGAATGAGTGAATGGTGTAGTGAATGAGTGAATGGTGTACTGAATTTAGCAGATGCGCATGGCCACAGCCCTTCCTAGCTTGCATTGGGAAAGTATAGTGGAGGATGGAAGGGCTTGCATAGCATCAGGCCCACCATTAGAGATTGTGGGGCCCCATACTTGTCGGTGGGTGCAGTGGGATGTGGCAGCAGTAAAGTGGACAAGGAGTCCACTTGCAGATAAACTCACAACTTGTATCGCACAAAACACCAATTACAAATAACCATAGCGGGAGAGCTCTGCTAATGGTAACACTCACAGTTCAGTTGTTGCCAGAGAGGCAGCAGGTAAAGGTGCATTGACAGCATCTGTCTTCAGAGGGCAGAAATGTGGCCTGGCAGGTCCAGTCCCAAAAGAGAGGCTACAGTACAGGTTTGCAAGTCCCTAGCCTGTCTCTACTCATCAGGAACCTTTCACTTTCCCTATTAAAGCCACTTTGCAAAATACCCGCCAAAACCTATGGGCAGGAAACGATAAAGACTCTGCTCACCCAAAGATGGCCAGCAAAGGTCACCTGGAAGCATCATAGCCAACCTGAACGCTGCCTCCAGATACCAGGAAACCACAGAGAAAAACAGTTTTCCTTGACTTCCTTTCCAGGTTGTGATACTGCTCCGGTCAGGAACCATTTACAGCGGAGGTGGCAGACTACACCAGCCTACACTCTGACTGCTGGACAGGACCAACCTTCTCCCCTGAGCAGTGATGAGCCAACGGATTGGAGTGAACCAAGATTTGGACCACATTTTCACTGTTTGGGGATTTGGACAAACACCTGAACAACTGCCCATTTGCCCCGCTGTTTTGCTGCAGCCAAACATCATCTATGGAAGCAGATTTTATACCGCTTCTATGACAGCTTCCCACTGTCAATGGTTCCTAAGGAAGCAATATGTGGATTGATATACAAATAGAGGCCCAGAACTTTAACTGTCAGGAGCAGCGGCACAAAGGGTTATTCCCCCGGCTTCCAAAAATGAGTAAATAGTCCCTCCTCTGTCCCCGGTCCCTGCTGCTTAACTGGAGGCCCCTGGGGAACTTTTATTCTTTTTTTTTTTTTTTATTATTATTATATCTTTTGTTACATTTTTAATTACAAATGCTCAACAATATATCATATTCATCTGAAATACAAACATTTCACCTTAATTTTCCATCTCTCTCTCCCCTCTCCCAACCAGCATTCAACTTACCCCAGTCCATATAACTCTTCCCATCTCTTTCCATCATTCCAGTCCATTTCTATATCCCTTCTCTTTGATCATCTCTTCCTACACTTCCTCTTCTGTCCATTCTTTCTTTCGTTCCAGCCTTTCTTTTTGGGGAACTTTTATTCAATTGCTGAGTGCCACAACCCCTGGCATTACTGTGTATTCCCAAGGAGCCCACTCTGTGCCTCCAGGCCCCTTGGTGAACTGATGGAGCCCAGGCCCCATACTGGATGGCAGGCACTACCACCCCCCACTAGAGGCCCAGCAAAGCACCATGGTGAAGCCTGTTAACCAGAAACTAAGGGGTTTATTTACTAAAGCTGGAGAGTGCGAAGTCAGACTCCCTTCTGCATAGAAACCAATCAGCTTCCAGGTTTCATTGCCAAAGCTTCATTGAACAAGCTGAGGTTAGAAGCTGATTGGTTTCTATGCAGAAGGGAGTCTGATTTTGCACTCTTCAGCTTTAGTAAATAAACCCCTAAAAGTCACCAAATATTTGTTAGGAACCTCACCAATAAATCAGTAAATTCCCAAATACTCCCACGCAATTTTGCCACTTTTTTGGGAAAAAAATCCGTAAAATATCAGTGGTAAATGCATAGATTAAGAGTGAAACAAGGATTTTGTCTCATGTTACTGGGAAAACTGGCAAAAAGATACACTTTTCATAGGAAGTCACATGGTATCATTTGATGGTTATATAAGTAGAATAAAAAAAGCTTCCAAGATATTGAAGAAAAATATCTCAGGGGCTATTGTATTTATCAAGAGGGTGGATAGGATGCTGCAAGCAAAAGCCACATAATTAGCACACAAATTGTTTCCGCTAATGTAGTGTAGACTCTTCCTCTCACTTTTCAAACAAAATTGCATTTAATGTGTGCCAGAAAATGGTTTTCATCTATAAAAATGAATGAACGCCAGCCAGGATTGGGTTTCTGGTCTGCTCTTCATGCAATTATCATAGCAACACCAAACCAAATGAAGAGGAAGCTTGTTAAAAAAAAAAAACTAGCTCATTTGTATATTCATTTGTTTATTTAATATGTCATTATTTATTTACTCATTTAACTTTTGGTAATTGGATTGGAAATTCATTTTCAGGATTAACAATGCATTAAAGTGGAACTTCCACCAAATTTTTTATTGCTTTAAGTGTGGGGAAGGATTAGAACCCTGGCAGATGTTTACTGCTGTCTCTGTGTCTCCCTTGGGAGATTTAACCTCATCCTCTGTCTAGATGGCAGCATAGGAAGTGATAAGGATCTCCGTAATGGGAACACGGGCAGCAATAAAAATCTGTTTACTTGTCACGGCACAAATATATTAGTTAATATACTCATTTTTAGGAAGGATTAATGAGCTTGCATTTGCTTTAGACTACCAATCTTTTGTAGAGGAATCTTCATTTTTTTTTTATT
The DNA here is from genome assembly GCF_062004578.1 of Staurois parvus. NCBI lineage: Eukaryota > Metazoa > Chordata > Amphibia > Anura > Ranidae > Staurois > Staurois parvus. The sequence goes on from NW_028318138.1 coordinate 1,088,931, forward strand.
TTGTCCATACTGCATTGGGTGCATAAACGTACCATAGGTATCCTGAGTACATAAACTATAAACATCAGGTTCGCATTACAGTTTGCCTCTTAAAAGCTCATTTTCCTACTTTTTATTTAACCCCTTCATGCCTAAGGGTAAAACAAATCTAAATGCCTAAGCACAATTTTGCAACATTGACGTGTTAGTAAAACCATACATATCATCACAACTACTTTGTACATCCAGGTGGATTATACCGTGTTTTTTTCAGGACAAATTGGGCTTTCATTTGGTGGTAAATGGTAATGGATATCTCCTGATTTTTTTATTATCAAAGGAAAACTGGCCCAAAATAGTAAAAAAAATATATTTTTTTAATTTAGTTGTGTGTTTCTTGTTACTACCATAACCTACCACCAAAGAACAACCCAAAATAAACTTTCCAGCTCTTGACGATCGCAGCGATACCATATATGTGTATGTTATTTGTTGTTTGTAGCCGTAGTACAGCCCAGAAACAATAGTGCGCATTTTGTTTTTTTTTGTGTTATTTTCACCTAAAACACACTGACACTGATACCAATTAAAAAAAAAAAACCTGACTTTTTGCCATTGACCTTTGACCCTGACCTTGACCTAAACACTTACCCTAGCACTGAACTAGATCAAACCTTGATCAAGGATTTTTTATTTTATTTTTTAATATTTATTTATCTTTTTTTTTTTTTTTTTTTTAACAAACATTTTTTTTTCCTCTATGCTAGGAGTTAGAGATAAAATGTATCTCTTTCCTCCATTCATAGGGAAAAAAAAAACAAGGGGGGCAGGCTAAACAGTGACTGATCACTGTGATAGACAATCAGAGGCTATCATGTGACGCAGAATCGGGAATCCCAGGCCCCGATCGTTGGAACAGGACCCGGGGCTCTCAGTGACACCGCGTTCTTTGTGCTGGGAGCACGCTGTGCGACACACTCCCAGCAGAAAGACAGGTACGCAAACATGTGGCCCCACAGAAAAAAAGCCCAGTTCTGTGATATTTGTGTGACGTCGGGGGTTTAATAATGTTGTGTAATATTTTTAAAAGTGGTTGTAAACCTCAAGCATGAAAAATGAACAAAGCATATCCCTCTATACTGTGTGCTTGTCTCAATCCAGAGCACTAAGGCCCTGATTTACTAATGTACATAGACGGCGCCTAGGAGCATTTCCATGGGCTAACGTCTACTTTACATTAGAATCCATCTACTTTTGGACGGCAAAGACATTTACTAAAGAAAGCGTCTAACAAATAGACACGCAAGTGAATTTACTAACCAGGCACAATACAGGAATCCGTCTAAAAAAACAGACGTCCTAGAAGCACATCTAACAAAAGGAAAAATCACTGCAGAAACATATTCACATTGAAATTTGCTTTCACAAATATCTGGACTTCACTTTAAACAATATATTACATTTCAAAAAAAATTTTTAGTGGGTAAAAAATAGTTTTTAAGGGAATTCATGACAGTCAAGAGCTAGACGCTTTTCCAACAGGATAGAAATGAGCATGTGCAGGACACAATTTAGCCGTCTGCCGTGGGTGCTTTCTTTTTAGACGCTGTTTAATAGTAAATCTCTGTGTGAGTGTCATTTCTGACTGCTGCTTTGTTCCTCTGGTAGAAGCATGACTCACTTCTGACAAGTTTTCCTGACACCAAGAGAAAAATGGTGACGGGGAGGGCACAGACTGTGATTGACAGCCTCAGCTCTGTTCCTGTGTGCTGTGTGAAGGGGGTGTGTTCTTTCCCTCCAATCAGCTCTCAGAGCTCTCAACAATGAGTGTAAGTTCACCTCCCCGCCCCCTGCTTTTTAGAGCTGAGAGATCCTGTGTAAATTCTGCACTTTGAATGGATGTAAGCAGCGCTCCCAACTGTCCCTGAGTTCGAGGGATTGTCCCTCATTTGAAGCAAAGTCCCTCTGTCCCTCTTTCTTCCTCATCTGTCCCTCATTTTGGCCTACTCTACTGTATATAGTGGTATGTAAAATGGTATTTATCTATCAAAAAGTGTTTTACAGTGCTAAATCTTTCATCCAATTTCTACATTTCTGCATTTGTAAATTTCGAAGGTCAATATAAAGCAATAAAAAAAAGCACTTGCAGGTTTAACCAATAATTTTTTGTATAATTCTCCTTTATGGAGGTGTGTCCTGTGCCTACATACTTTTCCTAATAGGTGCCCCTCATTTTCATCTCAGAAAGTTGGGCGATATGGGGACAGATGGCTATAGATAAACAGGTACAACTTATGTAGGAATATTTGTTTTATCTCTGTGTATCATGTGAAGCCAGTCACTTCACTGAGTATATGTGCGGGTTTACAACCACTCTAATAATATTTAATAATTATTGTTTAAACTGGAGAGTAAAAATCCAGTGCAGCTCTGCACAGAAACCAATCAGCTTCCAGGATTTTTTTGGCAAAGCTTAATTGTACAAGCTGAAGCTAGAAACTGTTTGGCTCCCATGCACAGCTGCAGCAGATTTCACACTCTCCAGTTTTAGTAAATCAACCCCAATATGTTTATTTGTTTGAGTAATAATTGTGTAATCAAATTTATTATATTTGTTGGTAAAGTTAAAAACGTATTCAGAGATAAATTGTGATGGGGGCCCCAAGATTTCGACTGCCTAGGGGCCTCCACTGAGTTTAATATGGTATTTGACAAACTGCTGATTTGTCAGGTCATCCCTTGTCCCGCAGAAGCAGACAAGACCCATGAAACGTGTAGATGCATGAGATGTACAGTGATAACTCGGTTTACGTACGCCTCGGTTAACGGAATTTTCAGTTTACGAATTAAAATCCATTAACAATATTAATACTAACAAATTTTTACCGAAATACTAAGTAAGTTTCCCCAGGATGCATTGCGCCTGGGAGGTTTATACAGTAGCACCGTGCATGTTGGAGTCGGTGTTGCGCCTGGGAGGTTTATAGCACCATGCATGTTGGAGACGGTGTTGAGCCTGGGAGGTTTATCTAAATACAAGAGTCATGTATAATCTTCCTTGAATGTTGGTATGCCTTGTGTCTTTGTTCCAGATCTTTGCAGTAATTCAGTGTGAAAATCCTCTGTGCAGGAGCTTCCTGTAAAAAAGACCGCTCACTGCTGCTCTCTCTCCTTATGCATGGTGACTGGTCTTGTCTCCGCCCCCCCCTCCTGTAGTTTCTGGGGCCACTCTGTAAAGAGTGGACCTGCCGGGCCCTTTCCACAGCGCTTTTTCTGCACAGGCTATGTAAAGCACAGTGCAGGGGCGTAGCTACAGGGGTTGCAGGGATCACAATTGCGACCTGGCCCCATGCTACCGGAAGCCCGTGTGGCCCCGCTGTACACCTGGATAGGAGAAGCTGCAGGGGCAGCTGCATACAAAGGAATCCATCTCTTCATGTTTCTCCTGTAGCCACTGAATGCCTGCGGGAGGGAGAGGAGGAGAAGCGGGCATTCCTCATTCTTTCTCTGTCTCAAAGGTGAAATATCAGAGGTTTGTTTTAGACCCCTGAAATCTCACCTAAGCCCCCCCCCCCCCCAATGGGGTCCTAAATTTTTTTTTAAATAATAATATTCTAAGAAAAAAAAATAACAAAAATAAAAAAAACCTAATGATACCAGTGGCAGAACTACCAGGGTCACAAAGGTCGCACTTGCAACCAGGTCATGGCATTCCACCACTGGGCTTAAAGAAAAGGGCCCCAGTCTGGGGTCAGGGGGGGCCCTTTATGGTTTCTTGCATCGGGGCCCTGAAGGTTCTAGTTACGCCACTGGCACAGTGATAATGTTACTGCTAATTTTACAAGGTAATATCTGGATTAGCAAAGGCATTTAGTATACACAAAATTGATTTATATCATTTATGGTTATTTAGAATATATTTAAATTAAAATTTCTGTGCTTAGGGTTCAGCTTTAAACGCTTCTGCGCCACCCCATAGCAGAAATACTTCTACAGGGCGGCACTGGTGCATACAATCACATATATATATATTTATATATATATGATTTTGCAGTTCCGCGTAGGAGGTGGGTCCCGGAGGGTGATTTCTCGCAAACACCTGGTGATCATCGAGTATCTCCGACGGAGGAGAGACCTGTCTATAAACAACACAGATCTCCCCCTTGTCAGCTCCTGCACCCTGCTTTGTATGGCTCTGCATAGCACAGCCACACAAAACAGTGTGCTTACAGTGAAACACACACACAGCACACATCCTCATAGTAAAACAGCACACAGTTAACCCTTTGATCACCTCACATATTAACCCCTTCCTGCCCAGTGTCATTAGTACAGTGTCAGTGTATTGGTGTCACTGGGGATATCAGTCATCAGTTCCCCCCCTCAGTGTCAGAATGCCCGCTGCAGTCCCACTATAAGTTGCTGATCGCCGCCATTACTAGTAAAAAAAAAAATTTCCAGTATATATACCACCATTTGTAAATGCTAGAACTTTCACGTAAACCAATTAATTTACACGTATTGGGATTTTTTTCTAGCAAGGACATGGAGCAGAATACATTTTGGCCTTAATTTTTTGATCAAATTTGATTCTGAAAATTTTTTTACTGGACATCTTTAATAGCAAAAAGTCAAAAATATTGTTTTTTTTCTCAAAATTTTCGTTCTTTTTTTGTTTAAAGTGGAAAAAATTAAAAATGCACAGCTAATCAAATACCACTAAAAGAAAGCTCCATTTGTGGGGAAAAAAAAGGACGTAAATTTAATTTGGGGGCAGCGTTGCATGACTGAGCAATTGTCAGTAAAAGTAATGCAGCGCTGTAACAAAAAAAATGGCCTGGTCAGGAAGGGGGGTGAATCCTCTGGTCAGATCATTCATTGTATCCTCCTTGGGTAGTGCTAGTAACACTGGACTGTGGGCCTATACTGACATCTGCTGGCAATATTAGATATTGTTTGTCCTTCTAGGCTGAAAGCGGAGTTCCAGTTGAATAAAAAAAAATAAAAGTCAGCGGCTACAAAAACTGTGTCCTCATGCAGACGGGACGTTTTTACAGCGGCTGTTTTTGGCTTTTGACATTTTTTTCTACAGCCAGTAAACCCCCCAGCATGTTATCCTATGTGTCCATGCACACATAGACTGGAATCAACGTTTTTTGGCAGGGATATTTTTTGTCAGGAAAAAAAAAACAGGGCTAGTGGGTTTCTAGAGGAGTTTTTTAGCTGTAAATTGCTCTGTTGAAACATGCAGCACAATGCGGTAAAATGTGGCAAATCAGCATTTTTGGACAAAACAAATGCTGAAAAACGCGGCTGAACACTAAAAAACACAAAAAAAAGGCTGAAAAACTCACCCGGTTGTGACAGCTTGTGGCTTCACAGCCGGTGCCCACTGCGCATATGCGTGTAACGATGCACCTTGTAAATGGCCCCGTAGTCACCTGTGACATGTCCCAGAAGACTACGGGGAGGGAGGGGGGAGGACAACTTCCGATTCTGATTGCCTAGGCGATCTCAGCGGAAGTGGGAGCGGGTACCTGTCAAATTCAGGTACCCGCTCCCCCCCTCCCCAAAGGTGCCAATCCTTAATGGGGAGTGGGGGACAAAGCATTAAAGTGGAACTTCCCCCTTTTGGGTGACTATAGGCAAAACTCTTTTTCATAACCCCTGTAATTTTTTTACATGTGTCTGTGTGTGTGTGTGTACATGTGTCTGTGTGTGTGTGTGTATACATGTGTCTGTGTGTGTGTGTGTACATAAGTGTGTGTGTACATGTGTCTGTGTGTACATGTGTTTGTGTGTGTACATGTGTCTGTATGTGTACATGTGTCTGTATGTGTACATGTGTCTGTATGTGTGTGTGTGTGTGTACATGTGTCTGTGTGTACATGTGTCTGTGTGTGTACATGTGTCTGTGTGTGTACATGTGTCTGTATGTGTTTGTGTACATGTGTCTTTGTGTACATGTGTCTGTATGTGTACATGTGTCTGTATGTGTGTGTGTGTACATGTGTCTGTGTGTACATGTGTCTGTGTGTGTGTGTGTGTGTGTGTGTGTGTGTGTACATGTGTCTGTGTGTACATGTGTTTGTGTGTGTACATGTGTCTGTAAGTGTGTGTACATGTGTCTGTGTGTACATGTGTTTGTATGTACGTGTGCACATGCGTTTGTATGTGTATGTATGTTACTTTTAATGTTGACCCTTAATGTTTAATGTCCTTTCAAAACTACTTTTTTAGGACTTGTTCATAATAGCAGCAAAGGACTGCTCCTCTGAAAAGCAATCCATGCTCAGTTCACTTTTCAGAGGCATTTGACAGATGGCTAAGAGGCAATATGTTGCCTCCTCACCACCTGTTTTAACCCCATAAATGCAGCATCCCCACACCGCAATCACATGCAATGTGCACACAGTTGAGGGGTGGTTGTGGTGCAACCCCATTCACCTGGTTGTATACCTCCAGCTGAAGCCACAGCATGTGTATACCCCCAGCTGCTGCTTCTGCCTCTGCAGCTAATGAGGGAGCAGTTGGAGTTGGTATAAGCAGCTCAACTGCATGGTTTTACCACCCTCCCACCTCACAGGTGAACAAGCCCTTAGTTCACATCTGTGTGGCTCTGTGTAGGGCAGCCCATTCATTTCATTATGCTGCCCATTCATTTCAATATGCTGCCCATTCATTTCAATATGCTGCCCTACCCACAGAAATGCCAGGAAAGTCGTTCCTGGCCCTTTTTTTAAAATTGCACCACACCAAAAACACGCCAAGTTTGCCAATGTATGGGGTACCCCTAAAGAGCAGAGCACTTGTCTGCGTGTCAGGAATGAGTGCGATTATGTATGCGTTCCGCGACACACAGTAACGTGAACCAAGCCATGGACAGGGGGGCCCAGACAGGAAAAGGGTTGAGAGACATTGCTCTAGGGGACCAAAGAAAAGAAGGAGGGAAAGGAGAGAAATATGAAAGTAAAAAGAAAAAAAAGGGAGGGGGCTAACCCTCACCATTGGCCTCGTCTTATTTTTTTTTTTTTTTGTAATTGTTGAAAAAACTAGTCATAGGCGGATAAAAGTATAAATTAAAGAATAGGTTTCGTGCTTAAAAAGGGTTGTAAAGGGAATGATATAAACAGATGACACATTTGCTGCGGGTTTAGTCTCAGAGACAGGAAATAGTATTTGTTTGGATGCATGTACAAGAGTGTGACTGCAGCGCCATCTGCTGGTGGATGCATGGACCCTGCGTTTAATCGGGAACCTTTTCTAAAGCCCAACTCCAGCAGTTTCTTTAAAGTAGAATTCCGGGTATAAAGTGTTACTAAACCCACAACAGTACAATCAGTGTGTATATGCAGTAAAGCATGCTTGTTATACTCACTGTGGAACCTAAGGGGTTAATCCTCTGCATTGTGTTAAAAGGCCATTTGATCTCTTTTCTCTGCCCCTCCTCTTATCTCCTGATAAGAAAGACTGAACCCTAGCCATTCTGCACATGCTCAGTTTAGTGTGCATTGCTAGAGAGGTTTGCATGTGATCAGCACAGGGCCAATTAGCACTGTCCAGACAGAGGTCAGGGGTCCTGCATCCTCCTACAGCAGAAAGAAAACTCCTCCTACAAGATTAACCAGTGCTCTGCTGGACACTGATAAAAGTCACAAGACTACTCTAACTGCTGATGACAAAAGGTATTTAGCAGTTTTTAGTTACTAAAATAATTGCATTTCCATGTTGTGTGTACTGTGGGAGACCAGATATAGTTAATGCAGGGTCAGGGGAGACCAGATATGGTGAATGCAGGGTCCGGGGAGACCAGATATAGTGAATGCAGGGTCCGGGGAGACCAGATATAGTGAATGCAGGTTCTGGGAGACCAGATATAATGAATGCTGGGCCCGGGGAGACCTGATATAGTGAATGCAGGGCTCGGGGAGACCGGATATAGTGAATGCAGGGTCTGGGGAGACCGGATATAGTGAATGCAGGGTCCGGGGAGACCAGATATAGTGAATGCAGGGTCCGGGGAGACCAGATATAGTGAATGCAGGGTCCGGGGAGACCAGATATAGTGAATGCTGGGCCCGGGGAGACCTGATATAGTGAATGCAGGGCTCAGGGAGACCGGATATAGTGAATGCAGGGTCCGGGGAGACCAGGTATAGTGAATGCAGGGTCCGGGGAGACCAGATATAGTGAATGCAGGGTCCGGGGAGACCAGATATAGTGAATGCAGGGTCCGGGGAGACCAGATATAGTGAATGCTGGGCCCGGGGAGACCTGATATAGTGAATGCAGGGCTCATGGAGACCGGATATAGTGAATGCAGGGTCCGGGGAGACCAGATATAGTGAATGCAGGGTACAGGGAGACCAGATATAGTGAATGCAGGGTCCGGGGTTTAGTAACACTTTAATATGACTTTAAATAGCTAATTTGGGCCATGCTAGCCCAAATGAACTATTGCCAGTATATACAGTAACTATGCAGCTACTAAATGCACTGTAATATATTGTAGTATCATTAGCTACATACAGTATGTGGCGCTGTGTTCTGACAGCAGTGCAGACAAGTTCCTGTCTGCTACCAAAACTAAAAAGAGGTGGTCAGTATGTTTCTCCACCATTCTGGAGAAGTGTTGTACTTTTATCAATGAATACGAGACTTCTTATGATTGCCTGAAATTGTGACATCATCTGCCCCCTTCTCCATCTCGACCAATCAGAGGAAGTCTTGTATTGAATGTAAGTTCTAACGGGCAGGGCTGTCTGTTTCCTCTTGTACCAAATTGTAGTGTAACTGTAATGTCTGCCTTCATTTTGTAAAGCGCTGCGCAAACTATTGGCCCGATATAAATCCTGTATAATAATAATAATGAAAAAAATACAAGGCTTTTCCTGAATGGTGGAGAAGAATTCAGCTTGACTCTATTTAGTATTGGCAGCAAACGGGAAGTTGCCAGGGCTGCTGCTGGAACACACAGCAGCCACAGATATAATGGAAATAGTTATTTGGGCCAGCTTGGCCCAAACTACAATTGTGTTCAAAAGTTTGCATCCTCTTGGAGAATTGGCAACTTATACTATGCACCATTTTTAACACCTTCCCTCCCGGCCTATAGCAGATTGACAGCCGGGCGGGACACTCCTCATCATGACTGGGTGTCATATGACGTCCTGTCAAAACGAGCCGCTCAGGTGGCCGCAGGACACAGCTGATGACATATCACTACATTGGTCCCTTGCCAGTGTCATGTGACTGCTGTGACCAATCACAGTAGATAACATATCAATTGTATACAATGGATGGCTTCCCATCATGCCATCCATTGTATACAATTATGTTGTTAGCTGTGATTGGTCAAAGCAGTCACATGATACAGACAGGGCCAATTACAGCCCATATTTGCCATGTGACTAGCTTTGCCCAATCACAGATAATCACAACAAAAGTCTGAATAAATCAGTTTCATTCAGTAACAATGATTGCAAACACCAATGAAATACATTGGTAATAGCAATCACAATGTGTTAAAAAAAAAAAATTCTGATCACTTGCCCAGAGTAGTTCAATGTTACTATGATAGCATTGTATTGCTTTGGTCACAGTGTGTTGAAAAAAAAATAGCAAAAAAAAAAAATGTAATAAAAAATTACAAAAATAATAGAAAGATTTGAAAAAAAAAATTAAATTGTTATTATTTTAATTTTTTTTACATACTGTCACCAGTCATTGTTTCTGATCACCACCACACCAGTTACATAATAACACTGTACTGAACTGGTGACAAAACATATACTACATGGGTAGAATCACAGGTTAACCATACATTACCCATGTAGTGTATGGTTTGGAATGCCCATGTGGCCATATTTATATTGGGAGGACCAAGTGACAACTGAAGGTTAGGGTGCTTGAACATTTAAGGAATATTAGCAAGGGGTACAAGTACCATAGTGTATCTTTACACTTTAAGAAATATCATAATTGTGATCCAACCAATATAAAATTTTGGGCCATTGAGTCTATTCCCAAAGCTTGGAGGGGATCCAGTAGAATTAGGGAGCTTTCAAAATGCAAAACTAAATGGATTTATTTAACAGAAGCTTTATCTCCTAAGGGTTTAAACGTTGAACTGGACTTAAATTGTTTCGTTAGTGATGCATGAACTTTTTAGTTTAGTTTATTTTATTTTATCCCATTTTAATTTATTTTATTTTTATTTTATTTTAGTGTCATTTATTTAGATATATATATATATATATATTTTTTTTTTTTTTTTTAAATATATATTTTCTATATTATTAATTATTATTGATTTAAAGTGTCGTTTTTTGAGTGTATAAACGTTATTATGTTGATGGCTATTACAATGATATGTGTTGTTATTATCTCGTTGTTTTATTAGTATTTGCACACAAGATGGTGCTATTGCAATGAGGTAGTCTGGTGTATATATGGGATTATGCTTAGTGACAACATTACATCTTCAGGTGTTTTATTGATTGGGCCAATTAGAAAAGGAGGTGGCTTTATAAGAGCGCCCTCCATGCACTGCTTACCACTCCCTCAGAAGTCATTGGACGAAACGCGTAAGTGTGTGGCTAGCCGGTGACGTCACCACGCACGCTGATGCACGTGTCCGGACCACGTGATCGCACTATCGCCATCTTGAGTGCAGGCAGGCTGGTGAGACGCTGGATACAGAGCTTGTAGCTCTGAGTATTAACAAAAGCTGTGTATTTATATGCTCATTCTGAGTGCGGTTTTAAGGGGGGTTTTTTACCTTAATAAATTTGCTGGATGATATTGCACTATGGCGAGTATTCTTTTTATTCACATGTGCTAATTGGATATGAGAGGATTTCCCTAAGTTGGAGCCTGTTTGGTGGAATGCTGGATATAAATTGATATGTTGGTTTATCACCAGCACATGGTGAGTGTGCATTTTGATGGGGTGTTCTGTGCACTGGATATCACATTGGTGAAGGAGGATCTCATTACTTCATTTATTGAGGATCATTGATATATGGACTTTTCTGAATGGACTATATGGGGACTTCCTATATATGATTTAGCACTGAATATTTTTGCACATATATGGTGGTGGACATATTAATTAATTTATTGATTGATTGATTTGGTTTAGGATTGCGCTATTATTTGTGATTATTTGGTTTATCACATTTATTATTATTTACAGTGTATTATTATTAATAGCAGCACCTAATGTTTTATACTCATTATCTAATTATATTGGCGCGATGATGTTGGTTTAAGAAGTGTCTTGAGTGGTATACTCATAAAAACACTTTTAGGTGACTGACCTAATTGGTTAACATTCTACAGAGCCTCTACTGTCTGGGGACTCTTCCTCCTCATTGGCTGCTATCTCAACCAATGAGAAGGAAGAGTCCCCAGACAGCATAGGCTGTCAAGAACATCACTGGATCGGAGGGGGCTCAGGTAAGAATTATGGCTGGGGGGGCCGCTGCACACAGAAGCAGGGGCGGATTGACCATTTGGAAACTCGGGCACTGCCCGAGGGCCCGGGGTCCGTAGGGGGCCCCATGAGATGCCCCTGGTACCTTTTTTCATAGGCTTTTTTGAGTTTGGGCAAGGAAACAGGGGCCCCATGATCCCCTATTGCCCGGGGGCCCCATGACTTGTCAGTCCACCCCTGCACAGAAGTCTTTTTTACCTTCATGCATGGAATACATGAAGTTAAAAATCTTGAGCCTTTCGACACACTTTAACTTTTTTTTTTTTCATTATTGTTCAAACCCCCGAAGGTGACATTATAACCCAAATGTCTAAGAGTTTCTACATTCCTGTGTTTCTAATGGAAGAAAAAAAATTATTGGTGAGCACAAAGATCTTTTTTTATACTATGAACCATCAGCTGGTTGCACTAATGAATCTTTAGTAATGACTGACTTTGTCCTGTTCCAGTCTTTGCACAGCAGCCCTGCACATAGGAGTACACTTGATTCCATTAGACACTTACAGTGAAAGCTGCCCCCAGGTCACCTAAATCTGCATACTAGATCTGTCCGCAAAGAATAAAATAAAGCTTGCAAATGTAATATAGGTAATATGTCAGAACTTAAATAAAACATATTTTAATGGAATTTTCTCATACAAAGATACAATGTTTTATTCATATCTGATTTATACCTATCATTTTTGATAGATACAATATGTTTTTATCAAATATTAAAGTTTTGTAAGGACAGCTTACATCTGTGCGATGTGGTGTCATGCAGTAAAGCGCGTGTTTTACCACTTGTTACACGCCAAAAATGGTAACACAGGATCAACAGTGTGTGGCAATGTCATTCATTTCTAATAGCAAAGAAACACATTTTCCAAAGGCACCCCAAAGCACATGCATTGCAGTGCACCACAATGCACAGATAGGAACTATGTGTGCATTGTGGTGCTGTGCGTTTAAAAAACAAAACCAGTCAGGTCTTCAGTGCATTGAGGTGCATTAGCTCAAAGTACAATGCATGAAATGCATGGGCGTAGCAATAGGGGTCGCTATGGGCCCCCTGTCACACACATTTACTAGACCCAATTGGCTGTATTTTCCTGAAAGCTTGCTCCTCCACCCCCTCTGGCATTCAGCTGCTGCAGGAAAATACAGCTGATCAGGTCTAGTAAATACTACCCCTGCCGCCACTCCTGTTCCTTTTGCTGCCTAGGCCCCCCTGTGCATTCCCCTGGTCCCCCCTTCCCACTTACACCCCTTCCCCCCCCCCCCCCCCGCAGCATTACAGCTTCAGGATGGAGAGTACACATGTAATTTACCAGCCCCTTCCTTTACTGAATGAACACAGTGAACCGATCACTCACGGTGTTCATTCATTCATTCATTCAACTGTGTTTACTATGCTTCAGTTTGCGAATGAACAGGAAGCCACTCAGCACTTCCCATTCATTCACTGTCCAGTGCATCTGAGGATGCAGAGAAAGGGACTGGGGGATCTCTGCCATCAGTCCCCATCTCTGTCTCAAAAGTTAGACATCAGGGGGCTCCTAAAAAATTTGTAAAACAAGTAATGAAAAAAATAATATTCTAAAAAATAATTAAAAACTACAATTGTAAAAGAAATTAATAAAAAAAAAATAATAAAAATAAAAAACTAGTGACACCATCCACTGCCCCAATGACACCAACCTCTGCTCTGCTCTACTCACAAAACACACTGCCCTACTGATCCCATCCTCAGCTCTACTGAAACACCCTCTGCCCTACTGACACCATCCACTATTCTACTGACACCGTCCACTTGTCTACCCGATGATCTTTGATCTTTTATGTTCAGGTAGATATCCACCTCTCAAAGGTTGCCTGCCTCTGTATCACTAGGGAAAAGTGCTGGCTGTGTCACCCCGCATAGGTAATTCATCAAACTCTGAGTTTCCGGTTTCACCTACACAAGGTGATGGGGCAAGTGTGCAGTGAAAACGGCTGTTGGGGGGACCCAAGTCAACTTTTGTATCGGGGCCCAGAAGCATCACGTTATGTCTCTGATGAAACATGTATGTTAATGTGCGTGTGGTAAGAACAAGTGTAGAAGTGTGAAGAGGGCCCTAATGGGTATTTAGGAAGTGCCTACACAATGTCATTCAGAGGGGAACTTACCATTTGTAAACAAGTATATTATCAGTTACCTTGAAATGTAACCCACCCCACACTTAAAGGGGATAATGCATTAAAATGAACGGTAACATCTGATTGGTTGCTTATGACATCTCCATTTCTGTGCTAACTTTCAAGTCCGGACACTTTTACCCCCTTCCTGTCCAGGCAAACTTTCATTACTAATGATTCATTAGTGCAACCAGCTGATGTTTCATAGTATAAAAAAAGATCTTTGTGCGGGGGTTTGAACAATAATGAAAAAAAAAAAAAAAGTTAAAGTGCGTCGAAAGGCTCAAGATTTTTAACTTCATGTATTCCATGCATGAAGGTAAAAAAACCTTCTGTGCAGGGGCGGACTGACAACTCATGGGGCCCCCGGGCAAAAGGAGATCATGGGACCCCAGTGTCCTTACCCAAATTCAAAAAAGCCTATGAAAAAGGTACCAGGGGCATCTCATGGGGCCCCCTACTGACCCCGGGCCATCGGGCAGTGCCCAAGTTTCCAAATGGTCAATCTGCCCCTGCTTCTGTGTGCAGCGGCCCCCCCAGCCATAATTCTTACCTGAGCCCCCTACGATCCAGTGATGTTCTTGACGGCCTATGCTGTCTGGGGACTCTTTCTTCTCATTGGTTGAGATAGCAGCCAATGAGGAGGAAGAGTCCCCAGACAGTAGAGGCTCTCTAGAATATTAACCAATTAGGTCAGTCACCTAAAAGTGTTTTTATGACTATACCACTCAAAACACTTCTTAAACCAACATTATCGCGCCAATATAATTAGATAATGAGTATAAAACATTAGGTGCTGCTATTAATAATAATACACTGTAAATAATAATAAATGTGATAAACCAAATAACCACAAATAGCGCAATCCTAAACCAAATCAATAAATAAATAAATTATTTATGTCCACCACTAGAGATGAGCGAAGTATTCAAAAATTCGATTCGACTGATTCGGCGAATTCGTGAAAAAAATTCGATTCGAGTCGAATATATTCGCTGTGAATTTAACTTATAAAAGGGTGTTTCTAGGCTTCAGAGAGCCTTTATATTAGTGCAGAACACTGTACCTTTAATTTAAATGCCCTTGGAGTCTGCTGGGGAAGAGAAATAATACTGTCAGTCAGTATGACATGCAGATGAGTGCCGTCGATCTTAGAATCACCGCACACTTCACTCATTTGGGCAGTCACGGGGCCAAAACCAGAGTGTGGAGCCACAGTGTGGCGGTGGAGGCAGCAGCAATGGGAGGCCATACAGCACCCTGTGACAAAATGGAACCCGCCAGCAGTGTGAGGAGACCTGAAAGTGGCACATGGCAGAGTGTGGCGATGGAGACAGCAGCAATGGGAGGCCGTACAGGGACCCACGCTGCTGGTGGAGCTGCCACTGCTCCTACCACCCCACCCCTCCCCTGCTGCCATGGCAGCGGAACGCGAGCGCACAGGGCCCACAGTGTCTGAGGATGGACGTTGGCGCAGAAAGGCAGAGACCAACTGACTACATAGGTGGTTTTTATAGTACTTTATTTTGGCCTCCCTCTCAGCAGGTGTGAAAAAGGCCACCATTTTTGAACGGTAGCGAGGGTTCAACAAGGTGGACAGCCAAAAGTCATCCCTCTGTCTGATGGTTATTATTCGGCTGTCGCTACGCAAGCAACCGAGCATGCTATGGGCCATTTGTGTCAAGGAATGCGAGGGACTCCCTGCCTCCATCTCCACAGCATACTGCCACGGTGCGTCTGGGTCCTCTGTCTCCTCCTCCTCCTCCTCTACCAGATGCTCCTGCTTCTCCACTCCTGTCCGCTGAGTGGAAAAACCACCCATTTCACTCAATAATTCCTGAGCACAAATGTCCTCCTCTACCTCCTCCTCTTCTTCCTGTCCTGCCCCCACAGGGGTCATGTGGCGGTGAGATCTGTGCGCCACGTCTACCGCACCCTGACCAGCCATTGTTAACAGCATTTGTTCCAGGACGTGCAACAGAGGAATGACGTCGTTCATCCCATAGTCCTGCCGACTCACGAATAGCGTGGCCTCCTCAAAGGGCCTGAGCAAGCGGCAGGTGTCACGCATGAGCTGCCAATGGCTGATATCTAAGTTACACAGGGGAGTACCTTTATCCGCTTGTAACATCAGGAAATCGGTGATGGCCTTTCGCTGTTCGTAAAGGCGGTCTAACATATGTAGGGTTGAATTCCACCTTGTTGCAACGTCACAGCATGAGGAGTCGGTACAGGGGCCCATGGCAGATTAGGGCCTGGCCGCAGCAATGTGAGGCCCGTAATCTGCCAGCACCCTATGACAAAATGGAACCCAGCAGCAGTGTGAGGACACCTGAAAGTGGCACATAGCAGAGTGTGGCGATGGAGACAGCAGCAATGAGAGGCGGTACAGGGACCCATGACACACTGTGGACCTGGCAGCAGCGTGAGGAGGCGGTACAGGGGTCCATGGCAGATTAGGGGCCTGGCAGCAGCAATGGGAGGCCCGTAATCTGCCAGCATCCTATGACAAAATGGAACCCAGCAGGAGTGTGAGGAGACATGAAAGTGGCACATGGCAGAGTGTGGCGATGGAGACAGCAGCAATGGGAGGCCGTACAGGGACCCATGACACACTGTGGACCTGGCAGCAGCGTGAGGAGGTGGTACAGGGGCCCATGGGAGATTAGGGGCCTGGCCGCAGCAATGGGAGGCCCGTAATCTGCCAGCATCCTATCACAAAATGGAACACAGCAGCAGTGTGAGGAGACCTGAAAGTGGCACATGGCATGACACACTGTGGACCTGGCAGCAGCATGAGGAGGCGGTACAGGGGCCCATGGCAGATTAGGGGCCTGGCAGCAGCTATGGGAGGCCTGTAATCTGCCAGCATCCTATGACAAAATGGAACCCAGCAGGAGTGTGAGGAGACATGAAAGTGGCACATGGCAGAGTGTGGCGATGGAGACAGCAGCAATGGGAGGCGGTACAGGGACCCATGACACACTGTGGACCTGGCAGCAGCGTGAGGAGGCGGTACAGGGGCCCATGGCAGATTAGGGGCCTGGCAGCAGCAATGGGAGGCCCGTAAACTGCCAGCATCCTATGACAAAATGGAACCCAGCAGCAGTGTGAGGAGACCTGAAAGTGGCACATGGCAGAGTGTGGCGATGGAGACAGCAGCAATGGGAGGCCGTACAGGGACCCATGACACACTGTGGACCTGGCAGCAGCGTGAGGAGGCGGTACAGGGGCCCATGGCAGATTAGGGGCCTGGCCGCAGCAATGTGAGGCCCGTAATCTGCCAGCATCCTATGACAAAATGGAACCCAGCAGCAGTGTGAGGAGACCTGAAAGTGGCACATGGCAGAGTGTGGCGATGGAGACAGCAGCAATGGGAGGCCGTACAGGGACCCATGAGACACTGTGGACCTGGCAGCAGCGTGAGGAGGCGGTACAGGGGCCCATGGCAGATTAGGGGCCTGGCCGCAGCAATGTGAGGCCCGTAATCTGCCAGCATCCTATGACAAAATGGAACCCAGCAGCAGTGTGAGGAGACCTGAAAGTGGCACATGGCAGAGTGTGGCGATGGAGACAGCAGCAATGGGAGGCCGTACAGGGACCCATGAGACACTGTGGACCTGGCAGCAGCGTGAGGAGGCGGTACAGGGGCCCATGGCAGATTAGGGGCCTGGCCGCAGCAATGTGAGGCCCGTAATCTGCCAGCATCCTATGACAAAATGGAACCCAGCAGCAGTGTGAGGAGACCTGAAAGTGGCACATGGCAGAGTGTGGCGATGGAGACAGCAGCAATGGGAGGCGGTACAGGGACCCATGAGACACTGTGGACCTGGCAGCAGCATGAGGAGGCGGTACAGGGGCCCATGGCAGATTAGGGGCCTGGCAGCAGCTATGGGAGGCCCGTAATCTGCCAGCATCCTATGACAAAATGGAACCCAGCAGGAGTGTGAGGAGACATGAAAGTGGCACATGGCAGAGTGTGGCGATGGAGACAGCAGCAATGGGAGGCCGTACAGGGACCCATGACACACTGTGGACCTGGCAGCAGCGTGAGGAGGCGGTACAGGGGCCCATGGCAGATTAGGGGCCTGGTCGCAGCAATGGGAGGCCCGTAATCTGCCAGCATCCTATCACAAAATGGAACACAGCAGCAGTGTGAGGAGACCTGAAAGTGGCACATGGCATAACACACTGTGGACCTGGCAGCAGCATGAGGAGGCGGTACAGGGGCCCATGGCAGATTAGGGGCCTGGCAGCAGCAATGGGAGGCCCATAATCTGCCAGCACTCTATGACAAAATGGAACACACCAGCAGTGTGAGGAGACCTGAAAGTGGCACATGGCATGACACACTGTGGACCTGGCAGCAGCATGAGGAGGCGGTACGGGGGCCCATGGCAGATTAGGGGCCTGGCAGCAGCTATGGGAGACGCCCGTAATCTGCCAGCAACCTATGACAAAATGGAACCCAGCAGGAGTGTGAGGAGACCTGAAAGTGGCACATGGCAGAGTGTGGCGATGGAGACAGCAGCAATGGGAGGCCGTACAGGGACCCATGAGACACTGTGGACCTGGCAGCAGCATGAGGAGGCGGTACAGGGGCCCATGGCAGATTAGGGGCCTGGCAGCAGCTATGGGAGGCCCGTAATCTGCCAGCATCCTATGACAAAATGGAACCCAGCAGGAGTGTGAGGAGACATGAAAGTGGCACATGGCAGAGTATGGCGATGGAGACAGCAGCAATGGGAGGCGGTACAGGGACCCATGACACACTGTGGACCTGGCAGCAGCGTGAGGAGGCGGTACAGGGGCCCATGGGAGATTAGGGGCCTGGCCGCAGCAATGGGAGGCCCGTAATCTGCCAGCATCCTATCACAAAATGGAACACAGCATCAGTGTGAGGAGACCTGAAAGTGGCACATGGCATGACACACTGTGGACCTGGCAGCAGCATGAGGAGGCGGTACAGGGGCCCATGACAGATTAGGGGCCTGGCAGCAGCTATGGGAGGCCCGTAATCTGCCAGCATCCTATGACAAAATGGAACCCAGCAGGAGTGTGAGGAGACATGAAAGTGGCACATGGCAGAGTGTGGCGATGGAGACAGCAGCAATGGGAGGCCGTACAGGGACCCATGAGACACTGTGGACCTGGCAGCAGCGTGAGGAGGCGGTACAGGGGCCCATGGCAGATTAGGGGCCTGGCCGCAACAATGTGAGGCCCGTAATCTGCCAGCATCCTATGACAAAATGGAACCCATCAGCAGTGTGAGGAGACCTGAAAGTGGCACATGGCAGAGTGTGGCGATGGAGACAGCATCAATGGGAGGCCGTACAGGGACCCATGAGACACTGTGGACCTGGCAGCAGCGTGAGGAGGCGGTACAGGGGCCCATGGCAGATTAGGGGCCTGGCCGCAGCAATGTGAGGCCCGTAATCTGCCAGCATCCTATGACAAAATGGAACCCAGCAGCAGTGTGAGGAGACCTGAAAGTGGCACATGGCAGAGTGTGGCGATGGAGACAGCAGCAATGGGAGGCCGTACAGGGACCCATGAGACACTGTGGACCTGGCAGCAGCGTGAGGAGGCGGTACAGGGGCCCATGGGAGATTAGGGGCCTGGCCGCAGCAATGGGAGGCCCGTAATCTGCCAGCATCCTATCACAAAATGGAACACAGCAGCAGTGTGAGGAGACCTGAAAGTGGCACATGGCAGAGTGTGGCAATGGAGACAGCAGCAATGGGAGGCGGTACAGGGACCCATGAGACACTGTGGACCTGGCAGCAGCATGAGGAGGCGGTACAGGGGCCCATGGCAGATTAGGGGCCTGGCAGCAGCTATGGGAGGCCCGTAATCTGCCAGCATCCTATGACAAAATGGAACCCAGCAGGAGTGTGAGGAGACATGAAAGTGGCACATGGCAGAGTGTGGCGATGGAGACAGCAGCAATGGGAGGCCGTACAGGGACCCATGACACACTGTGGACCTGGCAGCAGCGTGAGGAGGCGGTACAGGGGCCCATGGCAGATTAGGGGCCTGGCCGCAGCAATGGGAGGCCCGTAATCTACCAGCATCCTATCACAAAATGGAACACAGCAGCAGTGTGAGGAGACCTGAAAGTGGCACATGGCATGACACACTGTGGACCTGGCAGCAGCATGAGGAGGCGGTACAGGGGCCCATGGGAGATTAGGGGCCTGGCAGCAGCAATGGGAGGCCCGTAATCTGCCAGCACTCTATGACAAAATGGAACACACCAGCAGTGTGAGGAGACCTGAAAGTGGCACATGGCATGACACACTGTGGACCTGGCAGCAGCATGAGGAGGCGGTACAGGGGCCCATGGCAGATTAGGGGCCTGGCAGCAGCTATGGGAGGCCCGTAATCTGCCAGCACCCTATGACAAAATGGAACACACCAGCAGTGTGAGGAGACCTGAAAGTGGCACATGGCAGAGTGTGGCGATGGAGACAGCAGCAATGGGAGGCGGTACAGGGACCCATGACACACTGTGGACCTGGCAGCAGCGTGAGGAGGCGGTACAGGGGCCCATGGGAGATTAGGGGCCTGGCAGCAGCTATGGGAGGCCCGTAATCTGCCAGCATCCTATGACAAAATGGAACACAGCAGCAGTGTGAGGAGACCTGAAAGTGGCACATGGCATGACACACTGTGGACCTGGCAGCAGCATGAGGAGGCGGTACAGGGGCCCATGGCAGATTAGGGGCCTGGCAGCAGCTATGGGAGGCCCGTAATCTGCTAGCATCCTGTGACAAAATGGAACCCAGCAGGAGTGTGAGGAGACATGAAAGTGGCACATGGCAGAGTGTGGCGATGGAGACAGCAGCAATGGGAGGCCGTACAGGGACCCATGAGACACTGTGGACCTGGCAGCAGCGTGAGGAGGCGGTACAGGGGCCCATGGCAGATTAGGGGCCTGGCCGCAGCAATGTGAGGCCCGTAATCTGCCAGCATCCTATGACAAAATGGAACCCAGCAGCAGTGTGAGGAGACCTGAAAGTGGCACATGGCAGAGTGTGGCGATGGAGACAGCATCAATGGAAGGCCGTACAGGGACCCATGAGACACTGTGGACCTGGCAGCAGCGTGAGGAGGCGGTACAGGGGCCCATGGCAGATTAGGGGCCTGACCGCAGCAATGTGAGGCCCGTAATCTGCCAGCATCCTATGACAAAATGGAACCCAGCAGCAGTGTGAGGAGACCTGAAAGTGGCACATGGCAGAGTGTGGCGATGGAGACAGCAGCAATGGGAGGCCGTACAGGGACCCATGAGACACTGTGGACCTGGCAGCAGCGTGAGGAGGCGGTACAGGGGCCCATGGCAGATTAGGGGCCTGGCCGCAGCAATGGGAGGCCCGTAATATGCCAGCATCCTATGACAAAATGGAACACAGCAGCAGTGTGAGGAGACCTGAAAGTGGCACATGGCAGAGTGTGGCGATGGAGACAGCAGCAATGGGAGGCGGTACAGGGACCCATGAGACACTGTGGACCTGGCAGCAGCATGAGGAGGCGGTACAGGGGCCCATGGCAGATTAGGGGCCTGGCAGCAGCTATGGGAGGCCCGTAATCTGCCAGCATCCTATGACAAAATGGAACCCAGCAGGAGTGTGAGGAGACATGAAAGTGGCACATGGCAGAGTGTGGCGATGGAGACAGCAGCAATGGGAGGCCGTACAGGGACCCATGACACACTGTGGACCTGGCAGCAGCGTGAGGAGGCGGTACAGGGGCCCATGGCAGATTAGGGGCCTGGCAGCAGCAATGGGAGGCCCGTAATCTGCCAGCATCCTATCACAAAATGGAACACAGCAGCAGTGTGAGGAGACCTGAAAGTGGCACATGGCATGACACACTGTGGACCTGGCAGCAGCATGAGGAGGCGGTACGGGGGCCCATGGCAGATTAGGGGCCTGGCAGCAGCTATGGGAGGCCCGTAATCTGCCAGCACCCTATGACAAAATGGAACACACCAGCAGTGTGAGGAGACCTGAAAGTGGCACATGGCAGAGTGTGGCGATGGAGACAGCAGCAATGGGAGGCGGTACAGGGACCCATGACACACTGTGGACCTGGCAGCAGCGTGAGGAGGCGGTACAGGGGCCCATGGCAGATTAGGGGCCTGGCAGCAGCTATGGGAGGCCCGTAATCTGCCAGCACCCTATGACAAAATGGAACACACCAGCAGTGTGAGGAGACCTGAAAGTGGCACATGGCATGACACACTGTGGACCTGGCAGCAGC
This sequence comes from Staurois parvus, assembly GCF_062004578.1. Lineage (NCBI taxonomy): Eukaryota > Metazoa > Chordata > Amphibia > Anura > Ranidae > Staurois > Staurois parvus. The sequence continues at coordinate 1,110,829 of NW_028318138.1, forward strand.
ATGAGGAGGCGGTACGGGGGCCCATGGCAGATTAGGGGCCTGGCAGCAGCTATGGGAGGCCCGTAATCTGCCAGCACCCTATGACAAAATGGAACACACCAGCAGTGTGAGGAGACCTGAAAGTGGCACATGGCATGACACACTGTGGACCTGGCAGCAGCATGAGGAGGCGGTACAGGGGCCCATGGCAGATTAGGGGCCTGGCAGCAGCTATGGGAGGCCCGTAATCTGCCAGCACCCTATGACAAAATGGAACACACCAGCAGTGTGAGGAGACCTGAAAGTGGCACATGGCAGAGTGTGGCGATGGAGACAGCAGCAATGGGAGACGGTACAGGGACCCATGAGACACTGTGGACCTGGCAGCAGCATGAGGAGGCGGTACAGGGGCCCATGGCAGATTAGGGGCCTGGCAGCAGCTATGGGAGGCCCGTAATCTGCCAGCATCCTATGACAAAATGGAACCCAGCAGGAGTGTGAGGAGACATGAAAGTGGCACATGGCAGAGTGTGGCGATGGAGACAGCAGCAATGGGAGGCGGTACAGGGACCCATGACACACTGTGGACCTGGCAGCAGCGTGAGGAGGCGGTACAGGGGCCCATGGGAGATTAGGGGCCTGGCAGCAGCTATGGGAGGCCCGTAATCTGCCAGCATCCTATGACAAAATGGAACACAGCAGCAGTGTGAGGAGACCTGAAAGTGGCACATGGCATGACACACTGTGGACCTGGCAGCAGCATGAGGAGGCGGTACAGGGGCCCATGGCAGATTAGGGGCCTGGCAGCAGCTATGGGAGGCCCGTAATCTGCTAGCATCCTATGACAAAATGGAACCCAGCAGGAGTGTGAGGAGACATGAAAGTGGCACATGGCAGAGTGTGGCGATGGAGACAGCAGCAATGGGAGGCCGTACAGGGACCCATGAGACACTGTGGACCTGGCAGCAGCGTGAGGAGGCGGTACAGGGGCCCATGGCAGATTAGGGGCCTGGCCGCAGCAATGTGAGGCCCGTAATCTGCCAGCATCCTATGACAAAATGGAACCCAGCAGCAGTGTGAGGAGACCTGAAAGTGGCACATGGCAGAGTGTGGCGATGGAGACAGCATCAATGGAAGGCCGTACAGGGACCCATGAGACACTGTGGACCTGGCAGCAGCGTGAGGAGGCGGTACAGGGGCCCATGGCAGATTGGGGGCCTGACCGCAGCAATGTGAGGCCCGTAATCTGCCAGCATCCTATGACAAAATGAAACCCAGCAGCAGTGTGAGGAGACCTGAAAGTGGCACATGGCAGAGTGTGGCGATGGAGACAGCAGCAATGGGAGGCCGTACAGGGACCCATGAGACACTGTGGACCTGGCAGCAGCGTGAGGAGGCGGTACAGGGGCCCATGGCAGATTAGGGGCCTGGCCGCAGCAATGGGAGGCCCGTAATATGCCAGCATCCTATGACAAAATGGAACACAGCAGCAGTGTGAGGAGACCTGAAAGTGGCACATGGCAGAGTGTGGCGATGGAGACAGCAGCAATGGGAGGCGGTACAGGGACCCATGAGACACTGTGGACCTGGCAGCAGCATGAGGAGGCGGTACAGGGGCCCATGGCAGATTAGGGGCCTGGCAGCAGCTATGGGAGGCCCGTAATCTGCCAGCATCCTATGACAAAATGGAACCCAGCAGGAGTGTGAGGAGACATGAAAGTGGCACATGGCAGAGTGTGGCGATGGAGACAGCAGCAATGGGAGGCCGTACAGGGACCCATGACACACTGTGGACCTGGCAGCAGCGTGAGGAGGCGGTACAGGGGCCCATGGCAGATTAGGGGCCTGGCAGCAGCAATGGGAGGCCCGTAATCTGCCAGCATCCTATCACAAAATGGAACACAGCAGCAGTGTGAGGAGACCTGAAAGTGGCACATGGCATGACACACTGTGGACCTGGCAGCAGCATGAGGAGGCGGTACAGGGGCCCATGGCAGATTAGGGGCCTGGCAGCAGCAATGGGAGGACCGTAATCTGCCAGCACCCTATGACAAAATGGAACACACCAGCAGTGTGAGGAGACCTGAAAGTGGCACATGGCATGACACACTGTGGACCTGGCAGCAGCATGAGGAGGCGGTACGGGGGCCCATGGCAGATTAGGGGCCTGGCAGCAGCTATGGGAGGCCCGTAATCTGCCAGCACCCTATGACAAAATGGAACACACCAGCAGTGTGAGGAGACCTGAAAGTGGCACATGGCAGAGTGTGGCGATGGAGACAGCAGCAATGGGAGGCGGTACAGGGACCCATGACACACTGTGGACCTGGCAGCAGCGTGAGGAGGCGGTACAGGGGCCCATGGCAGATTAGGGGCCTGGCAGCAGCTATGGGAGGCCCGTAATCTGCCAGCACCCTATGACAAAATGGAACACACCAGCAGTGTGAGGAGACCTGAAAGTGGCACATGGCATGACACACTGTGGACCTGGCAGCAGCATGAGGAGGCGGTACGGGGGCCCATGGCAGATTAGGGGCCTGGCAGCAGCAATGGGAGGCCCGTAATCTGCCAGCACTCTATGACAAAATGGAACACAGCAGCAGTGTGAGGAGACCTGAAAGTGGCACATGGCATGACACACTGTGGACCTGGCAGCAGCATGAGGAGGCGGTACGGGGGCCCATGGCAGATTAGGGGCCTGGCAGCAGCTATGGGAGGCCCGTAATCTGCCAGCACCCTATGACAAAATGGAACACACCAGCAGTGTGAGGAGACCTGAAAGTGGCACATGGCATGACACACTGTGGACCTGGCAGCAGCATGAGGCGGTACAGGGGCCCATGGCAGATTAGGGGCCTGGCAGCAGCTATGGGAGGCCCGTAATCTGCCAGCACCCTATGACAAAATGGAACACACCAGCAGTGTGAGGAGACCTGAAAGTGGCACATGGCAGAGTGTGGCGATGGAGACAGCAGCAATGGGAGACGGTACAGGGACCCATGACACACTGTGGACCTGGCAGCAGCGTGAGGAGGTGGTACAGGGGCCCATGGCAGATTAGGGGCCTGGCAGCAGCTATGGGAGGCCCGTAATCTGCCAGCACCCTGTGGCAAAATGGAACACACCAGCAGTGTGAGGAGACCTGAAAGTGGCACATGGCATGACACACTGTGGACCTGGCAGCAGCATGAGGAGGCGGTACGGGGCCCATGGCAGATTAGGGGCCTGGCAGCAGCATTGGGAGGCCCGTAATCTGCCAGCACTCTATGACAAAATGGAACACACCAGCAGTGTGAGGAGACCTGAAAGTGGCACATGGCATGACACACTGTGGACCTGGCAGCAGCATGAGGCGGTACAGGGGCCCATGGCAGATTAGGGGCCTGGCAGCAGCTATGGGAGGCCCGTAATCTGCCAGCACCCTATGACAAAATGGAACACACCAGCAGTGTGAGGAGACCTGAAAGTGGCACATGGCAGAGTGTGGCGATGGAGACAGCAGCAATGGGAGGCCGTACAGGGACCCATGACACACTGTGGACCTGGCAGCAGCGTGAGGAGGCGGTACGGGGGCCCATGGCAGATTAGGGGCCTGGCAGCAGCTATGGGAGGCCTGTAATCTGCCAGCATGCTATGACAAAATGGAACCCAGCAGGAGTGTGAGGAGACCTGAAAGTGGCACATGTTTGGGGCATGATTCATGGCGGATTTAGTCAGTTGTGTCAGGAACTGGTGGTTTGAAATCCAGACTAATCCACGCCTGATTCATTTTCACAAACGTGAGTCTCTCCACACTTTGGGTGGACAGTCGTGTCCTACGCGGAGTTACAATACCTCCTGCCGCACTAAACACGCGCTCCGATGCCACGCTACTGGCCGGGCATGACAGCCTTTCAAGGGCAAATTCAGCTAGTTGGGGCCAAAGGTCAAGTTTCGTTGCCCAGTAGTCAAGGGGATTGTCTACCTCGGTTGGCAGGGTGCTGTCCAAGTAGGCCCAAGCCTGTTGTTTGAGCTCCTGCTCCAGGTCCACCTGATGCTGCTGCTGCTGCTGCTGCTGCGGCTGGTTAGTAGTTTCCTCACTGCGCTGGTGAAGAAAGCTACTCATCATCGACTGCAGACTGAGGCAGCCGCTGCTGGTGGAGCTGCCACTGCTCCTACCACCCCACCCCTCCCCTGCTGCCATGGCAGCGGAACGCGAGCGCACAGGGCCCACAGTGTCTGAGGATGGACGTTGGCGCAGAAAGGCAGAGACCAACTGACTACATAGGTGGTTTTTATAGTACGTAATTTTGGCCTCCCTCTCAGCAGGTGTGAAAAAGGCCACCATTTTGGAACGGTAGCGAGGGTCCAACAAGGTGGACAGCCAAAAGTCATCCCTCTGTCTGATGGTTATTATTCGGCTGTCGCTACGCAAGCAACCGAGCATGCTATGGGCCATTTGTGCCAAGGAATGCGAGGGACTCCCTGCCTCCATCTCCACAGCATACTGCCACGGTGCGTCTGGGTCCTCTGTCTCCTCCTCCTCCTCCTCTACCAGATGCTCCTGCTCCTCCACTCCTGTCCGCTGAGTGGAAAAACCACCCATTTCACTCAATAATTCCTGAGCACAAATGTCCTCCTCTACCTCCTCCTCTTCTTCCTGTCCTGCCCCCACAGGGGTCATGTGGCGTTGAGATCTGTGCGCCACGTCTACCGCACCCTGACCAGCCATTGTTAACAGCATTTGTTCCAGGACGTGCAACAGAGGAATGACGTCGTTCATCCCATAGTCCTGCCGACTCACGAATAGCGTGGCCTCCTCAAAGGGCCTGAGCAAGCGGCAGGTGTCACGCATGAGCTGCCAATGGCTGACATCGAAGTTACACAGGGGAGTACCTTTATCCGCTTGTAACATCAGGAAATCGGTGATGGCCTTTCGCTGTTCGTAAAGGCGGTCTAACATGTGTAGGGTTGAATTCCACCTTGTTGCAACGTCGCAGATCAGGCGATGCTGTGGAATTCCGTTCTGCCGCTGCAGCTCAAGGAGGGTGTGCTTTGCGGTGTAGGAATGGCTGAAATGCATGCAAAGTTTACGTGACATTTTAAGGATGTCTTGCAGTGGGATGGTGGATTTTAGGAACCGCTTGACAACCAGATTGAACACGTGAGCCATGCATGGCGCATGGCACAACCTTCCTTGACGCAGAGCAGACACCATGTTCTTTCCGTTGTCGGTCAACATGGTTCCGATTTTCAGTTTGCGCGGAGACAGCCATCTGTCGATTTCTCTGTTCATTACACTCAGAAGTTCCTCCCCTGTGTGACTACGTTCGCCAAGGCATACCAGGTGCAGCACAGCGTGACACCGTTGCGCCCTGCACATGTGATATGCCGGTCGGGTAATGGGACTTGGCACGGGGGTGGCGGCTGAGGACACGGCGGAAGAAGAGGTGGTAGAGGCGGACATGTTTGCTGGACCAAGGACGTGCAAACGTGGAGGCAAAAGCGTCGTGACCTGTCCCAAGTTGCTGGTGCGGCTGTCCCGGCACCACGTTCACCCAGTGGGCCGTAAATGACATGTACTGTCCCTGACCGTAGTTACAGCTCCACACATCGGCGCTGCCGTGCACTTTGGCAGAGACCGACATGCTCAAAGACTGGCCCACCATCTCTTCTACATGTGAATGCAGGGCTGGCACTGCCTTTTGGCGAAGAAATGCCAGCTTGGCACTCTCCACCGCGGCGCGGCACAAGCCATCATTTCTCGGAAAGGTGCTGAGTCCACCACTTGGAAAGGGAGGGACTGCAGCACCAGCAACTTGGACAGGAGGACGTTCAGCTTTTGCACCGTCGGGTGCGTGCTCGCAAACTGTTGTCTCTTGGAAACGGATTCCAAAAAAGACTGCTGACGGAATCTGTGAAGAGGAGTAGCAGGAGAAGGAGCAACTGAACGAGCGGAACAACTCCCCTCAGCAGAGGTGTTGGAGCCTTGACTGGCTGATAGAGGGCGATTGACGTCGGGTGACGGAGCAAGTAACGGAGCGGGTGATGGAGCGGGGGCTGGGGCAGGCAGAACCGCCGTATCTTTACCACGGTTTTCCCAGGCCACCAAATGGCGACGCTGCATATGCTGACGCAACGCTGTAGTCCCAACATGGGCCCCCTGGCCACGCTTGACTTTCTGGCCACATAGTCGACATACGGCTACGTTTACTTCCTCGGGCGGCTTGACGAAAAATTGCCACACCGCCGAGTAGGAAACTTTGCCCCCGCTACTCCTCACTGGCTGACTGCTACTTCCTCTGTGCACACCGGCACCACTACTGGCCGTGGTGGTAGGCTGCAGTGGAGCTGGTGCTCTACTCCGTGGCCGTTTGCCTCCACTGACACTGCTGCGACCCTGCTGCCTCCTGGGCAACCCACCGACTGTTTTGCTCGCTGCCAAGCTGGCACCCTCTTCTCCTGATGATGCGGAAGAAATTGCCTGATGACGACGAGGCTGCCAAGTGCGATCAACCTCCTCATCATCAATTAGGGTCTCCGCCTAACTACTAGCCCCCTCGGCTGCGTGTGGGTCAGGAGACAGACCTGTCTCTAGACCGGCTACCGAGCCACTCTCCTCGCCAGTACTTCTTCGCCTGGCTGCTGAAGAGGCGGATGTCTCCCCCCGTTCCTGACCGCCCTCTGTTAGCTCTTCCTCACTGTACAGTGGGGCTGAGCCCACAGCATGCGATACTTCGCTTGGTGAGGGAACAGCAAAGGACAGGGGCAGGTAGAGGACACCTGATTTCAGTGGGCTTGCTCCCGGCCCATGCCAACTAACGGTTGTGTCTGACGTACACACCGACCGTTGGCTGTAGGTGTCAGAGGTGACCTGGGAAGAGGAAGACGACCGAGCCAACCAATCGATGACGGCAGGGTTGTCGGTGGAGACACGACCGCTGGATGACACCGGGAGCACTGGCCTCTGGCTGCGACTAGTGCTGCCTCGACCCCTTCCTCTGCTGCCACGTCTGCTCGCTCCTAAAACATTGCCTCCTCTGCCACTCCTCTGCATGTTGTCTGACATACTCTTTAATTCAACGATTATGTGTCCCTGAGTAACAATTCTGTGTCCCTGAGTAACAATTCTGTGTCTGTCCCTGAGTAACAATTCTGTGTCCCTGAGTAACAATTCTGTGTCCCTCAGTAACACTTCTGTGTCCCTCAGTAACACTTCTGTGTCCCTCAGTAACAATTCTGTGTCCCTCAGTAACAATTCTGTGTCTGTCCCTGAGTAACAATTCTGTGTCCCTCAGTAACAATTCTGTGTCCCTGAGTAACAATTCTGTGTCCCTCAGTAACAATTCTGTGTCCCTCAGTAACAATTCTGTGTCCCTCAGTAACAATTCTGTGTCTGTCCCTGAGTAACAGTTCTGTGTCCCTGAGTAACAGTTCTGTGTCCCTCAGTAACAATTCTGTGTCCCTCAGTAACAATTCTGTGTCTGTCCCTGAGTAAGAATTCTGTGTCCCTGAGTAAGAATTCTGTGTCCCTGAGTAACAATTCTGTGTCCCTCAGTAATTCTGTGTCCCTGAGTAACAATTCTGTGTCCCTCAGTAACAATTCTGTGTCCCTCAGTAACAATTCTGTGTCTGTCCCTGAGTAACAATTCTGTGTCTGTCCCTGAGTAACAATTCTGTGTCCCTGAGTAACAATTCTGTGTCCCTCAGTAACAATTCTGTGTCCCTCAGTAACAATTCTGTGTCTGTCCCTGAGTAACAGTTCTGTGTCCCTGAGTAACAGTTCTGTGTCCCTGAGTAACAGTTCTGTGTCCCTCAGTAACAATTCTGTGTCTGTCCCTGAGTAACAATTCTGTGTCCCTCAGTAACAATTCTGTGTCCCTCAGTAATAATTCTGTGTCTGTCCCTGAGTAACAGTTCTGTGTCCCTGAGTAACAGTTCTGTGTCCCTGAGTAACAGTTCTGTGTCCCTCAGTAACAATTCTGTGTCTGTCCCTGAGTAACAATTCTGTGTCCCTCAGTAACAATTCTGTGTCCCTCAGTAACAATTCTGTGTCTGTCCCTGAGTAACAGTTCTGTGTCCCTGAGTAACAGTTCTGTGTCCCTGAGTAACAGTTCTGTGTCCCTCAGTAACAATTCTGTGTCTGTCCCTGAGTAACAATTCTGTGTCCCTCAGTAACAATTCTGTGTCCCTCAGTAACAATTCTGTGTCTGTCCCTGAGTAACAGTTGTGTCCCTGAGTAACAGTTCTGTGTCCCTGAGTAACAGTTCTGTGTCCCTGAGTAACAATTCTGTGTCCCTCAGTAACAATTCTTTGTCCCTCAGTAACAATTCTGTGTCCCTCAGTAACAATTCTGTGTCTGTCCCTGAGTAACGATTCTGTGTCCCTCAGTAACAATTCTGTGTCTGTCCCTGAGTAACAATTCTGTGTCTGTCCCTGAGTAACAATTCAGTGTCTGTCCCTGAGTAACAATTCAGTGTCTGTCCCTGAGTAACAATTCTGTGTCCGTGAGTAACAATTCTGTGTCCGTGAGTAACAATTCTGTGTCCCTCAGTAACAATTCTGTCTGTCCCTGAGTAACAGTTCTGTGTCCCTCAGTAACAATTCTGTGTCCCTCAGTAACAATTCTGTGTCTGTCCCTGAGTAACAGTTCTGTGTCCCTGAGTAACAGTTCTGTGTCCCTGAGTAACAATTCTGTGTCCCTCAGTAACAATTCTGTGTCCCTCAGTAACAATTCTGTGTCTGTCCCTGAGTAACAATTCTGTGTCTGTCCCTGAGTAACAATTCAGTGTCTGTCCCTGAGTAACAATTCTGTGTCCCTAAGTAACGGTTCTGTGGCCCTAAGTAACGGTTCTGTGGCCCTAAGTAACGTTTCTGTGTCCCTAAGTAACGTTTCTGTGTCCCTAAGTAACTTTTCTGTGTCCCTAACTCTGTCCCTAATACAGAGAGGTCTGCCTCTCTTGAATGACTGGAGGCAAATGGAGAATTCTAAAATGGCCGCCATTTATAGCTCGACCATTACACAGTGCTGGCTGGCTGGCTGCTGATTGGCTAATGCGATCACATGTCATGAATGAATGCATTATGGGTCAGCGCGCTTTGTCTGCGCGCCTTCCCAGACATCCCCGCTCCGTCGCCGCACATGTCGCCGCCATTTTAGGAAAAATTTCGATTCGCGCATCCGAAGTATGCTAATTTTCGGATTCGGCGCGAATCCAAATTTTTCTAATATTCGAAACGAATTCCACTTCGCCTACTTCGATTCGCTCATCTCTATCCACCACCATATATGTGCAAAAATATTCAGTGCTAAATCATATATAGGAAGTCCCCATATAGTCCATTCAGAAAAGTCCATATATCAATGATCCTCAATAAATGAAGTAATGAGATCCTCCTTCACCAATGTGATATCCAGTGCACAGAACACCCCATCAAAATGCACACTCACCATGTGCTGGTGATAAACCAACATATCAATTTATATCCAGCATTCCACCAAACAGGCTCCAACTTATTTGATTTATCTCATTTATTATTACTCTCTAGAATGTTGCTGGATCAGAGGGGGCTCAGGTAAGGATTGGGAGAGGCTCACTAGCTGTCAATCACAGCCAGTGAGCCAATGAGGAGAGAGCGGGGGGCTAGGCCTGTGCCATGGCTCTATGTATCTTATGGACGAGCACGCAGCGGTGCCCCCAGCATGAATGGCTGTCCCTGTAGGCACTGCTTGAGGGGGAGGAGCCAGAGGCGCCGACAGGGACCTGGAAACAAGAGGATCTGGGCTGCTCTGTGCAAAACCACTGCACAGAGCAAACTATAGATGTGTTTGGTATTTTAAAGAAAAAGCCGAAGCTTTAGTGTCACTTTAAGATGACCCCTGCCTTCAACATATCTCATTTTTTGAGCAAAGCAAACATAGGGTCAATAACACGGTAGGACAGGACCTGTGTCCCTTAATGGACTTCAAGAAATAGATTTTACAGTGAGTACAAAAATTTTAGTTTCTTTATGATCCATTGATAGACACGGGAAGGTAGTCATTTTTAGACATTTGGGACCAGGGGCGGACTGACCATTCGGGTACTCGGACACTGCTCGAGGGACCGGGGTCAGTAGGGGGCCCCATGAGATGTCCCTGGTACCTTTCATAGGCTTTTTTGGGTGTGGTTTGAGTGTGGGGCGAGTACACAGGGGCCCCATGATCGCCTATTGCCCAGGGGCCCCATGAGTTGTCAGTCCGCCCCTGTTTGGAACATTCAAAAGCAACAAAGCCGAGGAGTAAGCAATACCCAGTAAGAAATCCAACAGATGTGGAATCTTACTACAAGGAAAGAATCGCTGTCTGAACAAAGGCTAGATGAAGAAGGGACAAATCAGTGGCATAACTAGAATCTTCAAGGCCCTGTTGCAAGAAACCATGAAGGACCCCCCTGACCTCCAGCAAGGTCCTTCCCTCCACGCCAGGTGGCAGAATGCTGGGGCCGCAAGTATTTTTTTTTTACCATCCTATTGATTTTTTTTTTTTTACAATTTAAATTTTTTATTACTTTTCACATTTTTTTTAGGAGCCCCATTGGGGGCTTTGGTGAGATATCAGTGGTCTAAACTGACCTTGGAGGCACGTCTGCTTCAGTTATGAATGGACTGAGTCAGTGATCAGTACAGATCACTGACTCTGTCCATTCAGACTAGGTAGGGGCCAATAAATTACATATTAACTGACCCCTTCTCTGCTCTCCATCCAGACACATCCCTCACAGCAGCCAGCAGGAAAGGAGAAGGGGATCCCAGCAGCGCCATGCAGGGGGGTGGGGGTGGGAGGCAGAGGATCACCCAGTGGCCTGGGGGCAGAAGAAAGAAGAGGAAGCTGGATAGGAGAGGCGGCAGGGTGCAATACAGAAGAACGGATGCCTCCATCTTCCTCCTGCTGCAACTGAATGTCTGCGGGAGGGAGAGGAGGATAAGCCAGTTTTCTCCTATTGGCTGCAGGAGAAAAATGGAGGGCATTGGTTCCTCTATATGCTACCCCTGCCTCCCCTCCTATCCAGGTGTACAGGACTGCATGGTTGCACCCCTGGGTCAAATTTAATATGTAAATCTCTACAACCAAGGGAAGGGCACCAAGGGCCAACCTGGTGTTCCAGACCAGGACAGGTAATTAGCACTTAAAGCGATTCTAAGGATTCATTTTTTTTTCCTGTAAAATAACAAACATGTCTATACTTACCTACTATGTGCAGTGGTTTTGCACAGAGCAGCCTGAATCACTTTTTGGGTCTTCCGCAGACTCTCCTGGCTCCTCCTGTCTGTCGGGTGCCCCCAAAGCACGATATTTCGTGAACCATTCAAGTGATAGCGCACCAATCGGGAACAATCCGCACGTTTCCGTATATTACTATGTAGTGTAAAAACTGTGGGAGGAGTTAGCGGGGTAAATTTGTCTATAATAAGAATATATATGTAAGGGGTCTTGCAAAAACACTTAAAAATGAGAGGTACAGGGAACAACCATTACGCTCAACTTCCAAGCCTCAGTGTCACTGAACTTCTCCGGTGACATCCTCACCATGTCATTGAACTTCATTAGATGAGATCCTCATTGTCAGTATCACTGAACTCCCCAGAGAGATCCTCATGTTGGTAAGCACTCATGTAAGATTCTCACTCCTGTCAGTAATCACTGAACTTCCCTCAGATAGATCCTCGCATCAGTATCAATGAACTTCCCTCAGAGGAATCTTCACCTCAGTGTCACTGAGTTGGCCCTAGAGAGATCCTTCACTTGGTGTCCATTGAGCTTTCCCAACCTCTCCATCTGCTCAGTAAGCTTCGAGGATTTTTAAACCGCCCGAACTACCAAAAGAATTACTTTGCTATAAGCAAGCATTTACCTGAATGAAATCGATTCATTCAGCTTTTTTTTTTTTTGTGCTTAGCTATGATTTGGTCACAGCTAATCACATGACATGTGCATGTGATTAGCTGTGACCATTCACAGCTAGGCACTAGTGTACAATGGATGGCATGAATGAAGCCATCCATTGTATACAACTGTCATGTGACCTGCTGTGATTGGTCACAGCAGGTCACATGGTACCAGCAATGGGATCCGGTACTCGGATCTGTCATCGGCCGTGTCCGAGGTGCACGGCCGATGACAGATCGCACTGCTGCGCCGCTCTGCACTAGCGCAAACGGCGCATGTGCGGGAGCACGCCAAATGGCGGGCACCCGGAATGCAGATACACATCTGAAGCCGCCAAATGGCCATTGGCCGGGCGGCTAATGGTTAACCACTTGCCTACCAGGCACTTATACCCCCTTCCTTACCAGGCCAATTTTCAGCTTTCAGCGCTGCCGCACTTTGATTGACAATTGCGCGGTCATGCAACATTGTACCCATATGAAATTTTGATCATTTTTTTCTCACAAATAGAGCTTTCTTTTGGTGGTATTTAATTGCCACTGGGCGCTTTACTTTTTGCGCTATAAATAAAAAAAGTGCAAAAAATTTTTATTATAAAATTTTTCAAACAGGTATTTTTTCTCCTTCACTGATGTGCGTTGATGAGGCGGCACTGATAGGTGACACTGATGATGGGTACTGATAGACGGCACTGACTGGCATCACTGCTGGGCACTGACTGGCGGCACTGACTGGCACAACCCCTGGGCACTGACTGGTGGCACTGGTGGGTGGCACTGGTGGGTGGCACTGGTGGGCAGCACTGGTGGGTGGGCACTGGTGGGTGGGCACAGGTGGGTGGGCACAGATGGGTGGCACTTCTGGGCACAGGTAGGTGGCACTTCTGGGCACAGGTGTGTGACACTGCAGAGTGGCACAGGTGGGTGCACTGCTGGGCACAGGTGGGTGCACTGCTGGGCACAGGTGGGTGATCTGCTGGGCACAGGTGGGCGGAGCTAGTGGGCGCACTGCTGGGCACAGGTGGGCGGAACTTGCGGGTGGCACTGCTGGGCACCGATCATCAGGGCACTGATCATCAGTGTCCTGATGATTGGTGCCGATCCCCGCTTTGACAACTGCCGGTTCTCGGCAGTACTTTCCTCACGATCTGACAGCGTGAGGAAAGTGCAGCCGAGAACCGGCACTTGCATTTCCCTGTGATCAGCGTGTCATTGGACACCGCTGATCACGTGGTAAAAGGCCGCTGGGATCGGCCTTTTACCACATCACGTGATCAGCTGTGTCCGTAGGACACAGCGATCACGGAGATCGCCGGGTGCGCGCCCCCTGGGGCGCGCAGGAGAGCGCGTTCTGGGGGGACATCATATGACGTCCACCCAGAACTGGCCGGCCGCAGTGAAGCCGTCATTCGGCTATCTGCGGTCGGCTACTAGTTAACAAAGCCTTCATTTTTCCTTCATGGAATCCTCCCAGCACTTTGTTATGTGGCAATTTAAGTGTCTGCTGTCATCTCAGGAAGTAGCTGGTGCCGCCTCTCCATATATACAAGTATAGAATCGAAATTCAAGAAACCTCAAGGTGGTAATGTTGTGTTATTAACCCCTCGCCTACAGGACACCTATACCCCCTTCCTGCCTACCGGGCACTTCTACCCCCTTCCTGCCTACAGGGCACTTCTACCCCCTTCCTGCCTACCGGGCACTTCTACCCCCTTCCTGCCTACCGGGCACTTCTACCCCCTTCCTGCCTACAGGACACCTATACCCCCTTCCTGCCTACAGGACACTTCTACCCCCTTCCTGCCTACAGGACACTTCTACCCCCTTCCTGCCTACCGGGCACTTCTACCCCCTTCCTACCTACCGGGCACTTCTACCCCCTTCCTACCTACCGGGCACTTCTACCCCCTTACCCCCTTCCTGCCTACCGGGCACTTGTACCCCCTTCCTGCCTACAGGACACTTCTACCCCCTTCCTGCCTACCGGGCACTTCTACCCCCTTCCTGCCTACCGGGCACTTCTACCCCCTTCCTGCCTACAGGACACTTCTACCCCTTCCTGCCTACTGGGCACTTCTACCCCCTTCCTGCCTACCGGGCACTTCTACCCCCTTCCTGCCTACCGGGCACTTCTACCCCCTTCCTGCCTACAGGACACTTCTACCCCCTTCCTGCCTACAGGACACTTCTACCCCCTTCCTGCCTACCGGGCACTTCTACCCCCTTCCTGCCTACAGGACACTTCTACCCCCTTCCTGCCTACCGGGCACTTCTACCCCCTTCCTGCCTACAGGACACTTCTACCCCCATCCTGCCTGCAGCGCACTTCTACCCCCTTCCTGCCTACAGGGCACTTCTACCCCCTTCCTGCCTACAGGACACTTATACCCCCTTCCTGCCTACCGGGCACTTCTACCCCCTTCCTGCCTACCGGGCACTTCTACCCCCTTCCTGCCTACCGGGCACTTCTACCCCCTTCCTGCCTACCGGGCACTTTTACCCCCTTCCTGCCCAGGCCAATTTCCAGCTTTCAGCGCTGTTGCACTTTGAATGACAATTGCGCAGTCATGCAACACTGTACCCATATGAAATTTTTATCATTTTGTTTTGTGACAAATAGAGCTTTATTTTGGTGGTATTTAATCACCGCTGGGTTTTTTATTTTTTCTTAAACAAACCAAAAACCACTGAAAATTTTGTTATAAAATTTTGTAAATAAGTTATTTTTCTCCTTCAATGATGTGCACTAATGAGGCTGCAGTGATGGGCACTGATAGGCTGCACTAATTGACACTAATAGGTGGCACTGATGAGGAGGCACTGGTAGGTGGCACTGATGGGTATTGACAGGCATCACTGATGGGCGCTGAAAGGCAGCACTGATACATGGCACTGATAGGCGGCACTGACTGGCGCTGTTAGGCGGCACTGACTGGCACTGTTAGGCGGCACTGACAGGCACTGATGCACACTGATAGGCAGCACTGACTGGCACTGATAGGTGGCACTGACGGGTGACACTGAAAGGCAGCTCAGATGGGCACTGATATGGGGCACTGATGTGGCACTGATGGGCACTGGCGGACACTGACAGGTGGCACTGCTGGGGCTACATTGATCATCAGGGCACACTGATGATCAGTGTACATGTCGTCCCCCAAACCCCCTCCCCCCCCCCCCCCCCCCCCCGCGGAAAGCCGATTTCTGGCTCTCCTCTCCTCTCCTCTGTCAGCGTGACAGCTCGAGAGGAGAGAAATGCCGATAACCGACATTTCCCTGTTTACATGTGATCAGCTGTGATTGGACACAGCTGATCACATGACTGAGCCAACATCTTCGGCTCTTTCCGTGATCGGTGATCCGCTGTGTCTGAAGGACACAGCGCACCGCCGATCGCCACGCTGAGCCGCGCATGCGCAGTGAGAATGGGAGGACGTCATCCCAGAACGAGAGAACCACCTTGCGCCCGTCATACTACTATATGGCGGGCGGGAGGTGGCTAATATGGGTTTGGATTTTTCCAAATTCGAACCGTTATGCTGGTCATTCACAGTTTGAATTTTGGGAAATTCCTGATTAATGGGTTGAACTTTGGGATAAGCAGACATTTAGATTTATTAAAACTGGAGCACTTACAATCTGGTGCAGCTGAGCATGGCGGCCAATCAGCTTCTGACTTCAGCTTGTTCAGTTAAGCTTTGACAATAAGGCCCCATGTACACGGGGGAATCTGGAAAACACTTCTGAACGATGGAAACTGACTGCTGGAAAACGTAGGTTAAAAAATGTCTGTTAGCTGCGTTTGCATACCGCGTTTATGTGCGTTTGCGTTTGGAAGCATTTTTTTAACCACTTGCCCTCCTGAGGATTTACCCCTCTTACTGACCACGCCTCTTTTTGCTACTCGGCGCTGCACTAATTCAACTGATAATTGCGCGGTCATGCAATGCTGCACCCAAACAAAATTTACGTCCTTTTTTTCACACAAATAGAGCTTTCTTTTTCGGTGTAATTTGATCACCTGTGCGCTTTTTATTTTTCACGCTATAAACAAAAAAAGCCAAAAATTTTGAAGAAAAACAATATTTTTTATTTTCAGCTATAAAAAATATATAGTAAACTCAAAGTTGGTTATAAATTTAGGCCAAAATGTATTCTGCTCCATGTTTTTGGTAAAAAAAAATCCCAATAAGTGAATATTGATTGCTTTGTGTGAAGTTATAGCGTCTACAAACTATGGTATAGATACTGCAATTTACGCCATTTTTCTGCTATACAGCACTGCGCTAGTTTAACGGACAATTGCGCGGTCATGCAATATGGTACATAAATGAAATTTTTTTTCCCCACAAATTGAGCTTTCTTTCGGTGGTATTTGATCGCCTGTGCGGTTTTTATTTTTTGCGCTATAAAAAAAAAAGTCTGACAATTTTGAGGAAAAAAAAACAATATTTTGGACTTTTTGCTATAAAACATGTCCAGTAAAAAAAAAATGCAAAAATCAAATTTAGTCATAAATTTCTGCCAAAATGCATTCTGTGACATGTCTTTGCTAAAAAAAAAAAACAATACGTGTAAATTAATTGGTTTACGTGAAAGTTATAGCGTTTACAAATGGCGGGAAAGATACTGGAATTTTTAGGGGTTTTTTTATACTAATAATGGCGGCGATCAGGGACTTATGGCAGCGACCAGCGACTTATGGCGGGACTGCGGCGGACATTCTGACATTGGGGGGTACTGACTTGGGGTCACTGACATCCCCAAAAACACTAATACAGTGATCAGTGCAAAAAAAATAAGAACTGACACTGTACTAATGGCAATGGGGAGGAAGGGGTTAACTTTATTTTGCAGGGAAGGGTTATAGGAGTGAGGGGAGTGTTTTACTAGGGGGCGGGGCGGGGTGTGTACTGGGCGGGACAAGGCTGATCGAGAAAGAGAAACTATTCTTTCTCGATCAGCTCATCCTCGAGCTGACAGAGAGGTGACAGACAGCACAACTACTGCAGCTGTGCTCTCTGTCACCGTTTACCGCCGATCGCCGGGACATAGCCGCTAATGAGCGGCTGTGACCCGGCAACTGACATCTGCGGCGGTGATCCACAGGACAAATAGGGCGGCAGCGCGCCTCGCGCGCGCCCCCTATTTGTTTACAAAACACACATTTTAAAACGTGGTTTTGCCTGTGAGTGCCGCCCTGCCGCCGTATATGTACAGTGGTTGGGCAGCATGCGGTTAAGATAACTTCAGGAGACCTTCCAAAATGCCCAGAATGCACTGAAAAATAGTAAAAAATTAACTATTTCAGACATTTTAGAAGAAATCGAGAGAGCAGAAGCAGAGAGAGCAGTATGTGTTGAGATGACCGGTCTTTTCTGGTTGTCTTCACTATGGATCCCATCATGAGCATAATGCAGCACATTCTACCATTTTTTTCCTTCACGCAAAACCTGGGACTGACTGCGCTGGTGCACCGGGTCCATTTGAATACATGGAAAACACTTTGCATGCATTTCTGATGATGATAAAGGCTCCATACAGCATCTGGATATGGAACAGTTAAAAAAACGCTTCTAAACGCAAACGCGGTTAAATGCGTTTACATACGTTTACAAGCATTTGGCATTTGAAATGCTGATAAAATCTACTCCTGAACGCAAGTTTGGTGCATTAAAAAAAACGACTGTAAACTCAACTGCCTGTAAATGACGATGTGTACATGGACACATAGGAAAACATGAGGGGGAGTTCAGGGGCTGCTGAAAAAAATGCAGAAAAGTTCCTAAACGTGAGTTTATCAGCTGCAGGGTACATGAGCCCTAAAACCTGGAAGCTGATTGGTTACTATGCAGAGCTGCACCAGATTTTGCACTCTCCAGTTTTAGTAAATAGCCCCATTGTCCACAGGAGCCATGCAATTTGTATTTGAATCTTGGTGTGCGAAGGCATTTGGTGCGCTCAGAGTAGATTTACATCTTGTATGGGTAGGAATATATTTAAATGAGTTTTTGGTACTTGGAGTTCAGATTTAGCCCTCCTGCACACTGGATGTGTTTACAGCGGCTGTTTTTGGCATTTGACATTTTTTTCTACAGCCAGTAAACCCCCCGGCGTGTTATCCTATGTGTCCATCCCCGGCGTGTTATCCTATGTGTCCATCCCCGGCGTGTTCTCCTATGTGTCCATCCCCGGCGTGTTATCCTATGTGTCCATCCCCGGCGTGTTCGCCTATGTGTCCATCCCCGGCGTGTTCTCCTATGTGTCCATCCCCGGCGTGTTATCCTATGTGTCCATCCCCGGCGTGTTATCCTATGTGTCCATCCCTGGCGTGTTATCCTATGTGTCCATCCCCGGCGTGTTATCCTATGTGTCCATCCCCGGCGTGTTATCCTATGTGTCCATCCCCGGCGTGTTCTCCTATGTGTCCATCCCCGGCGTGTTCTCCTATGTGTCCATCCCCGGCGTGTTCTCCTATGTGTCCATCCCCGGCGTGTTATCCTATGTGTCCATCCCCGGCGTGTTCTCCTATGTGTCCATCCCCGGCGTGTTCTCCTATGTGTCCATCCCCGGCGTGTTATCCTATGTGTCCATCCCCGGCGTGTTATCCTATGTGTCCATCCCCGGCGTGTTATCCTATGTGTCCATCCCCGGCGTGTTCTCCTATGTGTCCATCCCCGGCATGTTCTCCTATGTGTCCATACACACATAGACTGTAATCAACGTTTTGTTTTGGCTGGAAAAAATACCCAGGACTAGTGGGTTTCTAGAGAAGATTTTTAGCTGTAAAAATGCTCTAAATGCTGAAAAATGTGGCAAAACGCGGTAAACTGCCGCAAACTTGTGATATTTTTTTTTTTTAAAAATGCAAATGTGGCAAAACTCCGCTAAATGCTAATGCAAAAATGCTTAAAAAAAGCTGAAAAACACACATTTTCAACGTGACTTTACACCGTTCACATTACCAGCCTTCTGAAAACGTCCCGTGTGCGCGAGGACTTCAATTTGTATTTACTGGGCAAAATTCTGACAGATGTGGAATGAAGCCACAGAAACCATATTAAATTTGGAGGACAATACTAAACTAGAAAAGCTACAATTTCTGGGGAAATTGTGTGAAGTGTTCTTGCCTCTACCAGTAGTCTGTAATTGGAGTGGGCGGAGTAACTGGGTGGAGTGGGCGGAGTAACTGTTGTGTGGTTGGAGTGGCTGGAGTAACTGTTGTGTGGTTGGAGTGGGCGGAGTAACTGTTGTGTGGTTGGAGTGGGCGGAGTAACTGTTGTGTGGTTGAAGTGGGCGGAGTAACTGTTGTGTGGTTGGAGTGGCTGGAATAACTGTTGTGTGGTTGGAGTGGGCGGAGTAACTGTTGTGTGGTTGGAGTGGGCGGAGTAACTATTGTGTGGTTGGAGTGGCTGGAGTAACTATTGTGTGGTTGGAGTGGGCGGAGTAACTATTGTGTGGTTGTAGTGGGCGGAGTAACTGTGAAAAGGTTGGACTGTTCAGAGTAACTTTATGGAGTGGGCAGAGTAACTGTGTGGAGTATTTGGAGTGAGTAAAGATAGTGAACATTACACTAACCAATTGATTGATGGCAAGCCTGATAGAGTGAGAAATGTATTTCAACTTTTATTTTTCAGCTCACACTCTCGCTTTTGTCACTCTGCTACCTGATCACACACCTGGGTTCCTATGGCAACTCACTCTACAGCAAGGGCAGAGAAGAGCGGTTAAAAACAAACTTCTCCAACTTGCTCACTTCACTGGCGGTTGCCATCTTCAAACGGTTGTAGTTTAAAAAGTATAAATCCTACACCGAAGAGCTTTATATTGTGAGAATCACAAGACCCAGACCTACATTTTGATGTATAGTATGTCTCGGAAATATTAGAAATGACGGCACAGTTGCAGTTTAGAAATTGCCCTTCAAATTTGAGGTGGCTAGAGTAGAGTTTCAATGAATGTCAATGGTCGGCGTGAGCTGCAAACAAATGGTCATATTGTGAAAACTATCAGGACTATGGCTTAGCCGTTTAGTGGCAGCAGCGATAGCTGAACGTTTTGATATACGATTTGTGTAGGTGGGCTTGAAAATGAGGGAGTGATGGCAGTTTACAAATCATGTCCTGATTTTTCAGCTCCCACTCTAGTTTTGAACATTCCGCCATTCATTCCTAAGGGGGCACCCGCTGCTCCATTTATTCACACAAGGAGCCGTGGCTTGGCCCCGCCCCCTCTCTCTCCTCATTGGCTGACTGGCTGTGATTGACAGCAGCAGGAGCCAATGTATTGTATCTATGAACGGCTTGGTTAACTTAGTTTTTGGTTTATGAATAAACATCCATTGAAAATAATGCCTCGGTTTATGAATTTTTACGCAATACGAAGTGTACGTCGGTGCTGATTTTTAAATGCAATTGCTGGCTTTTTTTTTTCTTCACTATAGCTCACAGAATTAGCTGCCACTTTCCCCGGAGCTAAAGGATACTTTGTTTCTTTTATCTTGGAAAACAAACTAAAAGGAAACATTGTTTCTTTTATCTCGGGAAATAAACTAAAAGGAAACTTTCTTTCTTTTAGTTGGGGAGGAAGTGACAGCTGATTCTCTGAGCTCTAGTGAAGAAAAAAAAGCCGATAATTACATTTACGGAGAACGCATTAAATTCGCAAACCGAGGTACACATGTATAATGAAAATGAATGAAAATACAGAGTGACATTAAAAATTGCAAAATCCACCATTTAATTCTCTAAGAATAAAGAAAAAGAAAAGAAGAAAAAAATATATGATGTTTGGGGTTCTAAGTAATCTTCTAGCAAATAAATAATGATTTTTACATGTAAGCAAAAAGTGTCAGCAAAGGCTAGGTCTTAAAGTGATTCTAAAGCTTTATTTTTTTTTTAAGAAAAAATAACAAACATGTCTAGACTTACCTGCTGTGTGCAGTTGTTTTGCACAGAGAAGCCTGGATCCTCCTCTTCTTGGGTCACCCGTAGGCTCTCCTGGCCCCTCCCTCCTATCAGGTGCCCCCACATCAAGCAGCTTGGTATGGGGGCACTCGCTGCTCCATGTGTCCATTCACACATGGAGCCACGGCTCAGCCCCGCCCCCTCTTTCTTCTCATTGGCTTACTGGCTGTGATCGACAGCAATGGGAGCCAATGACTCCCGCTTCTGTCTCAGCCAATGAGAAGAGGGAGTCCCGGGATAGCCAAGACTCCAGTGCACATCGCTGGATCTCGAGGGGGCTTAAGTGAGTATTGGGGGGGCTGGGGGGGATGCTGCACAAAGAAGGTTTTTTACCTTCATGCATAGAATGCATGAAGGTAAAAAAAACCTTGAGACTTCAGAACCACTTTCAGCCCGGGTTCACACTGATGCTGGCAGAATTCGCACCGGTTTCTGTGCAATTTCCACACTGCATCATAATTGAACCCCGTTCATAGAAACCACTGCGGGTGTGTATTTTAAGTTAACACCCTGAAATCAGTTTGCAAAACGCAGTGCGATATGCAGAATCAGATCAAATGGGTGTGAACACTGATTCTGGTGCGGACAAAAAAAGGGTCCTGCACTTTTTTGGCGTGGATGCGGTGCGATTTGAGCCATACAACATGTATGGCTCAAAGTGCACCGCACAGAAATAGCATGTGATTTGCATAGGAATGCACTGCAGTTCACATCTGCACCGCATCAGTGTGAATCCAGGCTCACCCTAGGTTCGCACCTAAGCGTTTTCCGCAGCGTTTTGCAGAAACGCACTATTATTATTATACAGTATTTATAAAGCGCCAACAGTTTGCTCAGCGCTGTACATTACAAAGGGGGACAGAACATGTGATAGTACGAAAACAATACAATGTGATACACGAGGGGTTTGAGGGCCCTGCTCTTTCGAGCTTACAATCTAGGACTACAGTCCATTTAACATGATTTCCTGTGGGACAGGTTTACATCTCTGTGTTTTCACCCGGTACATTTTTTGGAAAGGGTCAGGGACTTTTTTGAACACAAAAAGCTGCATTTTTGGTTCTATAGACTTCAATGGAAACGCTGCAGAGAAGCATGTAGTGCGTTTTTGCCGCATTTTTGATGCGTTTTGCATTTTCAATCTGCCTAGCAACAAGAAAAAAAAACAAAAATGCAACAAAAACGCAAGAGCAAAAATGCAAAACGCATTGCAGAAACAGATCAAACGCAAACTGCATATGTGTGAACCTAGCCTTAAGTGGGTAAATCAAGTAGTTTTCAGTAGTTTTTCTCAAGCCATGAATGTCTACATCAGGGGCGAACTGACAACTCATAGGGCCCCCGGGCAATAGGGGATCATGGGGCCCCTGTGTCCTTGCCCAAACTCAAAAAAGCCTATGAAAAAGGTACCAGGGGCATCTCATGGGGCCCCCTACTGACCCCGGGCAGTGCCTGAGTTTCCAAATGGTCAGTCCGCCCCTGTTCTACATAGGAACATTACAAGGTCTTTTTCTATGGTTGAACTGGATGGACTTTTGTCTGTTTTCAGCCAAACTATCTATGTAACTATGTACACAACAAGTTTTCAGAGCTGTGCTCCTTTTATCAGGATAACATGTTTAAATGCTTTTCACTTTCCAAACAAATCCATGTGTCTCGCTCTTACACTTTTACCTTCATAGAGTAAACCACTCATCCTGAGTTCACATATATGCGGTGCGGTATATTGCATGTGATTCGCACAGGAACCGCACTGCATTCCTGTGCAAATCACATGTGATTTGTGTGCATTGCAATTGGAGCCATACATTTTGCATGGCTCTAATCGCACCACACCCAAAAAAGCGCACAACCCTTTTTTGGGTCCGCACTAAAATCGGATCGCATGGGTAGTCACACCTGTGCGATCCGATTCTGCACATCGCAATGCGTTTCATAGACCGCTTTCGGGCTGTTAACATACGCACTTGCAGCAGTTTGCATGAACAGGGTGCGATTCTGATGCGGTGTGGAATTCGCACAGAAAACACTGCAAATTCCGCACTGCATCCAGGGCTCAAAATCCTTGAATCCTTTGTCTTTCTGTGTCTCCAGCTCACCTTAGCTAACTTTGAGATGAAAGTATTTCCAAAGACTTACTGGCTTACACAATTCAAAGGATTTTCTTTCTGTCCAGACTGATCCCTGACTTCTGGAGTTTATCTCCTTTGTGTACGGCCAGTGACTTAGCAACCTCTGCTGCTCCCAATAGCAGTTGTACAAACACACTATTAAATCTTGGGACTGCAGAAACTTTTCTTTTTACTCGTGAGTAACAATAACTATTTTTCTTCCCCTGTAACAGATTACTATTTTACATGAATTTTATTATTTGTGGAACATATAAGGTTTAATCCTTTAAGAGTATGTTGTGTACTGTATGTTGTCATTCCTGTATGTGGTGATATCCTCTCAGCTTTGAAATGTTATTCTGTTCAGTGGAGATATACTAATAACCAGGGGCGGACTGACCATTTGGAAACTCGGGGGCTGCCCGAGAGCCCGGGGTCAGTAGGGGGCCCCATGAGATGCCCCTGGTATCTTTTTCATAGGCTTTTTTGAGTTTGGGCAAGGACACAGGGGCCCCATGATCCCCTATTGCCCGAGGGCCCCATGAGTTGTCAGTCCGCCCCTGCTAATAACAATATCAGGTAAAACATATTCAATGATACGTTTTTCTCAAATGGGGTGATAACTTTGATGTCTGTGGTCCCGCCAATGCAAATGGCCAGGACCAGTAGGTTCAAGTATGTTTTTATGTTTCCATATTTTTATGAAGTTTTTCAGAGATAAACAGGGAAAAAACAGGGACAAGAGATATGGTTCATTCAAACATACAATATTGCAATAGACAAAATATAGTTGATTATTCTTGTTGTAGTTGCGCCCATCGGATGGATGAGGTGTTGGTCTTGTTTAGCAATATCATCAGAGGTATTCGTGAGCAATTGATGAACCTTGGTGTGGAGTTTGGGGTGTTAAGGGGTTTTTGGTGGAGAGGTAGGGGAGGATAGGATTGAGGGGAGGAGGGATGTAACTGGGTATTTGAGGAGATACCAGTCTTGGTATGGGGTGTGATTTCATCTCATGAAATGTCATCAGGGTTGTACTGATAATTTTGGGTGATTTAGCCATCGGGTCCATTGGATATTGAATTTGTGATCAGGGGCGGACTGACAACTCATGGGGCCCCCCGGGCAATAGGGGATCATGGGGCCCCTGTGTCCTTGCCAAACTCAAAAAAGCCTATGAAAAAGGTACCAGGGGCATCTCATGGGGCCCCCTACTGACCCCGGGCCCTCGGGCAGTGCATGAGTTTCCAAATGGTCAGTCCGCCCCTGTTCGTGATAGGAAGAAGTGTTAATTGCGGATCATTTTTCCATTTGACATTGAGTGTTAAGGTCTGTACTTAGTGAAGTGATTGAAGGGGTATTGTTTGTGTTCCATAACCTATTGATATTAATTTTGGCGGAAAACAAGTATGTTTTCAAATGAATTATTTTTTTATGAAAAATCAATAATGATCACTTAAAGGCAGAATCATTAAAACAAAGTACATTCAGAGGTGAGTGGGGGGAGGGAGTGCTAAGACGTATCTACCCTGTGTGCGTTTTGGGGATGGACCATCAGCAATGGGGGTTAGTAGAAAGTCCATGTGGAGGTGGTGTCCAAGTCCATCTGTAGTGGGGGGCTTGTAGTATGGACTTGTCCGAGGAGGCAGCCGGCTGTAAGAGCTTGTAGATACTCCTAATGCTCTCTCTCTTCTCTAGAATCATTAAAACTGCAGATGACAAAATCAGCAAAATGTGTTGCATATATATACACTACTGTGCAAAAAGTTATAGGCAGGTGTGAAAAAAAATGCTATAAATTTAAGAATGCTTTCAGAACTAGAAGTAGACTACAATCACCTCAAGCAGAAATACAAGTATTAATAGTTCATTTTTATCAATCAACACAATGGAAAATAAATGAAAAGAAGAGAAATCCAAATCAAATCAATATTTGGTGTGACCACCATTTGCCTTCAAAACAGCATCAATTCTTCTGGGTAGACTTGCAGTTTTTGAAGGAACTCGGCAGGTAGGTAGTTCCAGACATCTTGGAGAACTAACCACAGATCTTCTGTGGATGTAGGCTGCCTCAGATCCTTCTGTCTCTTCATGTCATCCCAGACAGGCTCCATGATGTTGAGATCAGGACTCTGTGGGGGCCAAACCATCACTTCCAGGACTCCTTGTTCTTCTTTACACAGAAGGTTTTTTTTTTTAATAATTTATTTTCAAATTTCAACATATTTTATACATTAATGATCAACTATCATATCATTACATCAAAGTATAAAATACAAGTACAAAATCCCAATTTTTAACTTCCCCTCTCAAACCCCCCCCCCCCCCCTGTCCACCCCCCAGCTCCCTCCCTCCTCCCCCCTCGTTTTTCTCCTAGCTCCATGTTCTTCACAGCTCATAGGAATCCTCGGGCTTTCCACCTCCCCTTTTTATCTAATTTTTACCTTTAATTATCCACATCCTTCAATTCAACATATTTATTTGATCTCCTACACTATTCCCATTTTCTCCACCTGTTACGGAACCTCTCCAAGAAGATGGTTCTTAATGACATTGGCTGTATGTTTGGGGAGGTTGTCCTGTTTCAGTATAAATTTGGAGCCAATCACACACCTCCCTGATGGTATGGCATGATGGATATGTATCTGCTTGTATTTCTCAGCATTGAGGACACTATTGATCCTGATTAAATCTCCAACTCCATTTGCAGAAATGCAACCCCAAACTTGCAAAGAACCTCCACCATGCTTCACAGTTTCTTGCAGACACTCATTATTGTATTGCTCTCCAGCCAGAGTCGCTTAGCTATGTTTCCATGTCGGAGTTATGGCTTTTTTCTTCCATGAAGACCACTTCTGGCCAGACTTCTTCGGTCAGTAGATGGGTGTACCTGGGTCCCACTGGTTTCTGCCAGTTCTGTGCTGCTGGCACTGCTGGGCATCTTCCATTGATGAACAGAAGTAAGCACGATGTGTCTGCCATCTGCTGCAGTAAGTTTCCTTGACCGATCACTGCATCTACAATCCTCATCATTGTCCATTTCTTTGTGCTTCTTCAGAACAACTTGAACAGTACATCTTGAAATTCCAGCCTGCTTCATATCTTTACCTGGGAGCAAGACTGCCATCGGGGGGGGGGGGACAGCCAATACACACATAGGGGGCCCGGGGGTCTGGAGGGGCCTGGCCGCCGAGCACAGCCGGGAGGAGTGTCTCTGCCCTGTCCTTCTCTATGCATTCACAACAGAAGAGTTGGCAGCTGCTGCTCTCTGTCATTTTGCTCAGATCGGGCTCTTTACTGCCACTTCTGGCTGCTTCCTGCATGTGCACTCTTCATGTGTGTGCTGCTTGTATTGTGTTATGTCCTATGATTGGCTTCAGCCCCTCTGTGTCCCAGTGACGTGTCAGCTTTGTGTACACAAGATGGGACTAGAAAGACCTCCGTTACTAGTAGGAGCTGTGTGCACAAGTGTGGGGAGGGAGCTGATTGTGTACAGGGGGGCCACAGCTATGTGTGTGTATGGGAAGGGGGGGCTGAGTGTGTAGGGGTGTGTGGGAGGGGCTGAGTGTGTAGGGGTGTGTGGGAGGGGCTGAGTTTGTAAAGGTGTAAGGGGGGATGAGTGCGTACAGGTGTGTGGGAGGGGCTGAGTTCATACAGGTTTAAGGGGGGATGAGTGTGTACAGGTGTTTTGGGGGGGATGAGTGCGTACAGGTGTGTTGGGGGGGATGAGAGTGTATAGGTGTGTTGGGGGGGATGAGTGCGTACAGGTGTGTTGGGGGGGGATGAGTGCGTACAGGTGTGTTGGGGGGGATGAGTGCGTACAGGTGTGTTGGGGGGGATGAGTGCGTACAGGTGTGTTGGGGGGGAATGAGTGCGTACAGGTGTGTTGGGGGGGAATGAGTGCGTACAGGTGTGTTGGGGGGGAATGAGTGCGTACAGGTGTGTTGGGGGGGAATGAGTGCGTACAGGTGTGTTGGGGGGGAATGAGTGCGTACAGGTGTGTTGGGGGGGGAATGAGTGCGTACAGGTGTGTTGGGGGGGGATGAGTGCGTACAGGTGTGTTGGGGGGGGGGAATGAGTGCGTACAGGTGTGTTGGGGGGGGGGAATGAGTGCGTACAGGTGTGTTGGGGGGGAATGAGTGCGTACAGGTGTGTTGGGGGGGAATGAGTGCGTACAGGTGTGTTGGGGGGGAATGAGTGCGTACAGGTGTGTTGGGGGGGAATGAGTGCGTACAGGTGTGTTGGGGGGGATGAGTGCGTACAGGTGTGTTGGGGGGGAATGAGTGCGTACAGGTGTGTTGGGGGGGAATGAGTGCGTACAGGTGTGTTGGGGGGGAATGAGTGCGTACAGGTGTGTTGGGGGGGATGAGTGCGTACAGGTGTGTTGGGGGGGATGAGTGCGTACAGCTGTGTTGGGGGGGATGAGTGCGCACAGCTGTGTTGGGGGGGGATGAGTGCGCACAGGTGTGTTGGGGGGGAATGAGTGCGCACAGGTGTGTTGGGGGGGAATGAGTGCGCACAGGTGTGTTGGGGGGGATGAGTGCGCACAGGTGTGTTGGGGGGGGATGAGTGCGCACAGCTGTGTTGGGGGGGATGAGTGCGCACAGCTGTGTTGGGGGGGGATGAGTGCGTACAGCTGTGTTGGGGGGATGAGTGCGTACAGGTGTGTTGGGGGGGATGAGTGCGTACAGGTGTGTTGGGGGGGGATGAGTGCGTACAGCTGTGTTGGGGGGGGATGAGTGCGCACAGGTGTGTTGGGGGGGATGAGTGCGCACAGGTGTGTTGGGGGGATGAGTGCGCACAGGTGTGTTGGGGGGGATGAGTGCGCACAGGTGTGTTGGGGGGATGAGTGCGTACAGGTGTTTTGGGGGGATGAGTGCGTACAGGTGTGTTGGGGGGGATGAGTGCGTACAGGTGTGTTGGGGGGGGATGAGTGCGTACAGGTGTGTTGGGGGGGGATGAGTGCGTACAGGTGTGTTGGGGGGGGATGAGTGCGTACAGGTGTGTTGGGGGGGATGAGTGCGTACAGCTGTGTTGGGGGGGATGAGTGCGTACAGCTGTGTTGGGGGGGGATGAGTGCGTACAGCTGTGTTGGGGGGGGATGAGTGCGTACAGCTGTGTTGGGGGGGGATGAGTGCGTACAGCTGTGTTGGGGGGGGATGAGTGCGTACAGGTGTGTTGGGGGGGGATGAGTGCGTACAGGTGTGTTGGGGGGGGATGAGTGCGTACAGGTGTGTTGGGGGGGATGAGTGCGTACAGGTGTGTTGGGGGGGATGAGTGCGTACAGGTGTGTTGGGGGGGATGAGTGCGCACAGGTGTCTTGGGCTGGATGAGTGCGCAAAGGTAAGGAGGGGGCTGAGTGTGTACAGGTATGAGGGGGGCTAAGTGCATACAGGTGTGTGGGAGGGGTTGAGTTCATACTAAACAATATGGTAGTGTGACAAGAACACCCCTACCTAAAAAAGCAGGTTACTAGATGATCCACGCGGAGTAATATGAATTCAAAAGAATTTTTAACAATACTTTATTTGATCACATAGATCATAGGGAGGTTAAACATAAGCACGGTGTACATATGAAAAAAATAAAATCATGTTAAAAAACACTTAGCGTCTTCAATTTAGGGTCATCTTAGCAAATAGAGCACCATATAAGGCAGAGTTGTGTAATGATGCGATAGTTATCCTGGATTTCCGTGGGTTTCCCACTTAAATTCGAGTAAACCATGTGTTCAACAGATGTGTTCCCCATATATGTCAGGGACCTCCTGGAATGTAAGAGCTGGAACACAAAAATACATAATGTATGTATAGGAATATGAAAACCAATTCACATCCAAAAATCACCAGGCCTCCCTCCACATTAGTCAATGGATACTACTATTACCTTCTCAATAATGAGACTATCATGCCCGCTTCTCAAATGTAGGGATTTCCTGGATAGCCACCCCAAGTAAAACAAGGTCCACAGTACCAAATGATTCTGAGGATATATATAAAGAAAAATGATAAATATATAAATCATAGGCATCAAGTGACCCCGAAAACAAAACACACACAAAATGTGGATATATTACCATCAATAAAGATCAAGAAGACTCCTGTCAACTTGAAATAGGATCAGGTCCTTGATGCTTTTTCAAAAATGCATATGGGGGTGAGGAGCCAGGTAGTCACAGTGCGTGGATTCCAAACACATATAGTGTGTATGTAGCATATAGCAGGCCGTAGATACCTGAGTTTAATATACCCAATGCAGGGTTTCCAAAAATTGCTCAATTAGAGAAGGTTATTGCGGTTTTATAAGGATGTGGCTATGTCACAGCAAAAAATGCCTGAATAGGATAGCGTATATATATATATACATGTAGATTATCCTCCAAAGAGGGTTTCCAAAAAATTCCCCGAGTATACAGGGTAAATTAGGCCCATAAAACATGCCCTATTGCCACCATATAGGCTCCATAAATCTCAACAGCCGTAAGCTTTAAGTAACTTGCCACCGGTGGAAGGTATGTTTCCCTGAGGGATTGCCATTTTGCGAACCGCTGTAATAGTAGCCCAGTGGTAGTTCTCAGAGGGTCTTGGGCCTTCCTAGCAGGGAGCTGTGACACCGCCGTTCCTTCCCGCCTCGTGGGCGCCGCACCCAGTGAAGACGCCGAGCGTAGTGACGTCAATACGTTGACACGTTTCGTCCGCCAATCACCACAGACTTCGTCAGAACTGGGAGGGGACTTCAATCCTTCGCCTTATATGGTGCACTAATCGCATACCAAGTAGTCTCCACCTCGCCATCTTGTGTTGAAAGAATATCACTACACTGAGAATATCCAAAGTGAATTAAAACACATATCTTGAATTTTAAAAGAATGATTGCTGGATATACAAGAGGAGCCTAATTGCTATAGATCAAATCATCCTCAAAGAGGATAATAAAGAGGAGATTATTATAAACATATTTCTTGTTCACACTGGGAAACATCAAGACCAGGTCCAGCCACCAGGATCTCAAATATCAGTCCTATTATTATCATGCTCACCACCCAAAAGGAATAGAGAAGATTACATAGTTAGATTCATATTTTGTCCACAGAGGTCCATATTTAATTCATATATATGTTATCCCAATATAGATTATAGCTCAGGGTATATGAAGAGTTCAGGGGAATTTATTTCAAAAACACCCCAAAGTTGAGTTCTGTATTTAGTCCAAATGGGACAAGTGCCCCCAGGGTATAAATCCAAAATTTTTCTTTTTGTAGGAGGACTTTGTCAAAGTCACCCCGACGAGCCGAAATATTCAGCAGGAAGATCCCTTTCACTTTCAGACCATCTGTTTTGCCTCCGTGTACTTCTTTAAAGTGTTGTGCCAGTGGGTTCTCTTTTTCTCCCTTTCTTGCATTCCTATTTTCATTTCTAATATCTCTCAGATGTTCGCCAATCCTAGTCCTGAGGCTTCTTTTTGTTTTACCTATATATATCTTTTTGCATGGACATTCTATCATGTATATCATTTTACTACTAGAGCAGTTAATAAAGCTTCGTATTTGAAATATCCTAGAGTTATCATTATTGAAGAACTGATTGGACTTATGTACAAATGGACAAATCTGACAGTGGCCACATGGAAACATACCATATACGCCAGTCCTCCTAGTTAGCCAGTTTCTTTGTGGTGCCCTCTGAAATTCTGATTGTACTAGTATATCATTTAGATTCCGAGTTCGTTTTGCTACCATGTGGGGGCTCTCACCTACCAATCTCGCTATCTGCGGATTTTGAGTTAGTAGATGCCAATGGGAGTCCAGGGCCTTCTTGACTTCACCCCATTGTTGTCCAAATTTAGTTATAAATCTTACTGGTTGATTTACAGTGTTCGCAGTTACCTTTGATTTTGGTTTATTAATAAGTTCCTCTCTTGTTTTACTGAGGGCTCTTCTTTTTGCTCTTCTTAGGGTTCTATGTGAATAGCCCCTCTCTCTGAACCTCTTATAGAGTTGGATAGATTCATGTCTATACTCTAAATCTTCTGTACAGTTTCTTTTTATTCTCTGAAACTGACCAATAGGAATTCCCTGTTTTAAACTCCTTGGGTGATAGCTATTAGCATGTAGAAGTGTATTGGCCGCTGTTTCCTTTCTAAATGTTTTGGTGACCAATTCATCTTCGTGGACAGAGATTGACAAATCCAAAAAGGTTATCACCTCTCTATCCACTGTATAAGTAAGTTTGATATTTCTATCATTCTTGTTCAAAAATTCCATAAATCTTTTAAGCTCATCGATACCTCCATCCCAGACCATCAGCACATCATCAATGTATCGCAACCAAGTTATTGCGTATTGTTTATAGGAAGTGGAGGGATATACTAACTCCTCTTCCCACAGACCTAGATGTAAACACGCGAATGCCGGAGCCCAGGGTGCTCCCATGGAGGTGCCACATATTTGCTGATAGAAGGAACCCAGGAACTGAAAACAGTTATGGGTCAGCATAAACTCCAGCAAATCCAATATAAATTCATTTTGAGCCTCCATTTCAGGAAAGTATGTCTCCAGAAAATGGGCCACCGCTTTCTGTCCCCATACATGTGGGATGGAGGTATACAATGATTCCACATCGATACCCACCAGGAGTGCGCCTTTTGGTACTTTTACATTTACAATCTTTTTAAGTACATCTCCCGTGTCCCTTACATAGGATCTGAGTTCCAAGACCAGATCCTTGATTAAGTCGTCTACAAATTTGCCTATTGGTTCCAGGGGGCCACCAATAGCAGATGCTATAGGGCGTCCCGGTGGTTGAGAGGGATTTTTATGTATTTTTGGGATTACATAGAAGGTGGGGATATTATATGTATCAACTAACAACATATCACATTCCCGTTTGGTTAATAAGTTTGCTTCACGTGCCAGTCCCACTTTTTTATTTAAATCAACCGCAAGTTTTGGGAACGGATTGTTATGTAGTTTACGATATGTATCCAGACTCTTCAGCTGTCGAAGCACCTCCTTCTCATATTCCACACTCTCTAGTAGTACTACATTCCCCCCTTTATCACTCTTTTTAATCACAATGTTTTTAGCATTTTTAAGTTCCCTAAGGGCTATTCTTTCACCTCTAGTGAGGTTATCAACGTTCCTCATTGTCCAATCTATTTTTCCAAGGTCATCATGTACTAGGTCTAGAAAAGTACTTAGCCATTTATTTTCCCTGATATTAGGCATTCTTCTAGAAGGAGTTTTAAGTCTAGTGTGTCTTTTCCACTTGTTAGAAACATCCCTCTCCCCAATTTCACTGTCTGTGGGAGTCTCCTCAATAAGACTAATGAGATCTCTTAATGCCTCTTGTTCCCTCTCTGAATTCAGGTCCCAGGGATTTTGTTCTTCTCTGGATAGATATGGAATTCTTAAAAGGATCTTTCTCAAAAACAAATTTAGGTCTTTATAGACCTCAAACAGGTCCATTTTATCCGTAGGAGAAAAGGTTAAACCTTTTCGCAGTAAGTCATAATGTCTTTTTTTCAATACAAAATTGGAAAGATTTATTACCTTAAGATCATTCGTTCCCCCCTCTTGGTTAATCTTTATCTCTTGTGGCTTCTGGTTCGATTTTGATTGGATGGTTTTAGGGCAACTGAGGTGCTTCTTTCTTCCTTTGTCCCATTCATTTGTTTGTTTTAGTATTCCATGGTTCTCGCCATCTGTTTTTTCCTCTAAAAAACTGACAGATCTCTTATTACTTTCATCATCATCCTCACTCATTGATGAATATCCTCTATTATTCCTAAAAAAATGTTTTTTACGTTTTGATCGACTCCTTCCTCTACTATTTGTTAGATCGAATATCTCACCTTTCTCCCAATCCTCTAAATCTCTTCTAAATTTTTGTTGTTTCGTGAATTTCAGATTTTTTTGTATTTTTTCTATCTCCTTTCTAAGGAAGTCATTATGTTTATCAAACTCAGGATCATTCTTCAGAGGATCAAGTGATTTTGCGCTCTCATTGATTTCGTTAGAGAGTTCATTCAATTGAACCTTCTCTTCTTCCACAATTAGTCGCATAATCTCTATGCCATGTTTTATACAGACCTCTTTCCACCTTTCCAGAAATCTGGGGGTGTGAAGATGTTCTGCTGGAATTACCCTTTCTCTTAATCCCCTGGGAACAATCCCTCTCTCTATATATGATTCAAGGGATGTAATATCCCACTTTCTATTCAGATATTTAGTAGTTAATTTCTTATGTAGCTTGAACCTGGTCTTGATGTCCCCCTCATTTCCCTCTACTTGGGGGTCTAAATTCTTAGTAAATGCAGATCTAATTTCCGCATCCATCTCCTCATTGATCTGATAGGCCATTACCTCCTTACGTATTTTCCCTTCCGCAAAGGGGAGGGAAATTACAAACTGTCGTATAGATATAATCAAAAAATATCAATAATCCAGCAATCAATGTATACCATGCAAATGTTTAAGACTGAGTACCAACCTCCAAGGTGGCAGAACAGGTTATAAGAACCTTTGAGGAAGTATATCACAACAATAAAGCAAAAACAGGCCACCAAAAATGACACAAATTACCGGTGTCATTAGCATATCTCCGACTCACTTGTATAAGTGTGGATACAAAAACCCAAAAACTACATACTAAACAATATGGTAGTGTGACAAGAACACCCCTACCTAAAAAAGCAGGTTACTAGATGATCCACGCGGAGTAATATGAATTCAAAAGAATTTTTAACAATACTTTATTTGATCACATAGATCATAGGGAGGTTAAACATAAGCACGGTGTACATATGAAAAAAATAAAATCATGTTAAAAAACACTTAGCGTCTTCAATTTAGGGTCATCTTAGCAAATAGAGCACCATATAAGGCAGAGTTGTGTAATGATGCGATAGTTATCCTGGATTTCCGTGGGTTTCCCACTTAAATTCGAGTAAACCATGTGTTCAACAGATGTGTTCCCCATATATGTCAGGGACCTCCTTCATACAGGTTTAAGGGGGGCTAAGTGCGTACAGGTGTGTTGGGGGGGCTGGGTGTGCACAGGTGAGGAGGGGGCAGGGTGTGCACAGGTGAGGAGGGGGCTGAGTGTGTACAAGTGTGTGGGGGGCAGAGGGTGTATGTAGGGGGGGGCTGAGTCTGTACAGGTGTAAGGGAGGCTGAATGGATACAGGTGTGACTGGGGCTGAGTGCATACAGGTTTGAGGGGGGCTGAGTGCGTACAGGTGTGTGGGGGCTGAGGGTATATGTGTGTGTGGGGGGGGGCTGAGTGCGTACAGGTGTGTTGGGGGGGATGAGTGCGTATAGGTGTGTTGGGGAGATGAGTGTGTACAGGTGTGTTGGGGGGATGAGTGTGTACAGGTGTGTTGGGGGGGATGAGTGCGTACAGGTGTGTTGGGGGGGATGAGTGTGTACAGGTGTGTTGGGGGGGGGATGAGTGTGTACAGGTGTGTTGGGGGGGATGAGTGTGTACAGGTGTGTTGGGGGGGGATGAGTGTGTACAGGTGTGTTGGGGGGATGAGTGTGTACAGGTGTGTTGGGGGGGATGAGTGTGTACAGGTGTGTTGGGGGGGATGAGTGTGTACAGGTGTGTTGGGGGGATGAGGGTGTATAGGTGTGTTGGGGGGGATGAGTGCGTACAGGTGTGTTGGGGGGGATGAGTGTGTACAGGTGTGTTGGGGGGGGATGAGTGCGTACAGGTGTGTTAGGGGGGATGAGTGCGTATAGGTGTGTTGGGGGGGATGAGTGCGTACAGGTGTGTTGGGGGGTATGAATGCGTACAGGTGTGTTGGGGGGGGATGAGTGCGTACAGGTGTGTGGGGGCTGAGGGTATATG
The DNA here is from genome assembly GCF_062004578.1 of Staurois parvus. Taxonomy (NCBI): domain Eukaryota; kingdom Metazoa; phylum Chordata; class Amphibia; order Anura; family Ranidae; genus Staurois; species Staurois parvus. Next base: position 1,145,641 of record NW_028318138.1, read on the forward strand.
TGTGTGGGGGGGGGGCTGAGTGCGTACAGGTGTGTTGGGGGGATGAGTGTGTACAGGTGTGTTGGGGGGGTGAGTGTGTACAGGTGTGTTGGGGGGGATGAGTGCATACAGGTGTGTTGGGGGGGATGAGTGTGTACAGGTGTGTTGGGGGGGATGAGTGTGTACTGGTGTGTTGGGGGGGATGAGTGTGTACAGGTGTGTTGGGGGGGATGAGTGTGTACAGGTGTGTTGGGGGGATGAGTGTGTACAGGTGTGTTGGGGGGATGAGGGTGTATAGGTGTGTTGGGGGGGATGAGTGCGTACAGGTGTGTTGGGGGGGATGAGTGTGTACAGGTGTGTTTAGGGGGGATGAGTGCGTACAGGTGTGTTGGGGGGGATGAGTGCGTACAGGTGTGTTGGGGGGGATGAGTGCGTACAGGTGTGTTGGGGGGGATGAGTGCGCACAGGTGTGTTGGGGGGGATGAGTGCGTATAGATGTGTTGGGGGGATGAGTGCGCACAGGTGTGTTGGGGGGGATGAGTGCGTACAGGTGTGTTGGGGGGGATGAGTGCGCACAGGTGTGTTGGGGGGGATGAGTGCGTATAGATGTGTTGGGGGGGATGAGTGCGCACAGGTGTGTTGGGGGGGATGAGTGCGTACAGGTGTGTTGGGGGGGATGAGTGCGCAAAGGTAAGGAGGGGGCTGAGTGTGTACAGGTATGAGGGGGGCTAAGTGCATACAGGTGTGTGGGAGGGGTTGAGTTCATACAGGTTTAAGGGGGGCTGAGTGCGTACAGGTGTGTTGGGGGGGCTGGGTGTGCACAGGTGAGGAGGGGGCTGGGTGTGCACAGGTGAGGAGGGGGCTGAGTGTGTACAGGTGTGTGTGGGGCAGAGGGTGTATGTAGGGGGGGGCTGAGTCTGTACAGGTGTAAGGGAGGCTGAATGGATACAGGTGTGACTGGGGCTGAGTGCATACAGGTGTGAGGGGGGCTGAGTGCGTACAGGTGTGTGGGGGCTGAGGGTATATGTGTGTGTGTGGGGGGGGGCTGAGTGCGTACAGGTGTGTGGGGGCTGAGGGTATATGTGTGTGTGTGTGGGGGGGGCTGAGTGCGTACAGGTGTGAGGGGGGCCTGAGTGAGCACAGGTGTGTGGGGGCTGAGGGTGTTTGTGTGTGTGTGGGGGGGGCTGAGTGTGTACAGGTGTAAGGGAGGCTGAATGGATACAGGTGTGACTGGCGCTGAATGTGTACATGTGTGAGGGGGGGGCTGAGTGCGTGCAGGTGTGAGGGGGGGGCTGAGTGCATACAGGTGTGGGGGGCTGCCTGCAAGACTGCTCAGTGCTCACTGTGGATGTCTGGAGAAAAGTTGTTAGATATCACAATGGTAAATTGTTTGACAATATTACTGGATTTGGGCCTGTGCTGTGACTATCTCTTTGCTGGATTGGGCTGTTTCTTTTCTGTATGGGGAGTCTCTTTGCTGGGTGGGGATGTCTTTTTGCAGCATGGGGATGTCTCTTTACCCCCTTCCTGCACAGACCAATTTTCAACTTTCAGCACTGTTGCACTTTGAATGACAATTGCGTCATGCAACACTGTACTCATATGAAATTTTTATAATTTTTTTCACACAAATAGAGCTTTCTTTTGGTGGTATTTAATCACCACTGAGTTTTTTATTTTTTGCTTAATAAAACAAAAAACACCTGAAACTTTTGAAAAAAACACACTTTTCTTCGTTTCTGTTATAAAATTTTGCAAATAAATAACATTTCTTCATAAATTTAGGTAAAAAAGTATTCTGCTACATTTCTTTGGTGAAAATAATAATAATAATAATTGAATTTATATTTTTTTCAAATGTTTCTATTATTTTTTTAAATTTTTATTACATTTTTATTTTTTTTACTATTTTATTTGCAGTACACTGTGACCAAAGCAATACAATGTTACCATAGTAACATTGAACTACTCTGGGCAAGTGATCAGGATTTTTAACACATTATGATTGCTAATACCAATGTATTTCATTGATATTTGCAATCATTGTTACTGAATGAAACTGATTCATTCAGTCTTTTGTTGTGATTAGCTGTGATTGGGCAAAGCTGATCACATGATTCAGATGGGCTGTGATTGGCCCTGTCTGTATCATGTGACTGCCTTGATCAGTCACAGCTAACAACATAATTGCATACAATGGATGGCATGACAGGAAGCCATCCAATGTCATCAACGGGACACAGCCGCTGACAGATTGTGCCGCTGCGCAGCCCCGCGGCCGCGTGAGGGGCTCGTTTTGACAGGACATCCTATGACACCCAGTCACAATGAGGAGTGTCCTGCCCGACCATCAACCTGCTATAGATGGATGGATCGCCGTGGTAGTTCATTGAAGCTTCCTGTTAGTATATCTGCTTGCTCCTACATCCGTATGGCAAGCAGATATTCTGACAGGTCTGCAGGAGACCTGCATGTCATCAGCGATCTACTGATCACTGGTGAAATGCTTTCTAGGCTCCTTTGGACAAAAATAATAAATGCACATTTTTTTAGCTGCAAAAAAATGTGCATTTATTATTTTTGTCCAAAAGGTGAACTTATCCACTAAGAAAAAGCGCTGGAGAGGACTGACCTGGCCAGCAATGAGTCCAGATCTCAATCCCATAGAGCTCCTGTGGAGAGATCTCAAAACAGAGACTTGGAGCAGTTGGTGTAAGAAGAGTGGTCCAAAATTCCAGTAGAGAGGTGTAAGAAACTCATTGATGGTTACAGGATGCCATTGATTTCAGTTATTTTTTCCAAGGGGTGTGGTACCAGATATTAAATTGAGGGTGCCAATAATTTTTTCCAGTCCATATTTGGGGTTTTGGGTGGAATATATCAGATTTGACTTTTTGTTTCTCCACTTTTTTGTGTCATACCAATTCAAACAAAAGAAATAAACATGAGAATGCCTAAACATTTGTAATTGCAACAATTTTCTGGGTTATGTGGTGCATTATCTGACAGAAATGTGGGGCTGCCAATATTTTTGGCTGTGACTGTACCTGGCTGAATCCGCGGTCCACTGAATACCTGTGCGTTCAATCCCTACAGATGTCTATGGAGTGGTCTCCCAATACAGCAAACACTCAGTGAGTAGGCCCCACATCAGTCTATGGGGATCAATGGCACAGGTATGGTCAGTGGAAAGAACAATTCACCCATGTAATGCTAAGATTGTGGCACACCACAACCAACATACTCAAACACAATCCAGTGTTAGACTCCGGCAAAGTAAGCAATGCACGGTAAGATGCAAGCCATCCATGAGATGGAATAATTTTTTCTGCAAGGGTTTTACAGTTTTTCACCCAACATTCATTAGGTAAGGTGTCACTAGGGTTGCCACCTCATCCCTTTAAAACTGATCGCATATTAACTACACAAGTTCTAGGGCTACTTTAACCACTTCTCACCTGGCCACTGCACTTTGCCATGAGTATATGTATATATTTCAGGTAAAGTATTGAACACGTCACCATTTTTCTCAGTAATTATATTGCTAAAAGTGCTATTGACATGAAATTTTCACCACGTCGGTAACAATCCATGCAATCCATACATACAAAGGAACCAAAACAAGTTCAGAAATTAAGTTATATATAATAAAACAGAACAACAAAGGGAAAAAGTATTGAACACATGAAGAAGGGGAGGTGAAAAAACTCATGGAAAACCAAGACACAAGCTGAAATCTATCAGTAATTAGAAAGCAATCCTGCTCCTTGTCAGTGCAAATTAATATCAGCTGGTTCAGTTTCAACTGATGGCCTGTACAAAGGTGTCTCATTACCAAGGTGTCACACAAGAAACCTCTCATGATGGGTAAAAGCAAAGAGCTCTCTCAAGACTTTGCAACCTTATTGTTGCAAAACATACTGATGTCATAGGTTACAGAAGAATTTCTAAACTTTTGAATGTTCCAGTGAGCACTGTTGAGGCCATAATCTGGAAGTAGAAAGAATATCATTTCACCATAAACCGGCCACAACCAGGTGCTCCTCACAAGATTTCTGACAGAGGAGTGAAAATAATTATCAGAAGAGTTGTCCAAGAGCCAAGGACAACTTGTGGAGAGCTTCAGAAAGACCTGAAATTAGCACTTACAATTGTTTTAAAGAAAACAATAAGTAATGCACTCAACCGCCATGGCCTGTATGTACACTCACCACGCAAGACTCCATTGCTGAAGAAAAAGCACGTTCAAGCTCATTTAAAGTTTGCTGCACAACATTTAGACAAGCCTATGAAATACTGGGAGAATATAGTCTGGTCAGATGTGACCAAAATTGAACTCTTTGGATGCCAAAATACACATCATGTTTGGAGGTCAAATGGCACTGCACATCACCCCAAAAACAACATCCCAACAGTGAGGCTTGGAGGTGGGAATATCATGGTGTGGGGCTGTTTTTCAGCAAACAGTACTGGCAAACTTCATATCCTTGAAGGAAGGATGAATGCAAAATGTGCCAAGACATATTTGATAAAAATCTGCTGCCATCTACCAGGATGATGAAGATGAAACGGGGGTATATATTTCAGCAAGATAATGATCCCAAACACAGAGCCAAGGAAACTCTCAATTGGTTTCAAAGAAAGAAAATAAAGCTGCTAGAATGGCCTAGCCAATCACCTGCTTACATTCATAAAAAAATCTATGGAAAGAACTAAACATCAGAGTTGATAGAAGAGACCCATGAGACCTTCAAGACAGTGTGGAAGAATGGGCCAAAATCACACCTGAGCAATGCATGCAACTAGCTTCTCCATGCAGGAGGCGTCTTGAAGCTGTCATTACCAATAAAAGATTTTGTACAACTTATTAAATAGATTTCAGACAGTGTGTTCAATACTTCTTCCTTGTGTTGTTCCATTTTATTACATATAACTTAATTTCTGAATTTGTTTTGGTTTCATTGTATGTATGGATTGCATGGGTTGTTACCGACATGTGGTGAAAATTTCATGTCAGTAGCACCTTTAAAAATATATTTATGTTGAAAAATGGTGACGTGTTCAATACTTATTTTACCTGCTGTGTGTGTGTGTACTATATATATATATATATATCGAAAGAGAGAGATATAATTAATTACCCACCTAGACTGAAACCAGACAACTACCTAAAGTGCTCTACTATTTAAATTCTGACCAGATATTGAATGGTTATGTCCTGAGTCACCCGTGCATCCCGCCATTTAATAATAAACCTAATGGAAAGCCTCATTGGTCACTAAGGATGAGCAGGAAGAGGATAGAAGGACCAAAAAGCAACCATCCAAGCTCTTGTTGGAGTATACATAACACAGCATACAGCATTTTGCTGAAATGGAAATTAACTGAAGATGTACAATATGTGGATATTTGGAGTTAATTGCAATACAGTGAGGGAGGGAGGCAGCTTACCATATATGAAGTCAATGGTAAACTTTAAAATAAAACTAACAATGGTTTTTTGCTGTCTATGTCTTTGTTGGGAAGATGTCCCCTTGTGTATTGTGTTGGTGACAAATGCTCCTTGGGGCAGAAAATCACTATTTGATTAACCTTTTTTTTTTAATTTGACAGAGAATAGAGATGATGAAATCTTACAATAAAAGACATCTTATTGATTTCGGCCACCATAATACAGGTAAGCTTTTAAAGTAAATCTGTTACAAGCCTGGACAAGGCACACTGAATAAATGAGACATAAATTCATAATTTAGGTTCATTTTAGTGAAAACCACATGATCAGTAAATCGGGATGTATGTAGCTGAAGTAAAATACAAATGCACTGGTCCCAACAGAGTGTGGAGCAGGGGCGGACTGACCATTTGGAAACTCGGCACTGCCCGAGGGCCCGGGGTCAGTAGGGAGCCCCATGAGATGCCCCTGGTATCTTTTTCATAGGCTTTTTTGAGTTTGGGCAAGGGCACAGGGGTCCCATGATCCCCTATTGCCCGGGGGCCCCATGAGTTGTCAGTCCGCCCCTGGTGTGAAGAGCAGGTTTCAGCCAACTAACAGCATCTGTTAGGAGGGACAGAATGCGGCCTGGCCATCTTGTGCCCAATCTGGGAAGATGTCCAGAGAAGTAGGGAACCTTACGCTTTCCCTCGTCATCAGGAACTCCAAACCTGAGAGCCAAGGCCTTAAATAGGCTCTGCCTGACTCAAGATGGCTGCTAGAGACAGATGGAGTGGCAGTATCCAATCGAACAGCTTCCCTAGTGACCCAGGAAACCATTGAAAAACCGTGTTCCTCTTGATTTCCTATCCAACTGCAATGCTGCTGCGGATGAGTGCCACCTATAGTGGAGAAAGTAGACTGCACCTACCTACATCCAGTTTCAGAATATCCTTAGCTCCCTACACTTTGTCTAAGGTAAAGTTGCAATAAACCTTAAAGCATTTATAAAGCCTAAACATTATCTACCTTAATGCACTCTTTGCATGAAGGTAAAAATTGTTTAGGTATGATAATCGCCCCTTTACCCGCCCCCCTATACTTACCTGAGACCTCAGTCGATTCAGAGCTATACACATTTGCAGTTCCTCTCTCCCCTCACCTCCTGGTCTCACAGGCTTTGCTGAGGCAGCAATAGCCATTGGCTCCCTCTGGTGTCAATCAAAGCCAATGGCGAGGGGGTGGAGCTAAATCCTGATATCTGTGATCTACGGAGGCAAACAGCAGAGCCTGAGGGCGAGCACACAGGTGGGCCCCCATTGGAAGCTTTTTCCTATGAGAAACTAGGAATGCCGGCGGTGGACCCAAGAAGAGGATGTTCGGGGCTGCTCTGTGCAGTTCCATTGCATAGAACATGTAAGTATAAACCTGTTACTTAAAAAACAAAATTGTGCTTAAAATCATTTTAAAAAGGGAATTCTTATGGACTGTGTTTCTGGTGCTAGAGTGTGAAACTGCGGTTTGCCTGGCTGCTGCACTAGTGGGAATAGACCCTGGGACTTTAAATTAGGGACCCTGACCTCTATTAAATCTGACTCTCTGGTAGAAGGACCCAGCTTCATGTGTGTCATTTTCTTTACTAGACCTTTTTAGATCAAGAGAGAAGCCCAAGAACTCAATGATCGATCAAAGTAAGGTGGACCTTCTAGAAGAAGAACTAAGGAAAGGTTATCGTAAGGAGGCTTCAACTCTCAATGCTGTGATGGAGAACATGACACGTCTTTATTTAACAAGGTAAAGTGGGCCACACAGTGGAACCAACATCATCACTAGTGATTAACAGGGCTACTGTTAGAAACCACGGGGCCCCATACAGCAAACCTGACAGGGCCCCTCCACCAAACAAAAAACACAGTTTACTATGCTTCAGTTATGAACGAACACAGTGAGTGATTGTTACCGATCACTCATTTTGTTCATCCAGGAAAGGACAGGGCTGGTAAATGTGACATATTCCCCCAGTCTCCATCCTGAAGGATCCTATTGTGTGCATGCAGATGCTGGTGCAAAGGAGAGAAGGGAAGTCGGCAGCACTGTGGGTGTGGGGGAACACAGGGGGGGCCTGGACAGCAGAGTGAAAGGTATGCTGGGTGCACCAGAGGGGGGGCAATTACTGGAGTCAATCCCCTGTATGGCTCTCTCTGCAGCAGCTGACAGCCAATGGGAGGAAGAGGAGAAGAAGCCACCCTCTCTGCCCACATCTGATTCAACCAGCTGCCTGGGCCCCCCGTACTGGCCTGGGCCCCTTACAGGAGGACTGGTGGTACCCCCTTATCCACGGCCCTGGTGATCAACATATCTGCCCAGGTTCCATTCACCAAGGGTTAGTCAAATCCTTTTTGAAATATGATAAACCTGAACTTGCTAGCAAATCCAACTGATGCCATTGGGGAGAAGGGGAGGACAAGAAGAAAGGGGGCAAATGCTGTTAGTAAATTCTGGCCATTTTAGGGTTAATAGGCAAACTGTACAGTGAGTGTGGGGAGCAGGGCTAAGGGGTACCACCAGTTGTCCTGTACAGGGCCTAGGCCAATAGGGGGGCCCAGGCAACTAAATCAGATGTGGGCAGGGAGGGTGATTGTTGGGGTGGGGGGGGGGACAATTATTGGAACCGATCCCCTGTATGGCTCCCTCTGCAGCAGCTGAAAGCTGGCATTTTCTCCTCTCTCTCCAGCTGGCTTTCAGCTTCTGCAAAGAGAGCCATACAGGGGATCAGCTCCAGTAATTGGCCCTCCCCCCCTTGCTGCACACATTACCCCCCTGTGTGCCCTCACCCCACCCCCAAAATGCTGTCGGCATCCCTCCTTTCCTTCCCACTGGCACTTATCAGCACAGAATGGAGTGTGGGGGAAAGGTCCAGTAAATATGTCACATTTACCAGGCCCTTCCTTCCTGAATGAATGCTGTGAGTGATTTGGTACCGATCACTCACTGTGTTCATTCTTAGCTGAAGTAGAGCAAACTTTGTTTTTTTTGGGTGGGAGGACTTGTCTGGTTGGTCGTACGTGGCCCCCGTGGTTTCTAACAGCAGCCCTGTTGGGGGGAGGGGTCTTCCTGGCTGCCGGGCGGACGTGACGTCACCATATTACGCTCACGTGGTGACGTCACGTCCGCCCGGCAGCCATCAGTGTTCCAGCTTGGTTTCCATCACAGCCGCTGGACGCTAACAGCGTGGAATTGGGAGACCTGGCTCCCCCAGCAGCCTTGGCTCCTAGATGATAATCCACCCTCTCCATCAGCCTCTGGGACCTCTTAAGGACAAAGTCCATCCTGAGACATATGCCTTTCTCTGCTGTTATCTAGTGAGTTACCTTGCTCAATTAAACAACCTTCTAATACTGCACTTAGTCTGGCGCCCCTCTCTCCTTTTCTTCTCCATGCCAGCTTTACTCTAAGGGTGCTGCCTCCTGATGTTGCTGATTACACTATACCAAAAAAACTGTATAATACGGACTACTCCCTTATAATTTTGGACTTTTAATTCTTCCTTTTCTCTCCAGCGCCAATTTCTCTAATTTTTTGTTTCAATCAGATTGTATTGTGTATGGCCAGCCTTAGCATACAAGGATGTGCGTTGCGTTGTGACAATTGTCTGTTTGCTGTCGCTCTGCTTACTATCTGCCCAGTTGCTTGACACCTGCTATGCAGTTCACCTGCTATTTGCTGCTTTTATCTTGCAGATTTCAGGAACTGGAGAAAGAACTGATAAGTACCCAGCAAGAGTCCGAGCATGCCGAGAGACAACATTGGGAGGCACAGAGAACCCAATCAGAGCTTCTCCATCACAACTGGGAGCTCCTGAGAAAACTCCAGCAGCTTCGCCAGACACTGGAAAGACAACAGAACAGAAGAAACAGGAGGCAGCAGTCCCCACCTGAGATCACACACTGGAAGCTACTAGACCTGCAACGTGCAAGGCATCCTCTGTAATAGGCATCATATAGGCATGTTCATAAATATTAAATATATTCCTCAATAACCGCAAAACCTATCAATCCCAGTTGTGTGCATAAAAAGCCTTTTAAACCGAGATTTTACCTTTTTAAATTTACCAGTGACATGAGCACTGTGCTGTACGTATAGCCAGTGCAGAAAGCAGAGCTGTGGGAGGGGCTCACAGGATCCACCCACTACAGGCTGCCTGCAGCAAACTACAGGAGAGGGCGGAGACCAGACCAGTCTCCCTGCACAAGGAGAGAGCAGCAGTGACTGGTCTTTATTACAGGAAGCTCCTGCACAGAGGTAAAGTTTTACACTGGATCACTACACAGATCTGAAGAAATACAGAAAGCACACCAAGATTCAAGGAAGAATACAAATGACTCATTTATTTAGACAATATTTGTTCAATGGAGTATAAAGAAAATAACTTTGTGAACAAACTCTTGGTGCTTTAGGCCTCATGTACACAGGGCATTTATGGAGCCACTTTTAGGGGCTGCTTCCAAACGGCACTCTAGGGTATCCTTTGTGTCCATGCACACATAGACTTTTATTGGATTCAAAGAAAAACAGAGGGCGCACCGGCCTAGGCCTATCGAAAAAAATGTATTGGAGGGATAAAAAGCAAGTATTGTACTCAAAATAGGCAAACAGGCACCAAGGTTGGTGGCTCTGAGGAAAAGGTTGAGACCTCGAAACGCGTTAGCATGGTGGGAGTCCAGGGTTCCATTTTTTTTACTTATATGCAATGTGGATTGGACACCGCTGTTTAGCGTGATGTGCCTTTGACCTGTTTGCCTATTGCGAGTACAATACTTACTTTTTATCCTTCGAATACATTTTTTACGATAATGCACTAGGCCAGTGCGCCCCCTCTTTGTTTTTCTTTGTATCCAGTGACATTGAACTACCCCGGTGCGTTGAAGGCAGCAAGGAGTGCATTTTCCAGGATATCTGTGATGTTACCATAACCCAGTGTTTCTCAACTCCACTCCTCATGGACCCCTAACAGGTCATGTTTTCAGGATTTCCCTCAGATGAAACAGCTGTGGTAATTACTAAGGCAGTGAAACTGATCAAATCACCTGTGCAAAATAATGGAAATCCTGAAAACATGACCTGTTGGGGGTCCATGAGGACTGGAGTTGAGAAACACTGCCATAACCCTAGCCGAGTCCATCCTGAAGCGCAGGAGTACAGAGTTTGCTGTGCACACATAGACTTTTAGAAGCTTTTAGTAGCAGTAGCGTTTGCCAGCAGGAAAAAAACCAAGGGTCAGTGCGTCCAGGAGCAGCAACATTTTGGCAGAAAAACGCTTGACGCGGCTAAACGCATCAAAATGCTAGGTGTGTATAGCACTTGAGTGTTAATTGATTTCAATGGCCAGAATAAATTATCTCTCTGGCCAATGAAATGAATTAACGCCCACACTTAATGTGCCTAAACGCTTGTAAAAGCGTTACATAGTTTTACAAGTGTCAGGCGATTTTTGCAGCAAAAACACCTCTGCCACGAGGGCAGCTTCTAGGAGAGGTTTTTTTTTAACATCCTGTGTGCACGAGGCCTTAGAGTTTTTAAAAGTTTTAAAAAATATGACTTATTTTTTCCTTTATTTTTATGTCCATAAAAATGTGCAGCAGTCAGAAATAATACCCAATTCTAATGCCATTCCGGAGTACCTAAGGGCTCAGGTGTCATATACCTACTTGGTATTTTGAGATTAGTTCTGAACATGGGTGATGGAATTTATGTTGGTAGCTCATGGACACTACACCTGACTACACTACACCTGACTACACTACTCCTGACTACACTACTCCTGACTACACTACACCTGACTACACTACTCCTGACTACACTACACCTGACTACACCTGACTACACTACACCTGACTACACTACTCCTGACTACACTACACCTGAATACACTACTCCTGACTACACTACACCTGACTACACTACACCTACTACACTACACCTGACTACACTACTCCTACTATACTACCCCTGACTACACTACACCTACTATACTACACCTACTATACTACACCTACTACACTACTCCTGACTACACTACTCCTGACTACACTACACCTGACTACACTACACCTGACTACACTACACCTGACTACACTACACCTACTATACTACACCACACCTACTATACTACACCACACCTACTACACTACACCTACTACACTACTCCTACTACACTACACCTACTACACCACACCTACTATACTACACCTACTACACTACACCTACTACACTACACCTACTACACTACTCCTACTACACTACACCTACTACACTACTCCTACTACACTACACCTACTACACCACTCCTACTATACTACACCTACTACACTACACCTACTACACTACTCCTACTACACTACACCTACTACACTACTCCTACTACACCACACCTACTATACTACACCTACTACACTACACCTACTACACTACACCTGACTACACTACACCTGACTACACTACACTTGACTACACTACACCTACTACACTACACCTGACTACACTACACCTGACTACACTACACCTGACTACACTACACCTGACTACACTACACCTACTATACTACACCTGACTACACTACACCTACTATACTACACTACACCTACTACACTACTCCTACTACACCACACCTACTATACCACACCTGACTACACTACACCTGACTACACTACACCTGACTACACTACACCTACTATACTACACTACTCCTACTACACTACACCTACTACACTACTCCTACTACACTACACCTACTACACCACACCTACTATACTACACCTACTACACTACACCTACTACACTACACCTACTACACTACACCTACCACTCTACACCTACTACACTACACCCACTACACTACACCTGACTCCACTACACCTACTACACCTGACTACTCTACACTACACCTGACTACACTACTCCTGACTACACTACTCCTGACTACACTATACCTGACTACACTACACTACACCTGACTACACACCTGACTTTAGTACTCCTGACTACACTACACCTGACTACACTACACTACTCCTGACTACACTACACCTACTATACTAGATCTGACTACACTAGATCTGACTACACTACACCTGACTACACTACACCTGACTACACTACTCCTGACTACACTAGATCTGACTACACTACACCTGACTACACTACACCTGACTACACTACTCCTGACTACACTACTCCTGACTACACTACACTAAACCTGACTACTCTACAGTACACTTGACTATGTCTGACTACACACCTGACTTTAGTACTCCTGACTACACTACACCTGACTACACTACACATACAGAATCCCATTATTCTAGCTGTCCCTGATTACATTTATTTGTAGGGCTGTCATATGGGTGGTAGAGGAAGCCGTGCTGTGCTGAGCCTGGGGCCCCCTGCTCACTTGAAGGTGCACTCCTGTACACAGTAGCGTCTCCCTGGAAGCTGAGCGGCTGTAGTGCTCAGAGGTGCAGAGGCAGCGAATAGCACCACATAGTGCTGGCACAGGGGAACAGCAGGCGGCTGTCAATCACCCATCCATGCAGTCACAGCTAGTCTTGGTCCTTGTCTAGGTGTCAGTGACCATTCCTTTATTATCATTAACAGCATCACATCCTGGTTCCTCCTCCCCACCATCCCCCTGTGATTCTGGCTCCCTCATGTCTCTTTCACAGTAAGGCTAGTGATTACGATTTAGTGGATTGGTATTTTCAGGATAAAAACAGGTGAGGAGGAGGCCAAATATCACCTTCTGTCAGACACCTCTAAAAAGTGATCCACCCTAGACGCTTTTCAGCAGTAATAGCTGCACATATGAACGGGCCCTTGCTATACAGACCAGTGTCAGCGATGGCTTCGACAGGGAGGGCAGCGGTTTGCAATTTGGTGCGTTGCACTGCTTACTTTTTTTTCCCTTTTTTTTAACTTTTGAAATATCACATGGGGTTGATTTACTAAGACTCCATGCACACTGGCATTTTTTTCAGCTCCCAGAAGCTGTTATTAGCGTTTTTTTCTGCTCCTAGAAGCTAAATAGTGTTCTCCTCTGTGTCCATGCACACTGCTTTAGGCTATTAGCATTTTTTGAGCTTTAGCATCTAGAAGCAAAAAAAAAATTGTTTTTTTAGAGTTTTTTTTAGTGCTTTTCCAGCAGAAAAAACCCTAAACACTGCTAAACCCCTTTTTTCTACCTTTTTCTTTTTTTTCTCCACATGTACTGTAAAAACACTAATAAAATGCGAACGCTCCTAAACACTTCTGAACGCTACTAAAACACTACTAAGAAACGCTATTACCAGTGTTTTTTTATCCAGCATTTTTTTAGCTGAAAAAAGGTTAGTATGCATGGAGCCTTAAACTGGAGCACTCAGAATCTGGCGCAGCGGTGCATGGGAGCCAATCAGCTACTAATGTCAGCTTCTTCAATTAAGCTTCGACAATAAAACCTGGAAGCTGATTGGTTCCTATACAGAGATTATACCAGATTTGGCACTCTCCAGTTTTAGTAAGTCCCCCCCTATGGGGGGCTCATTAATGTCTCTGAACAGCGGCACCATGTGTTGTTCTGCTGTTTGCTGACATGACATCCAATTGTCTTCTGTGACTCTTCAGTGGCCTGCATTTGTCCAGTGTGGAAATACACCAATCACTGCACATAGGGATGAACTTAAAGTGTTCCTAATCCCCGCACCCTGCATTCACTATATCTGGTCTCCCTGGGTCCTGCATTCACTATATCTGGTCTCCCCGCACCCTGCATTCACTATATCTGGTCTCCCCAGACCCTGCATTCACTATATCTGGTCTCCCTGGACCCTGCATTCACTATATCTGGTCTCCCCGGACCCTGCATTCACTATATCCGATCTCCCTGGTCCCTGCATTCACTATATCCGGTCTCCCCGGGTCCTGCATTCACTATATCTGGTCTCCCCGGGTCCTGCATTCACTATATCTGGTCTCCCCGGACCCTGCATTCACTATATCTGGTCTCCCCGGACCCTGCATTCTCTATATCTGGTCTCCCCGGACCCTGCATTCACTATATCTGGTCTCCCAGGACCCTGCATTCACTATATCTGGTCTCCCCGGGTCCTACATTCACTATATCTGGTCTCCCCGGACCCCGCATTCACTATATCTGGTCTCCCCGGACCCCGCATTCACTATATCTGCTCTTCCTGGACCCCGCATTTACTATATCTGGTCTCCCCGGACCCCGCATTCACTATATCTGGTCTCCCCAGACCCTGCAGTCACTATATCTGGTCTCCCCAGACCCCGCATTCACTATATCTGGTCTCCCCGGACCCTGCATTCACTATATCTGGTCTCCCAGGACCCTGCATTCACTATATGTGGTCTCCCCGGACCCTGCATTCACTATATGTAGTCTCCCCGGACCCTGCATTCACTATATCTGGTCTCCATAGACCCTGCATTCACTATATCTGGTCTCCCCGGACCCTGCATTCACTATATTTGGTCTCCCCGGACCCTGCATTCACTATATGTGGTCTCCCCGGACTCTGCATTCACTATATCTGGTCTCTCAGGATCCTGCATTCACTATATCTGGTCTCCTAGGACCGAGCATTCACTATATCTGGTCTCTCTGGACCCCAAATTCACTATATCTGGTCTCCCAGGACCCTGCATTTACTATATCAGGTCTCCCAGGACCCTGCATTCACTATATCTGGTCTCCCCGGACCCTGCATTCACTATATGTGGTCTCCCCGGACCCTGCATTCACTATATCTGGTCTCCTAGGACCCTGCATTCACTATATCTGGTCTCCCAGGACGCTGCATTCACTATATCTGGTCTCCCCGGACCCTGCATTCACTATATCTGGTCTCCCCGGACCCTGCATTCACTATATCTGGTCTCCTAGGACCCTGCATTCACTATATCTGGTCTCTTTGGACCCCGAATTCACTATATCTGGTCTCCCAGGACCCTGCATTTACTATATCAGGTCTCCCAGGACCCTGCATTCACTATATCTGGTCTCCCTGAACCCTGCATTCACTATATCTGGTCTCCCAGGACCCTGCATTCACTATATCTGGTCTCCCCGGACCCTGCATTCACTATATCTGGTCTCCCACAGTACACACAACATGGAAATGCAATTATTTTAGTAAATATAAACTGCTAAATACCTTTTCTCATCAGCAGTTAGAGCAGTCTTGTGACTTCTATCAGTGTCCAGCAGAGCACTGGTTAAAGCTTGTAGGAGTTTTCATTCTGCTCTAGGAGGATGCAGGACCCTGACCTCTGTCTGGACAGTGCTGATTGGCCCTGTGCTGATCACATGCACTCTCCCAAGAAAAAAAAAAACACTTTAACAATACACACCAAACTGAGCATGTGCAGAGTGCCCCCAAACTTATGTTCTATCACAAGATATTTAGGGGGCAATGGAAGAATGGGAGGATCAGAGAAGACAGGAACATCCTTTTTTCACAGTGTGGAGGATTAACCCTTTAGGTTCCACAATGAGAATAACAAGCATGCTTTACTACATATACAGACTGATTGTACTGTTGTGGGTTTAGTAACACTTTAATTGCACCCAGCACAGCCCAAATGCACATCAAAGAACCTTCTGCACTTTCTGCACCCTTTTGGGTGTTGACCTTCACGTGTTTTTTTTACCACACATTTTGGAATATTTGTGGTGCGTTTGCTGTAGGATTTTGTGTGTGTGCCCGCTGGCCGTGTTTGGAGTGCTGATATGAATAATGGCACTCCAAATGCAAGGCATGTTTTTCACACGTATTCACAGTTTTTCTACGTCCTATTTCCTTGTACTTTTTGAGTAGCTATTGGCTATATCTTTTAATAAACGCTTTTTAAACTTTCTGCACTTAGGTTGGCGCCCCATCATTGTGTTTTATTACATGTTCTGGTAACAATCCTACCATTACCTGGCACCTTTATCTCAATAAACGTGCTTTTATGGTTTTATGTGATGGTTGCTCCTTTGTTTTTTCGGCATGGCCATACTGAGAGGTATTAATCGTGAGATAATAATAATGGGGAGAATCTGAAGGCATCTTTCTCTGTCCATTACTGTGGTACAGCATCTTTTCCAAAAATTGAGGGATAAGGCGGGCACACACTTTTGGAATTATACATCCATGCGTTTGTGACTCTTAAATCATTTAGGGTCCACATGTTCTGGTAAGAATCCAACTATTATCTGATGGTGGAGCACTAGTTTTATTGAAGACACATGGTGGACAATCACATATATAAATCACTGGGACTGTTTTGTCATTTTCACAATTTGGACTTGCTTTCATTTCATAATTTGCCATTGAACACCAGAATTGGCAGGTCCGCTACTGGCACCCTGTGCTTTTCACAGATGAGAGCAGGTTCACCCTGAGCACATGTGACAGACATGAAAGGTTCTGGAGAAGCCATGGAGAACGTTCTGCTGCCTGTAACATGGTTCAGCATGACCGTTTTGGTGGTGGGTCAGTGATGGTCTGGGGAGGCATATCCATGGAGGGACACACAGACCTCTACAGGCTAGACAATGGCACCCTGACTGCCATTAGGTATCGGGATGAAATCCTTGGGCCCATTGTCAAACCCTACGCTGGTGCAGTGTGTCCTGGGTTCCTCCTGGTGCAGTGGGTCCTGGGATCCTCCTGGTGCAGTGTGTCCTGGGTTCCTCCTGGTGCAGTGGGTCCTGGGTTCCTCCTGGTGCAGTGTGTCCTGGGTTCCTCCTGGTGCAGTGTGTCCTGGGTTCCTCCTGGTGCATGTGTCCTGGGTTCCTCCTGGTGCAGTGTGTCCTGGGTTCCTCCTGGTGCAGTGTGTCCTGGGTTCCTCCTGGTGCAGTGTGTCCTGGGTTCTTCCTGGTGCACGACAATGCCCGGCCTCATGTGGCGAGAGTATGCAGGCAGTTCCTGGAGGATGAAGGAATTGATACCAGTGAATGGCCCCCACGCTCGCCTGACCTAAATCCAATAGAACCCCTCAGGGATATCCAGGGGCGGACTGACAACTCATGGGGCCCCCGGGCAATAGGGGATCATGGGGCCCCTGTGTCCTTGCCCAAACTCAAAAAAGCCTATGAAAAAGGTACCAGGGGCATCTCATGGGGCGCCCTACTGACCCCGGGCCCTCAGGCAGTGCCCGAGTTTCCAAATGGTCAGTCCACCCCTGGGGATATCATGTTTCGTTCCATCCAACGCCGCCAGGTTGCACGTCAGACTGTCCAGGAGCTCAGAAATGCCCTGCTCCAGATCTGGGAGGAAATCCTCCAGGACACCATCCGTCATCTCATTAGGAGCATGCCCCGACGTTGTCAGGCATGCATACAAGCACGTGGAGGCCACACAGACTATTGAGGACCATTCTGAGTTGCTACAATGAAATATCAGCAAAATGGACTCGCCTGCTGCATCATCTGGGTTCCGTCCCCTGTGAGCGTCGGGACGTACGGGGGATGGAACTGGCGGGAAATTTGAAAATGACAAAAAGTGACATTCACTAAATACACTAAAATCACATAGTAAAACATTACTGTATCAAACCATTTCACATACATTTTGTCCCGAGTGCTTTGTCTGGCGCCCTGCCTGCATTTTTACTGTTCTTTCTGCCTGGAAACTGAGAAACGTCCATGGCGTCCAAAAAGCGTCCCTTTAGGTCAAAAGCGGTTTTAGACCGGCTAGAGAACAGAGATAGTAAATCAGAACCACTTGCAGAATTGAGTGATAATGATTCGTGGGGAAATTCCTCATCAGACACTGAAAACGATTCTGCAACTTTGCTCAGCGATGTGCGAACTTGGCGCTATATTTCAAATTTCAGTGCTTTTAGTTTGATTATATTATTGAATTAAATTTATTATTATACTATTATTTTTTATTATTATTATTAAATTATAATTTATGATTTCGTGTTTCAAATTTATCATACCCGGGATGTATACTAGACTCTTGTTCGGACATATTTCAGTGAGTTATTCCTAAATATTACAGGCCTACAATAAAAAAAATACATATTTCCATGCAAAAAAATGTACCGCTTTGAGCACAGAAATATGGACATAATCAGACCGCTAGAGAGGATAAAGTAGCAGTTCTGAATAACAAATGACCTTTTAGAGGGGTAAACCCTGCCAGCATACTGAAAGAGGCCTACGTTCTAAAAAAAAAAAAAAAACCTCAGGAACTTTGTAATGGTTATCATTATACCAGATTTATATAACACGAACAGTTTGTCAGCAATTTACAATGTAATGATGGTCATTATAGGAATATCTAAATACAATGACATGAAAACGGAAATGGTCACTTTTAATACTCATGATCCAACCATGTAAAAAAGGAACAAAAAAAAAAAACGACCGCGGCAGGACTCGAACCTGCAATCTTCTGATCCGAAGTCAGACGCCTTATCCATTAGGCCACGCGGCCCTGCATACAGGGAACTGTCTACACTCTCTAGATAACGTGCAATCATCCGCCCTCTAGGTGACGCTCATCGATATTGCAGGAATCGTCACTCCATTTCCTCTCACTGCTTACAGGCCAAACTAGTTGCTCACAGAAGTAAACGGACTGAGGATGAGGAGGAGTCGTGTTCTCCTACCACAGGGGGTCGGCTTGGTGTGATCATCCGCTCCGACAAGGTGTGACGGCTCACCGGCCTGAGCGGAGAGTCAGGGGAACGCGGGAGGTGAGCAGGACACGTGCCGGACAGCGCAGACACGTGCTGGCTGTTTAAGTGCAGTGGCCAGGTGGGAAGTGGATAAAGTATCCCTAGGACTTGTACAGATTATATGTGATCGGTACTAACCCCCGACCTACCGGACACTCCTACCCCCTGAGTGCCCGGGCCAATTTCCAGCTTTCAGCACTGTTGCACTGTGAATGACAATTGCGCGGTCATGCAACACTGTACCCATATGAAATTGTTATCTTTTTTGTGACAGATATGCAGGCCATAGACGGGGAGAAAAGCGGACGGTTTTTTAACAAAATAACGAAAAATCGGTCGTTCAATAGGCCGATGTTACCACCAACAGTAAAAAAAAAATCGGCCGATTTTCGTCCCGTCTACGGTCGGCATTTAATTACTTCTGTCCCTGCAGAGAGCTCCGCTATTATATTTGACATTAAAAAGTATTGCAGTTGCAACAATGTATCCATTTGTATCCATTTTGGATACAGATGGTTTTTTTTGGATACAAATAGATACAATGTTGCAACCGCAATACTTTTTAATGTCAAATATAATAGCGGACTGGAATTCCTCTTCTTCTTTCTCTTCTTCTTCTTCTTTCTCTTCTTCTTCTTCTTTCTCTTCTTCTTCTTCTTTCTCTTCTTCTTCTTTCTCTTCTTCTTCTTTCTCTTCTTCTTCTTTCTCTTCTTCTTCTTCTTCTTCTTTCTCTTCTTCTTCTTCTTTCTCTTCTTCTTCTTCTTCTTTCTCTTCTTCTTCTTCTTTCTCTTCTTCTTCTTTTTCTTTCTCTTCTTCTTCTTCTTCTTCTTCTTCTTCTTTCTCTTCTACTTCTTCTTTCTCTTCTTCTTCTTTCCCTTCTTCTTTCTCTTTTTCTTCTTTTTTTGCTTATTCTTCTTTTTTCTTTTTTTTCTTATTCTTTTTTTCTGCTTCTTCTGCTTGCAGGTCACGGCTCATGCGCAGATTTTTTATCGGTAAAAAGATTGGTTGATTTGCCCATCATTGCCGGAAAAATCGGCCGATTTTCTTCCCGTCTACGGCCGGCATTTAATTACTTCTGTCCCTGCAGAGAGCTCCGCTATTATATTTTACATTAAAAAGTATTGCAGTTGCAACAATGTATCCATTTGTATCCATTTCGGATATAGATGGTTTTTTCGGATACAAATAGCTACAATGTTGCAACCGCAATACTTTTTAATGTCAAATATAATAGCGGACTGGAATTCTTCTTTCTCTTCTTCTTTCTCCTCTTCTTCTTCTTCTTTCTCTTCTTCTTCTTTCTCTGCTTCTTCTTTCCCTTCTTCTTCTTCTTCTTTCTCTTCTTCTTCTTTCTCCTCTTCTTCTGCTTTCTCCTCTTCTTCTGCTTTCTCCTCTTCTTCTTCTTTCTCCTCTTCTTCTTCTTCTTTCTCCGCTTCTTCTTTCTCCTCTTCTTCTTCTTCTTTCTCCTCTTCTTCTTTCTCTTCCTCTTCTTTCTCTTCTTTTCTCCTTCTTTCTCTACTTTCTGTTCTTCTTCTCCTTTCTCTTCTTTTTTTTTTCTTAATCTTCTTTTTCTTCTGCTTCTTTTTTTCTGCTTCTGCTTCTTGCAGGTCACGGCTCATGCGCAGATTTTTTATCGGTAAAAAGATTGGCCGATTTGCCCATCATTGCCGGAAAAATCGGTCGATTTTTTTCCAACTTTACCGATCAAAAAAATCTGACAAAATCCAGAAAAACAGCCGACCAATTAACCCATTAACGGTGCGAAAATCGGACAATTTGTTTGATTTTCGACCCATCTATGGCCTGCAATAGAGCTTTATTTTGGTGGTATTTAATCACCTCTGGGTTTTTTATTTTTTCTTAAGCCAAAAACCACTGAAAATTTTGAAAAAAAAAAGTTTTTTTCTTAGTTTTTGTTATAACATTTTGTAAATAAGTGATTTTTCTCCTTCACTGATGT
The DNA here is from genome assembly GCF_062004578.1 of Staurois parvus. Taxonomy (NCBI): domain Eukaryota; kingdom Metazoa; phylum Chordata; class Amphibia; order Anura; family Ranidae; genus Staurois; species Staurois parvus. The sequence continues at coordinate 1,166,745 of NW_028318138.1, forward strand.
TCGCTAATGAGGCTGCAGTGATGGGCACTGATGGACACTGATAGGTGGCACTGATGGACACTGATAGGTGGCACTAATGGGCACTGATGAGGAGGCATTGGTAGGTGGCACTGATGGGCACTGAAAGGCAGCACTGATATATGGCACTGATAGGCAGCACTGACTGGCACTGATTGACATTGATAGGTGGCACTGACTGGCACTGATGGGTGACACTGAAAGGCAGCTCAGATGGGCACTGATATGTGGCATTGATGAGCACTGACAGCTGGCACTGATGGGCACTGACAGCTGGCACTGCTGGGGCTACACTGATCATCAGGGCACACTGATCATCAGTGCCGTGATGATCAGTGTACATGTCCCCTCTGACGAATGCAGATTGCCGGCTCTCCTCTCTTCTCCTCTGTCAGCGTGACAGCTCGAGAGGAGAGAAATGCCGATAACCGGCATTTCCCTGTTTACATGTGATCAGCTGTGATTGGACACCGCTGATCACATGACCGAGCTGACATCTTCGGCTTCTTCCGTGGATCGGTGATCAGCTGTGTCTGAGGGACACAGCACACCCCGTTCGTCGTGCCGCGCGCTCCTGGAGCCACACATGTGCACTGAGAATGGGAGGACATTATATGACGTCCTCCCAGAATGAGAGAACCACTTTGCGCCCCTCATTGTACTATATGGCAGGCGGGAGGTGGTTAAAGGGATGAGGTGGCATCCCTAGTGACACCTTACCTAATGAATTTTGGGTGAAAAACAGTAAAACCCTTGCAGACAAAATGATTCCATCTCATGGATGGCTTGCATCTTACCGTGCATTGCTTACTTTACCGGAGTCTGACACTGGATTGTGTTTGAGTATGTTGGTTGTGGTGTGCCACGATCTTAGCATTACATGGGTGAATTGTTCTTTCCACTGACCATACCTGTGCCATTGATCCCCATAGACTGATGTGGGGCCTACTCACTGAGTGTTTGCTGTATTGGGAGACCACTCCATAGACATCTGTAGGGATTGAACGCACAGGTATTCAGTGGACCGCGGATTCAGCCAGGTACAGTCATGGCCAAAAATATTGGCCCCCTGCATTTCTGTCAGATAATGCACCACATCACCCAGAAAATTGTTGCAATTACAAATATTTAGGTATTCTCATGTTTATTTCTTTTGTTTGTATTGGTATGACACAAAAAAAGTGAAGATAAAAAAAAATCCAAATCAAGACAAAACCCCAAAAATGGACTGGACAAAATTATTGGCACCCTCAATTTAATATTTGGTAGCACACCCCTTGGAAAAAATAACTGAAATCAATGGCTTCCTGTCACCATCAATGAGTTTCTTCCACCTCTCTACTGGAATTTTGGATCTCTCTTCTTTCACCAACTGCTCCAGGTCTCTCAGATTGGAAGGGTTCCTTTTCCCAACTGCTGTTTTGAGATCTCTCCACAGGAGCTCCATGGGATTGAGATCTGGACTCATTGCTGGTCAGTTCAGTCCTCTCCAGCGCTTTGTCTGAAACCATTTCTGGGGGCTTTTTGATGTGTGCTTTGGATCATTGTCCTGCAGTAAGACCCATGACCTTTGACAGAAACCTAATTTTCTGACATTGGACCCCACATTGCAGCCCAGAATTCTTTGGTAGTCTTCAGATTTCATAATGCCATGCACACAGTGAAGACATCAAGTGCCTGAAGCAGCAAAGTAACCCCAAATCATCAGTGACCCTCCACCATGTTTGATTGCAGGGACTGTATTCTTTTTTTTAAAGGCCTCATTTATTTTTCTGAAAACAGTAGAATGATGGGCTTTACCAAAAAGCTGTAATGTTGCTTTGTCTGTCCACTGCACATTCTCCCAAAGGATTTTGGCTTCCTCAGCTAAGTTTTGGCAATCCCCAATCTGGGTTTTGTATGTTTCTGTGTCAGTGGGGCCCTCCTGGGTCTCCTACCATAGCGTCCCTTTTTCATTCAGATGGGGACGCATAGTGTGAGCTGACACCGTTGTACCCTGTGTCTGAAGGTCAGCTTGAATTTGTCTGGAAGTTGATCGAGGTTCTTTATCCACCATTCGAACAATCCTTCGTTGCAATCTTTGATCAAGGTTTTTTCTTTCATCCATGTCCAGGGAGATTAGCTACAGTGCCATGGGCTGTAAACTTCTTGACAATGTTGTGCGCAGTGGAAACTGGAACATTAAAGGAGAAGTTCAGTCAAAGCTCTTTTGCCTGTACTTCTTCTGTGGATTTTCAGCCGACACCAGGCTGAATCCTGCTGTCGGCTGACGTCACTCAGCCGGTTAAGGCTGGGGAAAGATTCCGACTTCAAAGTCGGGATCCACCCCAGAGTCTGGAGCGACACCTGGCTCAGCCTCTCAGCGAGCCACTGAGAGCCTGAGCCAGCTGCTCCTTCCCCCTCCACAGCCCTGTGAGCACTGGTGGGGCAGAGCAGACAGCGGTGACTGACAGTCTCCACTCTGCACGGAGCAGCTGTGAGAATTCATCAATCATGTGATCGCTGAGTTCACACATTTAGAGCCGGCGGGGGGACCAATGCTGCATCCACCTATGGGGGGAAAAAAAAAATCCACACCTCCTTTTTAAGATCTGTTAATTGATACAGGTGAGTTTAAATACAAATTACAGGAGCCTCACAAGCATGGAATGCAATTGTTTCATACAATTTTGAGAAGGTGCCAATAATTTTGTCCAGCCCATTTTTGGGGTTTTGCGTGGAATGTGTCAGAGTTGGCTTTTTGTTTCTTCACTTTATTGTGTCATACCAATACAAACAAAAGAAATACCGTATTTTTCACTCCATAAGACACATCTGACCATAAGACGCACCTAGGTTTTAGAGGAGGAAAACAAGAAAAAAAATATTCTAAACCAATGGACTGCTGACATATTACAGGAGATGACCAGAGACTGTGGACACGGTACAGGAGATGACCAGAGACTGCGGACACAGTGCATGAGATGACCAGAGACTGCAGACATACTACAGGAGATGACCAGAGACTGCAGACATAGTACAGGAGATGACCAGAGACTGCGGACACATTACAGGAAATGATTAGAGACTGCAGACATAGTACAGGAGATGACCAGAGACTGCGGACACATTACAGGAGATGACCAGAGACTGCGGACACATTACAGGAGATGACCAGAGACTGCGGACACATTACAGGAGATGACCAGAGACTGCGGACACAGTACAGGGGATGACCAGAGACTGCGGACACAGTACAGGAGATGACCAGAGACTGCGGACACAGTACAGGAGATGACCAGAGACTGCGGACACAGTACAGGGGATGACCAGAGACTGCGGACACAGTACAGGGGATGACCAGAGACTGCGGGCACAGTACAGGGGATGACCAGAGACTGCGGGCACAGTACAGGGGATGACCAGAGACTGCGGGCACAGTACAGGGGATGACCAGAGACTGCGGGCACAGTACAGGGGATGACCAGAGACTGCGGACACAGTACAGGGGATGACCAGAGACTGCGGGCACAGTACAGGGGATGACCACAGTACTGGGGATGACCAGAGACTGCAGGCACAGTACAGGAGATGACCAGAGACTGCGGACACGGTACAGGAGATGACCAGAGACTGCAGACACAGTGCATGAGATGACCAGAGACTGTGGACACAGTACAGGAGTTGACCAGAGACTGCGAACACAGTACAGGAGATGACCAGAGACTGCGGACACAGTACACGAGATGACCAGAGACTGCGGACATACTACAGGAGATGACCAGAGACTGCGGACATACTACAGGAGATGACCAGAGACTGCGGACATACTACAGGAGATGACCAGAGACTGCGGACATAGTACAGGAGATGACCAGAGACTGCGGACATAGTACAGGAGATGACCAGAGACTGCGGACACATTACAGGAGATGACTAGAGACTGCGGACACAGTACAGGAGATGACCAGAGACTGAGGACACAGTACAGGAGATGACCAGAGACTGCGGACACATTACAGGAGATGACCAGAGACTGCGGACACAGTACAGGGGATGACCAGAGACTGCGGACACAGTACAGGGGATGACCAGAGACTGCGGACACAGTACAAGGGATGACCAGAGACTGCGGACACAGTACAGGGGATGACCAGAGACTGCGGACACAGTACAGGGGATGACCAGAGACTGCGGACACAGTACAGGGGATGACCAGAGACTGCGGGCACAGTACAGGGGATGACCAGAGACTGCGGGCACAGTACAGGGGATGACCAGAGACTGCGGGCACAGTACAGGGGATGACCAGAGACTGCGGGCACAGTACAGGGGATGACCAGAGACTGCGGGCACAGTACAGGGGATGACCAGAGACTGCGGACACAGTACAGGGGATGACCAGAGACTGCGGGCACATTACAGGGGATGAGCAGAGACTGCGGGCACATTACAGGGGATGAGCAGAGACTGCGGACACAGTACAGGGGATGACCAGAGACTGCGGGCACAGTACAGGGGATGACCAGAGACTGCGGACACAGTACAGGGGATGACCAGAGGCTGGGGACACAGTACAGGGGATGACCAGAGATTGCGGACCTTTGGGGAGCAGAGGAGGGGTGGAGCGGATACCCAAATTTGACAGGTACCCGCTCCCACTTCCACGGAGTTGTCCTCCCTCCCCGTCTTCTGGGACACGTGACAGGTCCAAGAAGACTGCCGGACCATTCACAAAGTGCAGTGCTTATCGCACATGTGCAGCGGGCACCTGGCTGTGAAGCCACAAGCTGTCACAGCCATGTGCCCACACTAAAGATGTCAGCCACAGGCGAGAAGAAGGTGAGCACAGCGCTGAACCGAGGAACAGGTAGCACAGAAGAGCCAAGTGGCCAGCCCAGTATTCTGACATGGCGGTGGTGGGAATTCTGGGCCAGCCGCTCCATAAGACGCACAGACATTTCCCCCCATTTTTTGGGGGGGCAAAAGTGCGTCTTATGGAGCGAAAATTACAGTAAACCTGAGAATGCCCAAACATTTGTAATCGTAACAATTTTCTGGGTGAAGTGGTGCATCATCTGACAGAAATGCAGGGGTGCCAGTATTTTTGGCCATGACTTTGTGTGTCTGGTCCAGAATTAGGTGGATTACTTGTGTTCAGGGGGATAGGTAGGAATGATAAATGTGCATTATGTGAAAATTACATTTATCCCCTTTTTTTTTTTTTTCCTCTATCTCACAGGATTCTATGAGCGATCCAAATAGACCGTGAAATGGGCAAAATGGACAGATTGCTAAGGAAAAACACGTTTCTGATAAGCTGCTGGAAGATGAAGAACTTGAAATGCTGTATGTGTTCAATGGCATCACATTTACCAAGTGAAGATCGTACACAGGAGGCTCAGCAGAGGCGTATGAACCCCCTTAATATACAGATGCTCTCCAAAGGTCTCCATGAACAAATATTCAGGGATAAACAAGAGCATTACTCGAACGAAAGCATTCAGAAGAGCATAGACCATTTGCAGAATCATGGGCTATGGGGTCAAGATACCTCTACTATCCAGGACATGGAATTAGAACTGCCCAGGATGTATGGCAGTAATATCGATGAACATTTCAGAATTCTAGCTCAGAAACAAAATCTTCCATACCTGGAAGCAGCTAACGATCTATTACAATGTCAGATACCAGAGCTACCGCAAGAATGGGCCTGGCACACTGGATGGACGAAGTATACCAAGGGAGGAGGAAGAGAGCAGGTCGACTTCCCGGATGAAAAGGCTCTGGTGTTCGATGTGGAGGTCTGCATGTCTGAAGGGCAATGTCCAACTCTAGCTGTGGCGGTCTCCCCCCAGTGCTGGTAAGACAAGGTTTGTACCTAAATCTAGATTTTTGCAAATAAATGGAACAAACTTCTTTTTTCTTTTCTTTCTTTTTCTAGGTACTCTTGGTGTAGTCAAAGACTAATAGAAGATCGATATACGTGGTCTAATGAAATGTCCTTGTCTGATCTCATCCCACTTGAGACATCGCCAAAGTCAAACATTACAAACAAGCACAGCTGGTACCAGAGATTAGTGGTGGGCCACAATGTCAGCTTTGACAGAGCGCACATCAAGGAACAATACTTTATAAAGGTGTGTTCTGTAGTTTTGTATTCACATGTAGAAAAATGTATTTATTTCAGGTACTTATATAGCGCCGTCAATTTACGCAGCGCTTTACATATATATTGTACATTCACATCAGTCCCTAACCCTCAAGGGGTGTACAATCTAAGGTCCCTAACTCACATTCATACATACACATACTAGGGACAATTTATACAGGAGCCAATTAACCTACCAGCATGTCTTTGGAGTGTGGGAGGAAACCGGAGTACACGGAGGAAACCCACGAAGGCACAGGGAGAACATGCAAACTCCAGGCAGTTGGTGCCGTGGTTGGAATTTGAACCAACGACCCTAGGACTGCCAGGCAGAAGTGCTAACCACTTAGCCACTGTGCTGCCCCAAAAATACATTTTATAATACAAAAAATGCTATTCAGCGGGTCATTCGTTTTATAGTCCATAGAGAAGCTAATTGATTTTCTGAGGCAATGGGATTGATTTAGTAAAGGCAAATAGACTGTGCATTTTGCTAGGTGCAGTTGCAACAGAGATTAGTAAATGAGGTGAAGCTTCACTTTGCAAAGAATACCCAATCACATGCAAAGGAAAAGTAAAAAATAGTATTTTTTCTTGCATCTGATTGGATGATGGAAGTCAGTAGATGCTGTTAAGGGCAGAGGAGACATCTGAGGTCTTAAAGACCCCAGATGTCCCAGTAAAGAGGACCTGTCACAGCCTGTTGTTATCAGAAGGGATGTTTACATTCCTTGTGATAATAAAAGGGATCAAAGATTTTTTTTTAAGGGATAGTGTAAAATAAAAAAGTAATAAAGTAAATAATTAAAAAAAAAAATGTGTAAAGCACCCCCATCTTGCCGTGCTCGTGTGAAAAGGTGAACCGATACATAGGTCATGAATTCATTTGTAAACAGTGGGGTAGATTTATTAAAACTGGAGCACTCAGAATCTGGTGCAGTTGTGCATGGTAGCCAGTCAGCTGTGCAAGCACACAATGAGATCCTTCAGAGTAGGGGAAGGGTGCGATTAAATGTCACATTTACCAGCCCCTTCCTTTTTCGAATGAACACATCACTCACTGTGTTCATAACTGAAGCCTAGTAACCTGTGTTTTTTTTGGGGGGGGAGGGTTAGCCCTGGGGGGGGGGGGGAGCCCTGGAAGGTTAGCTGCATGGGGCCCCGTGGTTTCTAACAGAAACCCTGCTTGACTGGTGGCACTGATGGGTACAGATTGACAGCACTGCTAGACACTGATGGGCAGCACTGATGGTCACATTTGGGGCTGCACTGATAATCAGGGCACTGATTATCAGTGAAGATGAATCCTTTCAAAGTTGCTGGTGATCAGCAGTATTTTCCTCACGCTGTGACAGTATGAGGAAAGTACTGCCAATAACCAACAAGTATATTTACATGCTGATCACATAGTAAAAGGCTTCTGTAATTGGCCCTTTACTGTGTCATGTGATCAGCCGCATCCAAAGGATGCAGAAAACGCTGGGTGCGCACCGCTGGAGGTGCACGGGGGGCACGTCCTGGGAGGACGTCATATGATGCCCTCCCAGAACTGGACGACCCCACTGTTATTGTCATTCGGCTATAGCACGGTCAAGAAGTGGTTAACATTCATTAAAGTGTATTGTTTCCAAAAAAATAGTTTTTGAAAAAACGCTTTGCACACTGCTCTGCCCCTCTACAAGCTGACATATTAGTCAAGGCTGCCCTTGGAAATATGATAAAGTATGGCAGCCGTGGGTGTCCCAACCGGATGGGGCTGGTTATTATTATTATTATACAGTATTTATATAGCGCCAAAAGGTTTGCTCAGAGCTGTACAATATAGTGGGGGGACAGAACATGAGACAATACAGTAACAATACAATACACGGAGGGGTTCAAGGGCCCTGCTCTTTCGAGCTTACAATCTAGGAGGGAGGGGATAGTGGTACAGGAGGAAGTGGCTGTGGGGGATGGAGTGGTGGGAAGAGTGGAGGAGACGGGCTGTTAGGTGAGGGTGGGGTAGGCTTCCCTGAAGAGATGGGTTTTCAGGGTGTGCCTAAAGGTGAGGAGGGAAGGTGACAGTCTGATGGATTGGGGTAGGGAGTTCCAGAGGATGGGGGAAGTCCTAGAGAAGTCCTGCAGTCGGGCGTGGGAGGTGGAGACCACGGAGTTAGAAAGTAGGAGGTCTTGTGAGGAGCGAAGATTACGAGTTGGGTGGTATTTGGGTATCAGGTCGGTGAGGTAGTTTGGGGCAGCGTTGTGAATGGTTAGACCCTTCTCTATCTAACTGTAAGTTAGGTGATGCGTGTGTACTCCTTGGCTCTCACAGATATTTACTAGGTGTTCCTCCACTCCATACCCGTATTCTCCTGTCTCTCCCCCCCCCCCTTCTTCTTCACCGCGACAAATTCTCCTTCCCTGAGGAGTTAGAGCTGATCCACATACTACAAATGTTATGGTCGAGCCCATTGTGGCCATTGTCATTTTTCTATGCTTTTTAGATACATGCTTCATCTGTGAGTATGTTTTTATTATTTCATTCCTACAATAAACCTTGGATAATGCACTAGGTGTGTGCGCCACCTGTTTTCTCTCTATGGTCGAGCCCAGGACTGCTGTATTACATTCTGCATGTATTTTATGTGGTGACGTTGGATTTGTTTCAGATACCTTGTGTAATCCTTCCAACTTCTATGTTCTGCCATGTCAACTGTTGTTTTTCTGTTTCAATGTTATGTGCAATGCCTTTCTTTAATAAAGAACTCCTGATTGTTAAAAAAAAAAAAAATGCTTTGCAAATACCGTGTGACATAAAAAAATGGCAAAACCCACCATTTTATTCTCTAGGTCCCCCGCTTAAAAAATATATAATGTTTGGGCGTTCGAAGTAATTTTCTCGCCAAAATACAGTTTTTTTCATGTAAACAAAAGGTGTCAGAATTGTCCTGGTCTTTAAAGTTGCTAATGTCACATAGAAGCCCATAGATGCTTGGATGTAGGCTGTATCCCTGGTAGAGATATAAAGAACTGAAAACTTCATGGGTCTATATATTGGTGACTAAAACAAATGTGATTTTTTCTTAGGGCTCAAAGATGCGCTTTATGGATACAATGAGCATGCACATGGCTATCTCAGGCCTAACAGCATTTCAGCGCAGTTTATGGATGGCTAGTAAATACGGGAAAAATAAAGGATTGCAGGAGGTCAAGCAGCACATCATGAAAACTCGACACAAGTATGATGGCCCAGCTGTAAGTCTGTTAAATGCTTAAAGTTCATTTCCAGATTAAATTCTTATTTCTTGAAATAGTCCAGCACCCTTGCAATTCATTGAAAACGCCAATCCGTCTGCCGCAATGGCAGTTGGTACTTGTAGACTATTCATCTGCAGGAAACTGTGAATGAATGATGGGACTCCACCCGCTCTATTTGAATTGTGACAGTGGGTGTGGGGAGAGGATCCCCCGCCCACTGTCACAATGGGAGATCTGGTCAGGGTTCTTTAGTAATATGCTACATTTTACATCCTGAATATGGGTAACACATACAACATGTTACTAAGGGGGTACTTATCCTTTAAAAAGGAAAATCATTTCTGACTGCAAAATTCTTAATTTAAAGATGCCTCACCACCACCGTACCACTTGGCCAAAAAGATATCCTCAGTCTTCTGGGTTAAATGGCACCCAGCATCATTCAACCCACAAGATCAAAGAATAAGTTCACCTTCTGTAACATGTTACTGTTGTTCTGTATTCAGGGTGTAATATGTAACATGTTACTGTTGTTCTGTATTCAGGGTGTAATATGTAACATGTTACTTTTGCAGCAGACCCTGCACACCCCCTCCACCCATCCCCCATCGTGGCAGCTAGCTGGGGGTCCTCTTCCCACACCTGCTGTCACAATTAAAAAATAAAAAAACCACAGCCTTGTGGGGGTACGCCCACCCAGCCACATCATTCATTCACAGAGTTATTATTATACAGGATTTATATATTATTATTATTATTATTATACAGGATTTATATATTATTATTATTATACATGATTTATATATTATTATTATTATTATACAGGATTTATATATTATTATTATTATACAGGATTTATATATTATTATTATTATTATACAGGATTTATATATTATTATAATTATTATTATTATACAGGATTTATATATTATTATTATTATTATTATTATTATTATACAGGATTTATATATTATTATTATTATACAGGATTTATATATTATTATTATTATTATACAGGATTTATATATTATTATAATTATTATTATTATACAGGATTTATATATTATTATTATTATACAGGATTTATATATTATTATTATTATTATACAGGATTTATATATTATTATAATTATTATTATTATACAGGATTTATATATTATTATTATTATACAGGATTTATATATTATTATTATTATTATACAGGATTTATATATTTTTATTATTATTATACAGGATTTATATATTATTATTATTATACAGGATTTATATATTATTATTATTATTATACAGGATTTATATATTATTATAATTATTATTATTATACAGGATTTATATATTATTATACAGGATTTATATATTATTATTATTATACAGGATTTATATATTTTTATTATTATTATACAGGATTTATATATTATTATTATTATTATACAGGATTTATATAGCGCTAACAGTTTGCTCAGCGCTGTACAATATAACGGGAGACAATACAGCAACAATACAGTTCAATACAAGAGGGATAGGAGGGCCCTGCTCTTTGAATAGGAGAACTACAAGTACTCACAGCCTTTGCGGCTGTTGGCTTGTAGTTGCCAGTGAACCACCAGAGCACTGATGAGCATTCTAGGTATTTCATTGATGCTTCCTGTCATTGTGTAACTACCTTTCAGTATTAGGTACGAGCAGACAGCTTACACTGACAGTCTGCAGGATCTTTGCATTGCACCCGCAATATGCTGATCGTGGGTGCAATGCTTTACAGGCTCCTATAAAAAAAAATAATAAATGTACATTTTTTATTTTTACCTGCAAAAATATGTGCATTTATTTTTTTACAAAGGTGAACTTATCTTTTAGGCACGTACTCTACTTGTAGAATCCAATTTTCCTGCCTCCTAATGTGGTATCAGTACGGCGCCCTTTATTCCCAGTGTACTGGTCTGCATCAGCCCCAAGAAGAAGTAAACTGGTATAAAAGACCCAGTAGTGTCACATGACTGGTCCAAACACTTTGGAAAAAGGTAAGTATTATGACATTAAAAGCACAAAATGTTGCCAGCAGGGGCCACAAGGGGTAGGGAGAAAATATTGAGTGGCCGCTGAGAGGTACAATCGGCAAGAATGAAACCATCAGTCCTTTGCAGACTGGAAGAAGCATTTCTTAGCCTCTCCTGCCCCACCAATCGCTTTACTGAAAGATGCATTAACTTAAAGCGGAGCTCCACCCAAAAGAGGAAGTTCCGCTTTAAGCCTTTGTCCCTCACTCCCCATTAAGGATTGGCACCTTTGGGGAGTGGGGGGGACCTAGGCGATCAGAAAGCGTAAGTTGTCCTCCCCCTACCCCCCCCCCCCCCCCGTAGTCTTCTGGGACACGTGACAGGTCCCAGAAGACTACGGGGCCATTCACAAAGTGCAGAGCTTCATGCGCAGTGGGCACCCGGCTGTGAAGGTGCAAGCTGTCACAGCCGGGTGCCCACACTGAAGATGCCGGCACCAGGGAGAGAAGATGGCCGGTGAAACCAGCGGTGGTGAGGACACCGCTGGACCGAAGGACAGGTAAGTGTCTGTATTTTAAAAGTCAGCAGCTACAGTTCTTGTAGCTGCTGACTTTTATTTTTTTTTTCTTTTCCAGGTGAAACTCTGCTTTTAAAAACATTCTGTCTGGTCTCAAAGTGAGATGCAATATGGAGGTAGATGTCAGAACGTGTACACAGCCCAGAACACAAAGGCTGTTGTGCAGGTACCTAGATTTACATCATTGTGTCATCTGTGGGATAACGTCCCAGTCCAAGGAGTAGATGATTACCCTGGTTGATGACAAAGGTGCCAATTTTATGGAGAGAAAGGAAGGCATTGTCCTAGGAAGCTCTGTGATCACCCTTGGAGCTAATGAAAACCTGTAAGCCCCGGTTCACATATATACGGCTGTGCGGGCCACATTTTGCACGGGCACGAGAGCCCATTCTTTTGAATGGACTCCCGTGACACGCAGGGAAGAAGTCCCTGTACTTCTTCCGAAAACGCAGCCCGCATGGGAACCCAGTACGGTTGCGTTTTCCAGTGCGGACGGCATGCCATTAGAACTAATGGCACCCGCCCGCGGTTCTGCGTTTCTCTGTGTGGGTGGTGCAGCTGCACGGATTTTCATGCGGATCCGCAGCGGCACCACCCGCACAGATGTGAACCTAGCCTAAGTGTTACACATTACTAAGGGACACTGTCACATTGCCAATTCAGGGCAAAGTGATAGTGACAGCGACTGCTGGGAGGCTTCCCCCCAAAAAGGTATACTCAGCTATCCTTGCTCCTTTGTGGCCGTCCCATTAATAATAATAATCCCAATTCATTGGAGCCTATACTACCTAGCAGTGACATCATCCACCAATCTACCTATGTAGACATTAGAGGGGAACAAGGAAGTGTGGATAGGTGAGTATACTTTTCGGGGAGTTGGGCTTTCAGCACACACCGCCACTTTGCCTTGAATAGCAACAGCATTGTACTGTCAGTGCAGGCTGTGTGATGATGCATCCCCGGTGAGCCTGACATTTACCCCTTGTGTTCTTAGGAAGTGGATAGATGACACTTGGGAGTTTATGTACTAAACCTGGAGAGTGCAAAATCTGGTGTAGCTCTGCATAGAAACCAATCAGCTTCCAGGTTTTATGGTCAATGCTTAATTGATCAAACTGAAGTTACAAGCTGATTGGCTCCCATGCACAGCTGTACCAGATTCTGAGTGCTCCAGTTCTAGCAAAGCTACTCCTTGTGGGTCATTTAACACAGAAGAGGAGCAGCCATCTCAATTTAGGGTGGAGACACCGATATGTAGAAAGGGGAAATGATGCAATACAACTTTTTTTCTGAAAAAAGAAGATAAAACAAGCATTTTGTTAAATGAAAGTAGGCTTTTTGGCTAGGTTCACGCTATGCTGGTTTCCTAATGGACGCGTTTGTGTGGACACATCAGCCTATTTGTTTGAATGGGCTGTTGTACCTACAGAAAGCTCAGGGAACAGGTCTCTGCACCTGTAGACGACTTCCTCAGGGAGCACTTGCAGAAGAGGAGGAGCAGAGAACACTAGCGGGGGACCCCAGAAGAGAAGGTAAGGGACTGCTCTGTGCAATGGTATTGCACAGAGAAGGTAAGTATAATTTCTTTTTTATTATAGGAAACAAAAATAGCCTTTATATCCACATTAACAGTGACTGTTTCCATTCTCCAAGCATGTAAATATAGTGGCACTTGTTCTTTTGTATTGTATGGCTCTTTTCAGATTAATTCATGGTACTGGGTAAATATAAGCAGCATTAACAACCTCGCTGATGTCCATGATCTGTATGTTGGCGGGCCACCTCTGAACAAGGAAAGCAGGGAGCTGTTTGTAAAGGGAAGCATGGCGGACATCAGAGCAGACTTCCAGGTGAGCATGCTTTGATTCAGTTTAATTTCATGGGGCCTATGCTGTTTGTTGGCTCTTTAGTTTTAAAGGAGGTAATGAAAGACCATTGGAAGCAGATTGGTGGGCCGTGATATTGTATCCCTAGATTGTGTGCTCCATTGCTCATAACCCACCAACAGGTATTGTAGCTGGAGTGCTAAAATTTAATAGTGAGATATACTTCGCTGACTGTTTCAGTATCAGTATTTGTATTATTATTATTATTATTATTATTACATCGAGTTTATATAGCGCCAAAGGGTTTGCTCAGCGCTGTACAATAGGGGGGACAATACATGGCACAGTACAACAAAAACAGACAGCGTAGGGGGGGTAAGAGGGCCCTACTTTTTCAAGCTTACAATCTAGGAGGGAGGGGGTAGTGGAACAATAGGAAGTGGCTGAGGGGAATGAAGTGGCTGAGGGGGATGAAGTGGTGGGAGGAATGAGGGAGAATGGCCATTAGGTGAGCGTGGGGTAGGCTTCCCTGAAGAGATGGGTTTTGAGGGAGCGCCTGAATGTGGGGAGGGAAGGCGACAGTCGGATGGATTGGGGCAGTGAGTTTCAGAGGATAGGGGAGGACCTGGAGAAGTCCTGCAGTCGTGCATGGGAGGAGGAGACCAGGGAGCAGGATAGAAGGAGGTCCTGTGAGGAGCGAATGGTACGGGTAGGGTGGTACTTGGGGATCAGATTGGTGAGGTAGTCAGGGGCAGTGTTATGAACGGCTTTGTAGGTCAGGATTAGAAGTTTAAATTTGATGCGTTGGGCAATCGGGAGCCAGTGGAGGGAGAGGCAGAGGGGGGTGGTAGAGGTGGAGCGGGTGGTGAGGTGGATGAGTCTGGCCGCTGAGTTCAGGATGGTCTGGAGCGGGGAGAGCCTGCACTTGGGTAGGCCAGTGAGAAGAGAGTTGCAATAGTCAAGGCGTGAGATGATGAGGGAGTGTACAAGAAGTTTGGTGGTGTCTGGGGTGAGGAAGGTACGTATCTTGGCAATATTGCGGAGATGGAGCCTGCAGGTGTTTGCAAGTGATTTGACATGAGGCAGGAAGGAGAGGTTTGAGTCAAGAATGACGCCAAGGACTTTGGCTTGCGGGGCAGGAATGATAGTGGTGTTGGTGGTGGTGATGGATAGGATGGGGGGGATAGATTTGTATGTCTAGATTCTTAGTTTATTGCAGGTATATTTTTTAAAACCATGAGAGAAGTGAAAGTCCAACACAGACACTTTATGAAATAAAATTGCAGTCCTTTATTCGTTCTACATCAAGACATAAAATGAAATATAATTTAATTTCGTTATCCATTGAGACATAAAAAGAATCCATCCAGTGCAAAGACTGACGCATTTCAGCCCCACAGTCATAAATGTCGATTATGACTAAGGCCCAAAGTTTGTGTGGCTGAAACGCGTCAGTTTTTACCTTGGGTGGATTTTTTTTATGTGTCAATGGATAACGAAATTAAATTTTATTTCATACCGTGTGGGTACTGGACTTTCACTTCTCTCATGGCTTTCAACAGTATATACAATGTTGTTCTGGCATAGACTGTATACCTTTATCCTGCAGCTAATGAAAAATTTAGGGTTTTGTAGCACCATAAGCTTTCTTTCTGGATATATTTCAAAAGTTCTTAGTTGTATTATTTATGTTTTTGGTGTAATGTAAAATCTGTGCTTTTCTTCTTGGCAATGTAGAATCTCATGAAGTACTGTGCCCAGGATGTACGTGCAACACATGAAGTGTTCAGGGAACAGTTTCCACTTTTTATGGAGAGGTAATCTATACCAGTGTTTCTCAACCTTTTTTCAGTTAAGGCACACTTTAAAATTATGGACAGTCTTGAGGCACCCCAATCTAAAATGAGAAAAACAATTCTCATAGTTTCATATAACGCAGCTACATCTACACACGTAGGACACCCAACACTAGAGGTGATTCATTCTTCCAAAGCAAACACACCTTTGCACACTGGTACTGAGATGTATTTCAGTGTTTCTCCTCTCCCTCAGTTTTGTGACCCCAGCACTGATGGAGAGGGGCAGGGGAAGGTCATACTAGGGTGCTATGCAGTCAACTGACATCCTCCTTATCAACTGATGATGTCATTGGTTGTCAGGATGCTGGCGGCTAGAAGGTTGTAATGGTGCACAATGAAAACCTGTGGGTTCATGTAACTAAAAGGCGGGCTTGTTCCACCCACTGGCTTGTATACAAGTTTTGGGCAATTTTTAGACATTTTGCCAAGGCACCCCTGACGAAACCTCAAGGCACCCTGGTTAAGAAAGGCTGGTCTATACTGATGTATAGTGGTTGTAGATTTGTGCTAAACATTGAAGATCCTGGTTTCTATGCGTTTTACTGCAAAGGCTTCTCCTTCTGAACATCCAGCATCATACCTGAAAGTTACTGAAATGCCAATAATTTCTGGTCAGCAGCCGTTGGCCCTCCAACTACAGGGAGGCCAGACACAGTAGTGTTTATAAGACCATTCCCAGAGAAGGAGCCTGAACATGACACTGAACGAGAGCTCGCTGTGAGAGCTCCCGGGTAACAGGCACCTCCATTGCCTTGCCGGGAAAGAGAAATTATGCAAGTGTGGCAGAGACTTAGCTGAAAGAGAGTCTTCCTTGGGAGAGCGCAAGTCCCGAGGGCCCGGTTGTGTGGGGTCCAGAGTTGAAGGAGACCCGGCTGAGATGGAGCAGGAGATTGGGAGGCGGTGTCGGCTGAGAGAGGAGAAGTGGCGGAACTAGTTGGCGCTAGGAGGACGCCGGGCGGTCACATGACACGCCGCAAGGGAGTACTGGGAGGCGGAGAAGCTGGCCGGTGTGTGTGAGTGCAAGAGACATGGCTTTCTCCCCCTCTGTATGGAACTGCTGTGGCCTTGGCTTGGTGGTGGCATGTAGCCAGCTGGCTCAAACCACGCTGGGCGAGTTCACCCCTACTGAAGAGCAAAGGATAACCCTACAGGATCGGACTAAGAACAGCTGGGGGAGCCCCCACCCCTGGAGTCGTCAACCACAAGGAAGGATTTCTGAAGTTATAATCCTCAAAGGAGAATATATGAAGCCGCCTCACCAAAAGTAAAGGAGGAAAGAGAAAAGAGGGTGAGTGAAAGTGGTAATTGTCGCCCTTAGCGATTAATGTGACTGATATACTGTATTTTGAATAGAACTTTGTTACAAATCTTTGGGGGGGCTTACCCAAGGGGCCTTAAAAAGAGGATAGATAAAGACCCTTGAAGATTTGAGAACCTCTGCAGACGACTTTAAGAGAGGGAAGGGGAAGGAAAGAAAAAGGAGAAAAATGTTTAAAGGACAATATCCCTAGAGGATTATAATCTCTAGAAGAAAGTGAAAATAACCCCCCAGTCACGGAAAAAAAATTGAAACAATCATCGATCAAATGAAAAATAAAGCGTCAAAGGGCGGGGGGCCTAAAGCTTCCCAAACAAGTTCAATTAAAAAATTTATACCCTCACAGGAAAAACAAACCCCAGAAACACAACAGGGAACAAGTGGAAGAAGTGAGATGGAAAACAGTATTGCTGAACATTCCAGACTATCCATGTGAATAACTAATACTAGTCAAAACATAGAAGAGGAACTTGATACGGAAAATTTAGAAGAACAGGAGCAGAGCTCACAATTGCCAGCTAAAATAGAAATAGCAGAAATGTTCAAAGGACTTGAAAGATCAATAAAACAGGAAATGACAAAATTACATAAAGACCTGGGGCAAATATTATCAAGGGTGGAAGAGACGGAAGGAAAACTAGAAAAACATTCCCAAACTATACAGAAATCAGAAAGACAATTGATAGAAATGAGAAGAGAACAAAGAATAGGAAAAGAAGATGTAATATTAGGATAAGAGGCCTTCCAGAGTTTACTCAAGGAGAAGATCTGAGGAGAACAATAGGGAAAGTGCTGAATAGTGTAATGGACAGATCTAAAACAGAGCTTATTAAAATGGATAGAGTATATAGAACTGGAAGAATTCAACAAGAAGGTAGATCGAGAGATGTAATTGTTCAGTTCCACAATTATCAAGATAAAGAAGAGCTCTGGAAAAAGATCAAAGGAAGAGCAATAATAAAATATGGAAAAATAAATATAGAGATCTTTTCTGATTTAGCAGCGGAAACATTAATAAAAGGAGACTATAAGACCATTCCTTGTAACTCCTTTTTCTTTCCCACTGACAGTGTGTTGCCACAGGTCTTGTGTTCTTCAAGACCCACATGTTGTCTATCATCATTATGAGAAGCTGAATCTGTGTAGAGTAGAGGTGGGGGGAAAAAAGGGGGAATTGGGGGGAAAAACAGTTTTGTTTTTTTATTTTTATTTTTTTTCAAAGCCATTTTTTTCTGGAAAAATTGTATAAAAAGTGTGGAATATGTTATTTTACAATGATAAGTAATATATCTATGATATGTTATTCAAACTATTTAGCATGAAGACCTTAATGAAAGATTTCTGAGAGTTTTTTAAATATTGTAAGTTCCCTCAGCTAAAGACAAACAAATCCTGGAATATAATTCAAGTAACACTACTTCTCAATGCAGTGCTCAAACAAGAGAAATATGCATTTCTACCACTAGGGGGCACTGCAGGAGAAAGGCTCCAGTTTAGTTTGCCTGTAGGCTCCATTTTGTACCTCCTGCAGTTGGGTGAATGTTGGGATACAGTAGATGATCATTTCTGTCCTCTCAGGATAAAATTGTCTGACAATTTTATTTTATATTTATAACCTTTAAATGATTCCTATTAATGTTCTTCACCGTCACACTATAATGTGTACCTATATCCTGCTCAGTAAATTGTTTTTTCTTTTCCTTCTCTCAGTAAAATGTTGAGACCAACATCTAGAATTTGGAAACATTTCCCCAGTGCAATTTCTGCTGAAAGCAAATCTGCAATTTGCAAATATTGTGAGAAGAAATATTATTTTCCAAATGCTACAAGGATGACAAAAACATCCCTGCATGCCAGAGGTGCCCTAAAGACATTAACCACTTGAGCTCCTGAGGATTTACCCCCCTTAATGACCACGCCTCTTTTTGCTACTTGGCGCTGCACTAATTCAACTGATAATTGCGCGGTCATGCAATGCTGCACCCAAACGAAATTTACGTCCTTTTTTTCACACAAAGAGAGCTTTCTTTCGGTGTAATTTGATCACCTGTGCGCTTTTTATTTTTCACCCTATAAACAAAAAAAGGCCAAAAATTTTGAAGAAAAACAATATTTTTTACTTTCAGCTATAAAAAATATATAGTAAACTCAAAGTTGGTTATAAATTTAGGCCAAAATGTATTCTGCTCCATGTTTTTGGTAAAAAAAATCCCAATAAGTGTATATTGATTGCTTTGTGTGGAAGTTATAGCGTCTACAAACTATGGTATAAATACTGCAATTTACGCCATTTTTCTGCTATACAGCGCTGCGCTAGTTTAACGTACAATTGCGCGGTCATGCAATATGGTACATAAATGAAATTTACATCCTTTTTTTCCCCACAAATTGAGCTTTCTTTCGGTGGTATTTGATCGCCTGTGCGGTTTTTATTTTTGCGCTATAAAAAAAAAGGCTGACAATTTTGAGGAAAAAAAAGCAATATTTTGGACTTTTTTGCTATAAAACATGTCCAGTAAAAAAAAATGCAAAAATCTAATTTAGTCATAAATTTCTGCCAAAATGCATTCTGCGACATGTCTTTGCTAAAAAAAAAAACCAATACGTGTAAATTAATTGGTTTACGTGAAAGTTATAGCGTTTACAAATGGCGGGAAAGATACTGGGATTTTTAATTTTTATTTATACTAATAATGGCGCCGATCAGCGACATATGACGGCGACCAGCGACTTATAGCGGGACTGCGGCGGACATTTTGACACTGGGGGGGAACTGACTTGGGGTCACTGACATCCCCAGTGACACCAATACAGTGATCAGTGAAAAAAAACCACTGAAACTGTACTAATGTCACTGAGGAGGAAGGGGTTAACATTTTTAGAATTTGCTGTGTAAGGGGAGTGTTTTACTAGGGGGTGGGGGTGTGTACTGGACGGGGAGGGAGGGGGGAGCTGATCGAGGGAGAGAATCTCTTCTCTCCCTCTGCAGCTTGTCGGTGAACTGTCACAGAGCAGGGCTGTGTGTAAACAATGCAGCCCTGCTCTGTGTCAGTGATCACCGCTCATCGCGGGAAAACGGCTTTCACGCTATCACACATTGAATGACAATTGCGCGGTCATGCAACACTGCACCCATATGAATTTTTACCATTTTTTTGAGACAGATAAAACTTTATTTTGGTGGTATTTATTCACTGCTGGGATTTTTATTTTTTTTGCTATGTAAATGAAAATGTCCAAAAAGCTTTAAAAAAAGTGTTTTTCTTATAAAATTTTGCAAATAAATAATATTTCAGAGGACACAGCGGGCACCGGATTGCGGTGCTAGTGCGCACAAGCAGGGTGCAGGGAGGCCGTTTATAAACGGCCACCCGACCCTGCTGTGCCACCTTCCAGCCATTTATATACAACAGCCAGTCTGGAAGTGGTTAAAAACACTTGCAGACATGCAACCATGGACGCAGACGTTCTCCATAGGTTCTCAGTGCCCTTACACACTGTAGGACAGTGGTTCTCAACCTTCCTAATTCCGTGACCGTTTAATACAGTTCCTCATGTTGTGGTGACCCCCAACCATAAAATTATTTACCCAGTAATTATAATTCATGAAGTGTCGTTTTACCTCCAATACTGCTGCTTTCAACACAGTAGCTGCTTTCAACACAGTAGCTGCTTTCAACACAGTAGCTGCTTTCAACACAGTAGCTGCTTTCTACACATCGGAAATGTGTTTTCCCAGATGGTCTTAGGTGATCCCTGTGAAAGGGTTGTTCGATCCCCAAAGGGGGTCACGACCCACAGGTTGAGAACCACTGCTGTAGGGCCTCCTTGTAGCTGTGCACAAGCCCTATAATTATTATTACAAGGTTGCGGAACCTCCTCTTCTGTAGATGCAAGTTACCTGAATGTCCTGTTGACTCTTTTGAATCAATACATGGAGTTGGTGAGCTGAGATGAGTATGGAGATAGAGACTGCTGCAGTTGTTCTTATTTTACAGCGATCATTTTATAGCTGTAAGACCCACCCCCTCATTTGGGAGTTTCGGTATCAACAGCAGAAGGCAGGATTCGGCCATGACATACAATCCTTGCAATGTATGTAAGCTGATCAGAGAAGGATTGTTTCAGCTCAGAGTTAGTTGCACTTTAAGACCCCAGTCACATGCCAAGTCACACCCTATTGTCTGCAATTACAACGGTCATATCAGTGCTGTTCCATCGGAGCCGCACCGATTTCTAAAGTAGTACTTGGACTCCTTTTGGTGCAATTTGCACAGACATCTGTGTCAGATGTCTTGCAAATCACACCTGAAATCGGCAGGTCCACCGACTTTGAAATCATGTGACTTACAGTGAAGTCATACGACTTCAAAGTCGGGCTTGATGTGACCGGGGTGTAAGAGTATTAATAATGACAGCATAGTGTGTGTGTGTGTATATGTTTGTATGTATGTGTGTATGTATGTGTGTGTGTGTATGTGTGTGTGTGTATTTGTGTGTGTGTGTATATGTATGTATGCATGTGTGTATGTGTGTGTGTGTATTTGTGTGTGTGTGTATATGTATGTATGCATGTGTGTATATATATATATATATATATATATATATATATATATATATATATATACAAGCTTTCCTTAATGTGATGGTTATTTGGCTTCTTTCCATTATACTTGCAACCAGCATCATCAGTGCCTCCTCATCCATGCTTCCTATTCGTGCCAACTCATCCGTGACGCCTATTCGTGCCACCTCATCCATGCTGCCTATTTGTGCCACCTCATCCGTGCTGCCTATTCGTGCCGCCTCATCAGTGCTGCCTATTCGTGCCGCCTCATCCGTGCTGCCTATTCGTGCCGCCTCATCCGTGCTGCCTATTCGTGCCGCCTCATCCGTGCCGCCTCATCCGTGCCGCCTATTCGTGCCGCCTCATCCGTGCTGCCTATTCGTGCCGCCTCATCCGTGCTGCCTATTCGTGCCACCTCATCCGTGCTTCCTATTCGTGCCGCCTCATCAGTGCTGCCTATTCGTGCCACCTCATCAGTGCTGCCTATTCGTGCCGCCTCATCAGTGCTGCCTATTCGTGCCGCCTCATCCGTGCTGCCTATTCGTGCCGCCTCATCCGTGCTGCCTATTCGTGCCGCCTCATCCGTGCTGCCTATTCGTGCCGCCTCATCAGTGCTGCCTATTCGTGCCCCCTCATCCGTGCCGCCTATTCGTGCCACCTCATCCGTGCTGCCTATTCGTGCCACCTCATCCGTGCTGCCTATTCGTGCCACCTCATCCGTGCTGCCTATTCGTGCCACCTCATCCGTGCTGCCTATTCGTGCCATCTCATCCGTGCCATCTCATCCGTGCCGCCTATTCGTGCCACCTCATCCGTGCCGCCTCATCCGTGCCGCCTATTCGTGCCGCCTCATCCGTGCCGCCTCATCCGTGCCGCCTCATCCGTGCTGCCTCATCCGTGCCGCCTATTCGTGCCACCTCATCCGTGCCGCCTATTCGTGCCACCTCATCCGTGCCGCCTATTCGTGCCACCTCATCCGTGCCGCCTATTCGTGCCACCTCATCCGTGCCGCCTATTCGTGCCACCTCATCCGTGCCGCCTATTCGTGCCGCCTATTCGTGCCGCCTCATCCGTGCCGCCTATTCGTGCCGCCTCATCCGTGCCGCTTATTCGTGCCGCCTCATCCGTGCTTCCTATTCGTGCCGCCTCATCAGTGCTGCCTATTCGTGCCACCTCATCCGTGCTGCCTATTCGTGCCGCCTCATCAGTGCTGCCTATCTGTGCACAGCTGCCCAAATGCTTCCACCTGACCAGCAGGAGTCTGCTTGTCAGATGTACACATTCTCGATGGCTGCAGCCACGGGGAGCGTGTATAAAACACTGTTGGGTCCTTACTTTTATATAAGAGAGGGATTTTGCCTTAAGCTGGCCATACACAGAGCAAGTTTTGTCTGATTGCTGTTGAACCGGCTGAAATATGAGCCATGGGTGGCCCTGTCGGCATCCCTCCGCCTAACATCCTTTGAGTTGAAAACCAAAGAAGCTTACCTCAACGTTGTTGGATGAACAGCAGCTGCATCCAGTCCGATGCATCCACTGTTCAGGTATTCTGAAGCCTGCAGGTGCCGGCTGTAAGAATACAGTCATCTGTTGTTTAGCATGAATGGTGGAATCCAGTGATTTCTCTTGTTCAGCTTACCCATTGGCCATAACCAGCTTTACTTACTGTCCTGTGACAAGGGTTCAAACGATACTAAAGGTCCTTTTTTTTTTTTTCAGTGTAAAATAACAAACATGTCTATACTTACCTGCTGTATGTAGTGGTTTTGCACAGAGCAGCCTGGATCTTTCTGTTCTCGGGCCTCCCGCAGACTTTCCTGGCTCCTCCTTTCTGTCCATTCACACACGGAACCAAGGCTTGGCACCACCCCCTTTCTCATCATTGGCTGACTGGCTGCGATTGACAGCAGCGGGAGCCAATTGCTCCCATTTGCTGTCTCAGCCAATGAGAAGGCAGAGACCTGGGACAGCCGAGGATGTCATGCACATCGCTAGATCTCGATGGGGCTCAGGTAAGTATTGAGGGGGCTGGGGGGCACTGCTGCACACAGAAGATTTTTGAGGGTATAAAACCTTGAGCCTTTACAACCACTTTCACCTAACAAGAATAGGTGGTTGTCGGAAAAAAGGGGGGGGGGGGGGTAGCCACCTAACATGACACGTAAATATGTGTCATATAAATTTCTCCGTCTCACTAATAATAAGTGTGGATTTATAAACCCAAAAGCTTAACGTAGAACATAGCAGTATGACAAGTGCAATACTGCTCACACAGAGTGGTTATTAGAAAATCCAAGCGGAGTAGTATAGTTAGTATTAGCAAACAAGTTTTATTCGATCACATGGATCATACTGAGGTTAGACAAAGACATGGTAAACATATTTTTATAAAATCACTGAATTAAAAGCGTTCGGCGTCTCCAGATCAACTGGTATTCGGCAATCAGGAATCCACATAAGGCAATGAAGTTCCTAACTACTAGATCAAAAGATTTCCATAGTTTCCATATAGTGTCTGCATGAGGGGAACATTCTTCAAAAAATGTATTAGTGACCACCACAGTGAAAAGAATGACCTCCTGAAAATGGAAAACCAGAAAAAAAGATCATAGTAGAGGGAACAAACCATAGGGTATATGCATTAAACCTATGCAATATTAAAACAACCCCATAACAGGTATATATGTTATTCCGTTACCTTCTCATAAACTTGACCATCATCAAAAGATGGATATATAGCCTTCCTGGATAGCCACCCCAAATGGAAATGTATCCACAATAGTAAGTGATTCTAAAAATATATAAATATAAAACATGAATAAGGCTACCAACAGACCTGAATTAATTTAAAGAGAAGGGTAAAAATCAAAACAATTTACCATTACATTACATTACATTACATTGAGTTTATATAGCGCCAAAGGGTTTGCTCAGCGCTGTACAATAGAGGGGGGGACAATACATGAAACATTACAGCAGCTACGAGCAGCACACGAGGGGTAAGAGGGCCCTACTCTTTCGAGCTTACAATCTGGGAATACCATACAAAAATATCAAGGGGACTCCTCCTCTCTTGAAGTAAGATCAGGTCTGAATGAACCAGTGAATATGGGGGTGGGCAGCCAGGTAGCTGGTATATAGAATCCAGACTGATTAATACAGTCTATGTATATATGAATATATAGACCCAGAACTGGGTTTCCAAAAATTGCTCAATAATGAGAAAGTAATGCGGTTCCTAAAAAAATGTATGAGACTGTAGAAGCCTGCCACAGCACATATAAAAGCATGGTATATAGATATTCCTCCTGTGGGAGTTCAAAAAATTCCCCCAAAGGGGGTAAATAGACACAAGATTTCACAAAAATGTGGGGTTATAAAACCCGTTTGTATTGATATCACTAACGCCTAATTTAGCCTAACGGCTATAGACTTGCCACCGGTGGAAGTAGGCTGTGACTCAAAGTTGCCATGTGCGGGCTGCTTTGAATGATGTCCTCATCATAATTAGAGTGTCTCCTGCCTTTCCAATGTGGAGCTGAAGCAAACCGCTTCTTCCTCCTTCGTGGGCACCGCGCCCTATGGAGACGCCGAGCGTAATGATGTCATCACGTTATGGCAGCTGGTGGTTGTCACTTAAGAAACAAAGGAGAGTTCCTGTGTCCTGCTCCTCCTGTGAAGTCTGTGCAGTTCTGGCTTCTTTATTGAAATACTGGTCCTAATTCACAGTAGCTGTAATTTTGGTACTGAGATTGAAACCATGAAATGTATTATTCAGTTTTTGATGACAATATTGTAACACATTTCCCATTGATTTTCCAGGTGTCCTCATCCGGTGACTTTGGCCGGCATGTTAGAGATGGGGGTGTCCTACCTGCCGGTGAATCAGAACTGGCAAAGATATATAGATGAGGCTCAGACTACGTACGAGGAGATGCAGAAGGAGATGAAGAAATCTCTGATGAACTTGGCTAACGATGCTTGTCAGCTTCTCTCAGATGATGCGTAGGTGACAACAACAAAAATACATGTGACTTGTTATCAAAGTGCTTGGAGGTCAACCTGTTTGTGTTGCCCATTGCAAGAAGTTGGGCTCCCAAATGTATTTTTTCATATTACATTGAAGGAAGGGAGAGTGACATTAGATGATGATTTTATAATTTAATACTTCTACATAATCTTTAACCACTTCAATACCGGGCACTTTCACCCTCTTCCCACCCAGGCCAATTTTTAGCTCTCGGTACTGTTGCACTTTGAATGACAATTGCGTGGTCATGCAACACTGTACCCATATGAAATTTGTATCATTTTTTGGGACCATTTTTTTATTTTTTGCTAAACAAACGATCAAAACTTTTTAAAATAAAAAAAAATAATTTTCTTAGTTTCTGTTATAAAATTTTACTAATAAGCAATTTTTCTTCTTTACTGATGTGTGCTGATGAGGCTACACTGATGGATGTTGGTGGGGCTGCACTGACGGGTTTTGATGAGGCTGCACTGATGGGTATTGAAGAGGCTGCAGTGATGGATGTTGGTGAGGCTTCAGTGATGGATGTTGGTGAGGCTGCAGTGATGGATGTTGGTGAGGCTGCACTGATGGATGTTGGTGAGGCTGCACCGATGGATGTTGGTGAGGCTGCACCGATGGGTATTGATGAGGCTGCACCGATGGGTATTGATGAGGCTGCACTGATGGGAACTGGTAAGCTGCACTGATGGGTATTGATGAGGCTGCACTGATGGGTATTGGTGAGGCTGCACTGATGGGTATTGGTGAGGCTGCACTGATGGGTATTGGTGAGGCTGCACTGATGGGTATTGATGAGGCTGCAGTGATGGGTAATGGTGAGGCTGCACTGATGGGTATTGGTGAGGCTGCACTGATGGGTATTGGTGAGGCTGCACTGATGGGTATTGATGAGGCTGCAGTGATGGGTATTGGTGAGGCTGCACTGATGGGTATCGATGAGGCTGCAGTGATGGGTATCGATGAGGCTGCACTGATGGGTATTGATGAGGCTGCACTGATGGGTATTGATGAGGCTGCACTGATGGGTATTGATGAGGCTGCAGTGATGGGTATTGGTGAGGCTGCAGTGATGGGTATTGGTGAGGCTGCAGTGATGGGTATTGGTGAGGCTGCACTGATGGGTATTGGTGAGGCTGCACTGATGGGTATTGATGAGGCTGCACTGATGGGTATTGATGAGGCTGCAGTGATGGGTATTGGTGAGGCTGCAGTGATGGGTATTGGTGAGGCTGCACTGATGGGAACTGATAAGCTGCACTGATGGTGCTGCACTTATCAGGGAACTGATTCTCAGTGTAAACAATGTACTGACAGCTTTGCTGGTTATCAGCTCTCCTTTCCTGACACAGACACAGCATGTAATGAAAGGGAATGCAGATAACTGGTAAGTCTTTTTACATGTGACGAGCTGTGATTGGACCTTTACCGTGATCTGTGATCATCAATCCAAAGGACACAATGGTCACAGAGCTTGTCCCAGGGGACACGCGGGAGGCGGGGTTCTGGGAGGAACGCCCTCCCAGAACTGCCTTTCGGCTATAGCAGGGTCAGAAAGTGGTTAAAGTGGAATTAAACCTAAAAGTTAAAACTGCTCTGCATACACTTACGACAGGGCTTTGTGCCAAGATGACTTCAAGTGGTTCAAAAGTCTAAACATTTTGTATCTTAAAGTGTTACTAAACCCACAACAGTACAGTCTGTATATGCAGTAAAGCATGCTTGTTATACTCACTGTGGAACATAAGGGGTTAATCCTCCACGTTGTGTAAAAAGGCTGTTTGATCCTGTCTTCTCTGCCCCTCCTCTTGTTCAAATGTTCACACTGATGAGACAGACTGAACCTGTAGCCCTTCTGCACATGCTCAATTTAGTGTGTATTGCTAGAGAGGTTTTTTTTTTCTTGAGAGAGTGCATGTGATCAGCACTGTCCAGACAGAGGTCAGGGGTTTTGCACCCTTCTAGAGCAGAAGGAAAACTCCTGCAAGCTTTAACCAGTGCTCTGCTGAAGTTACAAAACTGCTCTAACTGCTTCCCAGACAGGCTGGGAAAGTTCTGGGTCGCATGACAGCTGTAAATTGATTAGGAAAAGGTACTTATATGGGTTTTTTTTTGTTATTAAAATAATTAAAGTGCAATCATCCACATACAGAAAGAGAAGGGATAATCTAAATTAAACAGAGTTTGTTTAGTATCACTTTAATGGCGTACTCGATAATATGTCCTTCATATGTACATTTGTTTTCAGGTACAAAACCGACCCTTGGCTTTGGGATTTAGAATGGGATGTCCAAGAATTCAAACAAAAGAAGACAAAAGTCAGCAAAAAGACAAAAGAAGTAAAATCATTCTCAGAGCATGCTGCAGTATCCACTAATCACTCAGATTCTCAGGAAGGTGAGACAGCCATTAAAGCACATCTGTATCCTAATAAAACAAGCCATATACTAAGCACATTTCTTTCCTCCAATTACGGGTTTAACCCCGTAGCACTCCCATCCAGCCGTTTATCGACATGGGCCAGACAGGAGCACTGCCAATGTGGGTGGACGTTTCTAAACGTCCCCCCGCATCCATTGCCTGTGCGCGATTGGTTCTCGCTGTGCACAGAGAACACAGATCACTGTACGGGACTTCTGTGTGAGGGCCTGATTCATGTGATCACTGATTGGCCAATCAGTGATCACATGAACAGTAGTAAACAAGATGTTCCTTCCTGACATCATTGCTTACTACTTGTGAAATCTGTGAATGATCACAGAGGTCACATGGTACAAGGCTATTCACAACAGCCTTGTACCATGTGACAAGCTGTGACCAATCACAGCTCTCACGGTATTTTTCCATGGCTGCAAGAATGCAGCCAGAGAGAATGAGAAATTATTGCTTTTACAGCCTTAATGGGTGTAAAAGCAATCCGTGTAAAAAAAAGAAAAAAAAAATCTTCATTACCCCCCACAAGTAGTACAGTGTCACTATGGTGACACGGTACTGCTAGGGTGACAGTATGTTAAAAAAAAAAAAAAAAACATAAATAATATAAAAAAAAAAAAATTTAAATTATAATGTTTGGTTATAAACTAATTTGGGTCATTTTTTTCTTTGCTAAAAAGATAACTGAATACATTTTGGACAAGATTTATGAAGAAAAATTATTTATTTGCAAAATTGTATAAGAAAAACACTTTTTTTTCAAAATGTTTGGACTTTTTCATTTTATGTAGAAAAAAAAATAAAAATCCCAGTGGTGAATAAATACCACCAAAATAAAGTTTTATCTGTCTCAAAAAATGCAAAGAAAATGATATGGGTACAGTGTTGCATGACCGCGCAATTGTCATTCAAAGTGTGACAGTTCTGAAAGCTGAAAATAGGCCTGGACTGGAAGGTGGTGCAAGTGTCTGGATTTCAAGTGGTTAAGGAATGAAAATTGCTCAGTTTCTCCATCAAGGCATTCAGTGTTGATAAGGGAATTCATCCTGCAGTGCTATTGTGGGATCGTTCCCCACCGGTGGAATCCAATGATCACTACAGCTGCCGGCAGTGATTGAACACAATGATAAAAAAAATGATAGGCTGATTGTATTGAAGTCAATCCTCCCATACAGCCATCCCTCCCATAGGTGGATTGAACTTTGCCCGGTTCCTGCTGATCAGGCCAAATTTCGATCCATCTATAGCTGTCTTTAGAAGCTCCATCTAGTTAGTGGTCTGTAGCGAAAGTTGCACAATTACAAAATGCCAGTAAAGCTGACCATAGAGGGATAGAATTTCAATGAAAATTTGTGTGAAAAGTCTTAGGAAAATTCATACGAAATTTCTCAGAGCATTTCGATGGTCGATGGAAAGATTTCATTTGTTTTCAACATTTGCAGTCTATTCAGCTGAGCTATTTGAGCCCATCACAAAGGCTCTCTCAACTATGTATCATATTAAGAGTCCATTATACTCCCAAATTGTATGATATAGGTCTAGTACAAGTACCTACTTGTGGTAGGTTGTAGGGGCCCGGGAACCTAATACACATGCCAAGTTGCATAGATATTGGGAAAACAGCTGTAAATATTATTAATGGCGCATTTGATACAGAAGTCAAGTTAGATCCTAAATTATGTACATTGGGTATAATGGGCGGTGTGGTTCCACAGCCACCTACTAGAGTGGAAGCTTCAATTCCATTAATTCAGGAGGAGTGGATTCGTAATATGGGTACTACATTGAGGTATGAATGTTTAATTTTTCAACATTCAGATTGTCCCACTAAATTCATAAGAATGTGGGAGGGCTGGGTGAACACCCCGGGTCTGGCACCATTTGATCTAAGAGTTATATGAAAACCTTAGAGGTTACAGTAATTAAGGGGGTATAGGGGAATCAGGAAGGCCCAGCACATGAGCACGATTGATAAAATGCTGAGGGTTTGAGTATATGATCTAAGCTGTCCATCATACTGCCCCAAACTACATCACCGACCTGATATCCAAGTACCACCCAACACGCACTCTCCGCTCCTCACAAGACCTCCTTTTCTCTAGTTCCCTGGTCTCCTCCTTTGCCCGCCTCCAGGACTTCTCCAGGGCGTCACCCATCCTCTCTAACTCCCTACCTCAATCCATCAGACTATCACCTACTTTCCCCTCCTTTAGGCGCACCCTGAAAACCCACCTCTTCGGGGAAGCCTACCCCGCCCCCTGCTAATTGCCACCCTCCTCCACTCTTCCTACCACTCCATCCCCACAGCTATTTCCTCCTGTACCACTCTCCCCTCCCTCCTAGATTGTAAGCTCCAAGGAGCAGGGCCCACGAACCCCTCGTGTATCACATTGTATTGTTATTGTACTGTCGCATGTACTGTCTCCCATTGTAATGTACAGCGCTGACCGAATGCTTTATAAATACTGATATATATAATGCAGCGCTGTATGGTATTTGCAAATATTACTGTTAATTTGAAAAGTCACAAATAGAATGCAGTCCTGTATAGGTGCTCGCTGTTTTTCCAGTGCAAATGATAGAAATGCGCACTAACCAGAAGCGTATTGATAATACGCAGGTATATCAATATCCTGAAGAATCCCCACTCTTTCTGGTCAAAGTGCAGATTGGAACTGGAAAATGTAAGGATGAAGTGCCCTCGTGTGGTGAAGATGAGATCCGACAGGCCAGAAGTATCCTTGCAGAGATGTATGGAATGCAATGTTCCCCCTCTCTGGAACTGATATTAGGATCACACTGGGCTGTAAAATTTGTAAAACTCCTCACAGGAGACCAAGGGAGAAACTCATAGTGTAGTATGTCGATAATCACTTTATTACTCAAAAAGACGTAGATAAAAAAATCACAATGGTGCCAGATACATGTGAATGACTGACCCTCCAAACTCAAAGATGGCCGCCGGGCCTCCACGTGGCACCGGCGGCGTGACGTCACGACGTTCTGGGCTCCAACTGACGCGTTTCGAGCGCAAGCACTTCTTCAGAGGTAGAGACAGAGGAACACCATGACTATAGCGCTGTCCTTATATACGGGAACTGGCGCATGCGCACTTAATCGGTGCCATTTTGCCGGAGTCGGAACGGCTGTGATGACTCAGTGCGCATGTGCAGCGCCATTTTACCATTTATAAATACTGTATAATAATAAAAAAAAATACGTTTTGTATATTGTATACTGGTATGTTATTTCCTGTGTGTATGGATAAGTGGTATATTTATAATTTAAAAGAAAAATTGATTTTGGAATGAATCGACTTTACCGAATGAAAGCCACATTCGCTGTTAGAAATTCTATCATTTGAGAAAAATTTTCCAACCTGCTCCTTCGAATTTTCTGATCAATGCGGTAGAAGACGAATGTCGATTGGATCCCACTAATGATTAGAAAAATGGACTTTTAGAATTCCTTTCCCAAGAATTTTTGTTCGAAATTCACTTACTGGACTGTTTGATGATGAAATGTACCTGCACCTGTTCTTTTGTGTCATTTTGTTCTTTCCTACTCCACACCCACACCTCCCTCTCCTCAATTTCACATTTATTATATAAAAAGATATCAAACTATGCTTAAATATTCCTTACTATTTTTTTTATTTTGTTTTGGGAATTGTGCCTCTAGATCCTGGTCCTCCCAGTGAAGAAGAAGAACTGCATCCTCCTCCTGGTAAACTTTATTTGGAGAGGATTATAGAAAAGACTTTACCATCCTTACCAAAACGAAGCCAACACATGCCGGGGCATCCAGGGTAAGAGGAAACATAAAAAGTCTTGCTGCTGATGTAAAGTTGTATGTAAATGAGAACTGAGCTGAAGAGTTGTGTTTGTTCATGTAGTTGGTATCGTAAGCTTTGTCCTAAACTGGAAGATCCTGATTGGGTGCCTGGTCCGAGTCTCATCAGCATCCAGATGCGATTAACTCCGAAACTAATGCGTCTGACTTGGGATGGCTTTCCTCTGCATTTCTCGGAGAAGCATGGTTGGGGCTATCTTGTTCCAGGCCGGAAGGACAACCTGTTGGCCAATCAAGAAGAGGATGATGATGCTGCTGGTGCTGCTCTTTGCCCATACGAAGCAATTGAAGATTTATACGCGGAATACAAGAATAAAGCTAAAGTGCATCAAGAGTCCTCTGTTAATGAAGAATTCTTGCTAACAGAACAGAGCAGCATCTGGCAAAAGGTAGAGTAATGGGTTATTGCATTTGTTCTATGGCTTGGTCGTCTGAGTTTCATAGTCAAAGATGATTCAGTTACGGGTATTTTATGCATAGTTAGATTGGTCCAGCCTAGACCAGTGTAACTAAGGGGTTGATTTACTAAAACCAGTTTTAGTTATTCAACCCCGAAGTGTACACCAGGGGCGGACTGACCATTCAAGCACTCGGGCACTGCCCGAGGGCCCAGGGTCAGTAGGGGGCCCCATGAAATGCCCCTGGTACATTTTATAGGCTTTTTTGGGTGTGCTTTGAGTGTGGGCAAGGACACGGGCCCCATGAGTTGTCAGTCCGCCCCTGGTGTATACCATACCTAGCTGATGCCCCCTGAAGCTGGAGATCACTGAAGTGGCTACTCCAGTTATCTCCACTTGCTTTTCAGGTCTCATACAGGGTGGCTGGCCTGCTGCATTCTGAACACGTTAGGTCAGCTGCTCAGCACGGGTGGCATTCAGAGAATGCTTTGCTTTTTGTAAATGAATGCAATACGTTTTCTGATTGGATGTGGTGAATAGTGTGATGTCACCACCCCACCTCTTCACCTTGTCCAATCAGAAAAAGCTTTGCATTCATTCACAAAATGAGTCCACTGTGCTTCGCCACCTGCAGTAATGGCAATGGTCCCATAACCTTAACCTCCTTAGCGGTATTCCCGAGTGTAGCTCGGGGTAAAATTTGAGTACCAAGAGCGGTAACCCCGAGCTACACTCGGGCTTACCATGCGGCGTTGCTCAGGGAGTCCCTGCAGCACTTACCTTGTTTTTCGCTCCCACGATGTGTCCCCTGCAGCGTCCCCGGCCATCTCCGGCCGATGCCGGCATCCGGCTTCCGTGTTCCGGTCCCTGTGACGTCGGGACGTACAGGCGCCGGAACCGGCGGCAAATTTGAAATTTTTAAAAAGTGTAATTTTTTTTTAAAAATGATTATTATATAGTAAAACATTCCTGTATCAAACCATTTCACATACATTTTGTCCCGAGTGCTTTGTCCTGTGCCCTGCCTGCATTTTGACTGTTCTTTCTGCCTGGAAACTGAGAAATGTCCATGGTGTCCAAAAAGCGTCCCTTTACATCAAAAGCGGTTTTAGACCGGCTAGAGAACAGCGATAGTAAATCAGAACCACTTGCAGAATTGAGTGATAATGATTCGTGGGGGAAATTCATCATCAGACACTGAAAACGATTTTGCGACTTTGCTCAGCGATGTTTGAATTTGCCTCTGTATTTCAAATTTCAGTGTTTTTGGTTTGATTATATTATTGAATTAAATTTATTATTATTATATTTTTATTTTTTATGATTATTTATTAAATTATAATTTATGATTTCGTGTTTCAAATTTTATCATATCCGGGATGTTTACTAGACTCTTGTTCGGACAGATTTCAGTGAGTTAATCCTAAAAATTACAGCCTACAATAAAAAACTACATATTTCCATGCAAAAAAATGGTACCGCTTTCAGCACAAAAAATCGGAAATAATCAGACCGCCAGGGAGGTTAAATAATATAAGGTCAGGAATTTGGCTGAAAAGAAAGCTAGAAAATATCCAAAATATTTTGGTGGACAAAACATGTGACTGAATCTTTGAACTGCTGGTGTACTTCTAATAAGGCAACAGACGTGCAGTTGGAAGGCTTGTGACTGAACATTTGATTTCTCATTTTTCAGGTAGAGGAACTCAGTCGGCTAGAGACAGACCTGGGCCCTGAAGCATTAACCAAAGCAACATCTAAGAAGGGAAACAAAAAGAAATTGGTGAGTTCCTGTCTTCCATTCATTATTGGACGGTTATGCATTTGGTTTAGGAAAACATTTTTGCATTTGGTTAAAGTGGTTCTAAAGACTGAAGGTTTTTTTTTTTTTTCTACCTTCATGCATTCTATGTGCAGCCTTCAGTGACTACCTGAGCCCGATCCCTATCCAGCACTGTGCACAAGAGCAGAGGCTTTTCCTGGTCTCTGCCTCCTCATTGGCTGAAACACAGCAACGGGAGCCATTAGCTCCAGTCGCTTGTCAATCACAGCTGGGGGGGGTGCTGAGCTGAGCCGCACTCTGTGTCAGACATACAGAGACAGCTCAGGAGCAAGCATACAAGAATGTCCCCAGAGCAAGCTGAATGATCTGGGGGCACTTGTCACTGGCTGTGCTTGACAAGCAGTGGGAGCCAATAGCTCCTGCTGCTGTGTTTCAGTCAAGGGGGGGGGAGCAGAGTGGAGGGTCCAGGAGCGCCGGCGGGGAACCTGAGAAGAAGAGGATCTTGGCTGCTCTGTGCAAAACAATTGAACCCTTTTACAATCACTTTAAATGCTCCTTGAAAATAATTATCAAAAATTATGGAATAGTAGCATTTGTTTGGGTCGAATTCTGTCAAATAAACAAGCTGGAAAACCTTTTATTTGATTGGCGGCTGCAGCCGTAGAGTGCTGCTGTCAGAATACAATTACCTGGCAGGAAGGGGGGGGGGATTTCTCTATCCCCCTTCTTTGTGTGGATGGAGTAATTTATTTGACTTTTCTCATTCAGTCCACTGGCTGAGCGGAATAAAAAAAATCCATGGCCAGCTTGAAGGCGAAGTTCACCTTTACAGTAAATAAATAAATGCACATATTTTTGTGGGTAAAAAAAATGTTTTTTGGGGGTTTTTTTTGGAGTCTGCAGAGCATTGCACCCATCATCAGCAAATTTCAGGTGCAGTGTCAAGCTCCTGCAGATCCTCAGTATAGCTGTCTGCCCGTACCTCCCATATGTGCAAAAAGTTATTGGAGAGCAGGAAGATCAATAAACTATCAGAGCGCTCACCAGTGCCCTCACAGTTCATTAAGAACTACAAACAGTCCTTCATGGTGGCAGATGGTAGTTGTAGTTCGTTCATTCACAGAGCGCTATAAATAAATGACACTGCTGTTTTGGGCGGAGCCCTGCACGGCTGCGCTCTTTTTAAATTGTGACAACGGGTGCGGGGAGAAGATCCCCCGGGACACATGCAGGTCCTCTTTGGTTACCCTTATGCAGGCCATAGACGGGTTGAAAATCGGCCGATTTTCGCACTGTTAGTGGGTTAATTGGTCGGCCGTTTTTCGGGGTTTTGGCACATTTTTTTTATCGGTAAAGTTGGGAAAAAATCAGCCGATTTTGCCAATCGCGGCAATGATGGGCAAATCGGCCGATAAAAAATCTGCACATGAGCCGTGACCTGCAAGAAGAAGAAAAAGAAGAAAAAAAATAAGAAGAAAAAGAATAAGAATTCCAGTCCGCTATTATATTTGAAATGAAAAGTCTTGCGGTTTCAACAATGTATCTATTTGTATCCAAATAAAAACATCTGTATCCCAAATGGATACAAATAGATACATTGTTGCAACCGCAAGACTTTTTCATGTCAAATATAATAGCGGAGCTCTCTGCAAGGGACAGAAGTAATTAAATGCCGGCCGTAGATGGGACGAAAATCTGCTGATTTTTTTTTTTTTAGTACCATTGGTGGTAACGTTGGCCTATTAAATGACCAATTTTTTGTTTTTGTTTTTTTTTATAAACGGCCAGTTTTCGAACCGTCCATGGCCTGCATAAATTTAGCTCCAAAGTCAGGGAAATCAAGCCACTTGTAGCAAAGTAGAAGGGATGAAAATCTGCCTTTTTTTTTTTTTGTACCATTGGTGGTATCGTTGGCCTATTGAACGACCGATTTTTTGTTTTTTGTTTTTTTTTATAAACGGACGGTTTTCGAACCGTCCATGGCCTGCATAAATTTAGCTCCAAAGTCAGGGAAATCAAGCCACTTGTATCAAAGTAGAAGGGACGAAAATCTGCCTTTTTTTTTTTTTATGTACCGTTGGTGGTAACGTTGGCCTATTGAACGACCGATTTTTTGTTTTTTGTTTTTTTTTATAAACGGACGGTTTTCGAACCGTCCATGGCCTGCATAAATTTAGCTCCAAAGTCAGGGAAATCAAGCCACTTGTATCAAAGTAGAAGGGACGAAAATCTGCCTTTTTTTTTTTTTTTTGTACCGTTGGTGGTAACGTTGGCCTATTGAACGACCGATTTTTCTTTTTTTTTTTTTTTTTATAAACGGCCGGTTTTCGACCCGTCTATGGCCTGCATAAATTTAGCTCCAAAGTCAGGGAAATCAAGCCACTTGTAGCAAAGTAAAGCCAGTTTCAGAGGAGTACACAAGAATCTTTCCTGCCTAACATAGGTAATACTCTGTGATGACTGATCTCAGACAACGCTTTTAGTAGAAGATTTTCTTTTTAAAGCAAAAATCAACTGTCCAGAATTCAATGCACAACTAAGGATAATGGCACTGTAAAGGGAATAGTCATCATTTGAGGATTGTCTTCTGACTAGCTCATTTTTATTGGAATAATTCCCTTTTAAACTTTGCTCTCCAGCTAATTCATCTTCACTTTATAGATGTAGAAGGGCTTTGGGGCTCCTTCAAGTGTTTGTCCACTTCCATTGTGTTCTATGCATGTGTAATTACATATAATTCACACCCTATTCACCGTAACAGGAGCTCCCTGCTGTAGATGAACCCACATTTCAGAACACGGCACCTAATCACCATGGAAATGGCCCTTGCAGTGATGTCAATGTTTCAGGCTGCTGGTTCTACCGTTTGCCGCATAAAGTGAGTCTGAAAAATGCACTTATTACACTTTGTTCCTAATGACATACTACTTACTGGCTTTCACTCTGAACGTTTTCATATGTTGAAACTGCTGTACAATGTTTTGTATCAAGGGAATCAATTAGAATGTAGGAACCTTTTTATAAGAAGCTGTTCTCTGCTGCCTCTTGACACTGTGGCACTGAGCTGTGACATATACATGGGCCGCTGCATACAATTGTTCCCCTAAATGTCAATCGCTGGTAACTAAAATGCATTCATAATATACTTTGTGTTCTCCTGCACACAGCCTCAGCACTGTCTGTTACACCTAAAGTGATATTAACCACTTGCCTGCCCGGCACGTTCACCCCGAGTGCCCAGGCCAATTTTCAGCTTTCAGCGCTGGCGCACTTTGAATGACAATTGCGCGGTCATGCAACACTGTACCCATAAGACATTTTTATCATTTTCTTTCAAACAGATAGAGCTTTCTTTTGGTGGTATTGTAATCACCACTGGGGGTTTTATTTTTTGCACCATGAGCAAAAAATTTGGAAAAAAGTTTTTTTCTTTGTTTCAATTCTAAAATTTTGCAAACAGGTAATTTTTTTCCTTCACTGATGTGCATTGGTGAGGCTGCCCTAATGGGCAGCACTGATGAGGTGGCACAGATAGGCGGCACTGATGGGAACTGATAGGCTGCACTGAGGAGGTGGCACAGATAGGCAGCACTGATGGGAACTGATAGGCTGCACTGGTGAGGTGGCACAGATAGGTGGCAGTGATGGGAACTGATAGGCTGCACTAAGGAGGTGGCACAGATAGGCAGCACTGATGGGAACTGATAGGCTGCACTGATGAGGTGACACTGGTGGACCTTGATGATGCTGCACTAATGTGCAGCAATGATGGGCACTGCTGGGTGGCACTGGTGGCCAGCACTGATGGTTGGCACTTCTGGGCACTGATCATCAGGGCACTGATCATCAGTGCCCTGATGATCAGTGCAGATCTCCTCTGTGTCATTTGCTGGTTATCGGCAGTACTTTCCTCTGGCTGTGACAGCGTGAGGAAAGTGCAGCTGATAACCGGCAACTGTTTTTACATTGTGATCTGCTGTGTCATTGGACACAGCTGATCATGTGGTAAAAGACCGCTGTGATTGGCCTTTTACCTCATCATGTAATTAGCTGTGTCCGTAGCGATCACGGAGAGCGCTGGGGGCGCGCGGGAGGGCGCATTCTGGGAGGACGTCATATGACTCCCTCTCAGAACTGGACAACCCCACTGTAGCCGTCATTCAACTATAGCGCGTTTGGCAAGTGGTTAAAGGCAGATTAAAAAAACAAACAAACATGTATATACTTACCTGCTCTGTGAAGTGGTTTTGCATAGGACATCCCCAATCCTCTTCTTCTTGGGTCCTCCACCAGCGCTCCTAGCCCCTCCCTCCTGCCAAGTGCCCTCTGGGGGCTTCCGAGCCACTGCTATGTGTGACCGTTTACACGCACAGCGTGGCTCAGCCCCACCCCCGCTTTCTCCTCATTGGCTCACTGGCTGTGATTGACAGGAGGAGGGAGTGTTCCACATCGCTGGATTGAGAGGGAGCTCAGGTAAGTATTGGATGGGGGGGGGGGGGGGGCTGCTGCACACAGATTTTTACACTGTTTGAGCTCTGACTTCTGGTCAGTACTTTTACCAAACTGACTTAAACTGGTTGTAAATCCTTATATATACCCTGTGAAGTGACTAGCCTCAGGTAATACACAGAGATTAAACAAATCCTTCTACATAAGTTGCAGCACTCTCCTCTACAGCCTGCTGAATTTATAAAGCTTGTGTGATGGTTCAGAAAAAATGGGGCGGAGAGCAGAAATTATACTCTGCAGAGCTCAGCAATTTAAATTTCTGAGAGCTGATTGGAGGGAAGAGACACACCCCCTCCACACAGCTCACAGGAACAGAGCTGAGGCTGTCAATCTGCTGAAGGCCACTCCCCTGTCACCATTTTTCTCTTTGTGTCAGGAAAACTTCAGACCTGATTCTTGCTGATAACAGAGGAAAGAGGCAAATCTATATCTCTACCCCTCAGCTCACTCTTATCAGTCTCCTCACGCATCACTAATCTACTAACAGACATTTCGGTCTGGATGGCACACTACTTCCTGAAAATTAATGTATCCCAAACTGAACTCATATAATTTTCTCCCCCACATGCCCCTTCCACTGACTCACTCAACAGCTCAGCCATCAACCCGTCCCCACATGCCAGGGTGGTAGGTGCAATCCTGGACTCTGAACTCTCCTTTCGGCCCCACATCCAATCGCTGTCCAAAGCTTGCCACCTCAACCTCTGCAACATCTCCAAGATATGCCCCTTCCTAACCGATGACACCAAAAAGCTTCTAACTCACTCCCTGGTCATCTCCCGCCATGACTGCTGCATCTCTCTCCTCACTGGCTTACCTTTACACAGGCTATCCCCTCTTCAGTCTATCATGAATGCAGCTGCCAGACTCATCCACCTTACCAACCGTTCAGTGTCTGCCACCCCTCTCTGCCAATCCCTCCACTGGCTCCCGCTCTCTTCATTCCTCCTAAGACCTCCTGCTCTCTAGCTCCCTTGTCACCTCCTCCCATGCTCACCTCCAGGATTTTTCCAGAGCTGCTCCCATCCTCTGGAACTACCTTCCCCAATGTGTCCGACTATCTTCATCTCTGTACACTTTTAGACGATCCCTGAAAACTCATCTCTTCAGAGAGGCCTATCCTGCCCCCACCTCTCAATTGTACATGTATTTTGTCTGTTCGCCCATACCCCACAGTTATTACCATTTTGTATCTCTCGACCCTCCGTTTTAAATTGCAAGCTCTAACGAGCAGGGCCCTCTGATTACTCCTGTATTAATTTGTATTGTGATTGTACGGTCGGCCCTCATGTTGTAAAGCGCTGCGTACAGAGTGCAGGGTCCTGGCGTGCGCTGCGTACAGGGTGCAGGGTCCTGGCGTGCGCTGCGTACAGGGTGCAGGGTCCCGGCGTGCGCTGCGTACAGGATGCAGGGTCCCGGCGTGCGCTGCGTACAGGGTGCAGGGTCCCGGCGTGCGCTGCGTACAGGGTGCAGGGTCCCGGCGTGCGCTGCGTACAGGGTGCAGGGCCCCG
The DNA here is from genome assembly GCF_062004578.1 of Staurois parvus. Lineage (NCBI taxonomy): Eukaryota > Metazoa > Chordata > Amphibia > Anura > Ranidae > Staurois > Staurois parvus. The sequence goes on from NW_028318138.1 coordinate 1,206,793, forward strand.
GCGTGCGCTGCGTACAGGGTGCAGGGCCCCGGCGTGCGCTGCGTACAGGGTGCAGGGCCCCGGCGTGCGCTGCGTACAGGGTGCAGGGCCCCGGCGTGCGCTGCGTACAGGGTGCAGGGCCCCGGCGTGCGCTGCGTACAGGGTGCAGGGCCCCGGCGTGCGCTGCGTACAGGGCCCCGGCGTGCGCTGCGTACAGGGCCCCGGCGTGCGCTGCGTACAGGGTGCAGGGCCCCGGCGTGCGCTGCGTACAAGGTGCAGGGTCCTGGGGTGCGCTACGTACAGAGTACAGGGGTGCGCTCTTTTCCCGCAGTTGCTTTCTCCTCCCTCAGTACAGTGCCACTCAGTCTTACCAGACTACTGCCATGTTAGTATTGCATCAGATTCTGTCCTATTATTGTATTTCTCATAGTGGCTGAATTTTATGGGGCTGGATTCTTCAGATAGTAAAAACTATTAAAGCGGAACTTCACTTCCTCAATCAACATTGACTATTTTTAATCCTTATGTTGCTACCATTCATAAACAGATAGGAAAGTCTATCATATTTACTTGTCTTAAACTCTTTTCTTTCAGTTACTTCCTAGTTTTCATGCCTAGGCAAACAATGTCATACATCCCATGAGTCTTCAGGAGGGGAGGAGGAGCTTTCTCAGCTAAGGCAGATGGATTGCAGAATCTAGGAAGTAAATTCATCTGCCCTTACTTAAGATGGCCACGGCCAGAAATGCTGGGGGTTGTTTTTCAAAATGATTTCTCAGCAAAATAAAGCATGGAGACATGGGTGGATGGGGGAGTGTGCTTTGAATGTTAACAATGGATTGCATAGTGTTTTTGTGGTTTGTGCTGCTCAGATGCCGTGTTGTTCCTCTTTATTGTCATTCTTTGTGCATTTATGTATTGTTATATATTGCAGGATGGCATTGCCAACAATGTGGGTAACCCATTTGCAAAGGATTTTCTCCCCAAAATGGAAGATGGTACTTTACAAGCCAGTACTGGAGGCACCAGTGCCACACGTGCCCTGGAAATAAATAAAATGATGTCTTTCTGGAGGAATGCTCAGAAACGTATCAGGTAGGAGTTGGCTGACTCTGTAAGGCCACTAAATGGTGATGGAACCTAAAACATAAGGGGATCTCTTGGGTCCTTAGCACACTGGGGTGTTCAGCTGCAGTGCATCCCTCCCGATGCTTGATTGCACCCAGGAGGGAGAGGTGCAGCGTCCTGCCCGGCTGCAGGTATCCTTTCAACATCTATGGCAGTCTACAGCTGGATGGGGCTGAACACCATGCTGAGTGGTAGCAGAATTTAGGGCCATGTCTGTTCAGGGGCAAGGTTTGGGAACACTTCAGGGGAGTATGTGTTTCATCATCACAGACTATCCCCGCTTCAGTCTATCCTGAACTCAGCGGCCAGACTCATCCACCTTACCCACCGCTCCATATCCGCCACCCCCCTCTGTCATTCCCTCCACTGGCTCCCTATCGCCCAACACATTAAATTCAAACTACTAACACAGACATACAAAGTCATTCATAATGCTGCCCCAAACTACCTCACCGACCTGATACCCAAATACCACCCAACCCATAATCTTCGCTCCTCACAAGACCTCCTACTTTCTAGTTCCCTGGTCTCCACCTCCTACGCCCGACTGCAGGACTTCTCCAGGACTTCCCCCATCCTCTGGAACTCACTACCCCAATCCATCAGACTGTCACCTACCCTCCTCACCTTTGGGCACACTCTGAAAACCCATCTCTTCAGGGAAGCCTACCCCGCCCTCACCTAACAGCCGATCTCCTCCACTCTTCCTACCACTCCATCCCCCACAGCCACTTCCTCCTGTTCCACTTTCCCCTCCCTCTTAGATTGTAAGCCCGAAAGAGCAGGGCCCTCGAACCCCTCGTGTATTGTATTGTTACTGTATTGTCTCATGTTCTGTCCCCCACGCTAATGTACAGCGCTGAGCAAACCTTTCTGGCGCTATATAAATACTGTATAATAATAATAATATACCGAAATATGTCTGAACCAGGAAAAATGCTCCACTCCCACTATGCACCAGCGCTTCCTCTATTCTGCTCTATGTAAGCCCAATGCTATTCGTTATCTCTTAGATTGTAAGCTCCCAGGATCAGGGTCCTCCTAACCCTCTTGTATTGAACAGTATTGTTGCTGTATTGTCTCCCATTATATTGTAAAGTGCTGAGCAAACTGTTGGCGCCATATAAATCCTGTATAATAATAATTATGATGTAGTGAAAGTTTCCATGCAGACACAAACATTGTAATGATGAAAGTTTTTGGTCTTCCTATTAGCTGCTCCTCATATCACTTCATATCGAATTAACTGCTTTAAGACCAGGCCTTTTCTGAAACTTCTTTGTTACATGTGAAAATCAGTATTTTTTGCTAGAAAATTGCTTAGACCATTCAAACTGTTTATATTTTTTAAAGCAGAGGCCCTAGGGAATAAAATGATAAAATGGTGGGTGTTGTAATTTTGTCACATGGTATTTGCACAGCGGTATTTCAAATGCAATTTTTTTGGCACAAAAACACAATATATTTCCCAACTGATTAGTAAAATATAAAAGATTATGTTACTCTGGCAAGTAGATACTAAACATGTCACGCTTTAAAAAATGGCGGCTGAAGCCATTCCTTAACGTTCCTTAACCACTTGCCCTCCTGAGGATTCCCCCCCCCATCCTGACCAGGCCATTTTTTACTTTACAGCTCTGCATTACTTTAAATGACAATTGCGCAGTCATGCAATGCTGCACCCAAATAAAATTTACGTCTTTTTTTCTCCACGAATTGAGCTTTCTTTCAGTGGAATTTGATTACCTGCAGTTTTTATTTTTTGTGCTATAAACAAAAAAAAGACCGACAATTTTGAGAAAAAAATCAATATTTTTGACTTTTTGCTATTAAACATGTCCAGTAAAAAATTAAAAAAATCAAATTTCATCATAAATTTACACCAAAATGTATTCTGCTCCATGTCTTTGCTGGAAAAAAAAATCCCAATACGTGTAAATTAATTGATTTATGTGAAAGTTATAGCGTCTACAAATGGCGGTATATATACTGGGATTTTTTTTTTTTTTTAATTTTCATTAGTAATGGCGGCGATCAGTGACTTATAGCGGGACTGTGGCGGGCATTCTGACACTGCTTTGGATGGTTGTGCTATGCAAAGCAGAATGCCGGAGCCAACAGGAAGGAGAACTGTTTTGTTTACAACAGTTCTCCTCCCGTCGGAGATCCACGGCAATCACCGAGCGGACGCGAATGGCAGCGTGGGTACCCGGAAATGCAAAATCACGCGTGTATGTATATATATATATATATATATATATATGTTTATATAAATATATATACGTGATTTTGCACACCCATGCCGCCCTGTAGCAGTATAGCAGCTATAGGGCGGACGGGAAGCGGTTAAAGGATAAGTTCACCTTTTGAACAAAAATAATAAATGTACATTTTTTTTGTGGGTAAAAAAATGTGCATGTATTATTTTTGTCCAAAGGAGCCTGGAAAGCATTTCACCAGCGATTACACCCCAGATCTCTGCTCTCCCCTTAAAAGCTTCAAGTCATACCAAGTTCAGTATGATCCGTGGATTTTGTCAAACCACCAATGGTTTGTTTACAATCAGCGAAACTGGAGTTGACAAAATGCTCGTTGCTTCCAGTTTCTTAGACTATAGAGATGATTGGGGTTGTTCCAATCTCTGATCAGGTCGGGGGGGGGGGGGGTAGGACCCCTCTGCCACTTGTAAAATCAATCCAGTGGCTTTTTAGTCATTAGGATTGCTTTTATAAGAAGACTGACTGCCAGCTGGAAAAAAAAAAACATTACAAGGATCATCTAGATGTAGCCACTCATAGTCCAGCGATGTTCCAGTGCGTATGTCAGTCTTGTTTGATTATGCCTATTGATCAGAGGCGTACCTAGGGTTGGTGTCACCCGTTGCGGTAACACATGGTGTCACCCCTCCAGAGAGGATGGAGCGGTGCTGGTGCAGCGGTAAAATGAGTATCCCTTGAAGAAACTGCACATGTGACTGTTTCAGGCTGAAGAAGTCAATCTCTGACTTTAGCACAGAGCCGCCAATTGGCTTCTTCGACCTGAAACCGGCACATGTGCAGTTGCTTCAGGGGATACTCATTTTACTGCTACACCAGGGCGGGGGGCAGCTGTCACTGTGCCGGCATCCTGCACCCCCTGTGATGGTGTCACCTGGTGCAGCCCGCACCCCCCTAGGGACGCCACTGCTGTTGATATTGCCAGATCCTTCTTTTTCAAAAAACTTTATGCAAATTTTAGTTAAAATATCATTTTTCTGCCTTATTGGTATGTATATAATGCTTACTCCTCTCTCTATTGCAGTTCCCAGAAGGTGGTGTGGCTGAAAAAGGGAGAATTGCCCCGAACAGTCACTAGGTATTGTGCACCTGTATTAAGCCCGTGTATTTCTTCTCATTTAGTGAGTGCCTGTTTTATGGGGATGCAGGAGCCATTTTATGGGGATGCAGGAACTATTTTATGGGGATGCAGGAACCATTTTATGGGGATGCAGGAACCATTTTATGGGGATGCAGGAACCATTTTATGGGGATGCAGGAACCATTTTATGGGGATGCAGGAACCATGAGCAATTGCTGGGGCTTTGCATTTAGTCCAGTGTTGTGATCTTATAGAAATTGGGCTAAAAAATAGCTCAAAAAACTTTTGTTTAATTTTAGTTGTTTTTGTCACATTACTATAGTATTTATAAAGCATTTGTAAAATAACTATCAGTAAGCATGCGATGTGCTTCACCATAAAATGTTTCATTTATTTTAGGAGCCTGGATTTTGATGAAGAAAATAAGCACGGTGCTGTACTTCCTCAGGTGGTCACTGCTGGAACGATCACAAGAAGAGCGGTAGAGCCAACGTGGCTGACTGCCAGCAATGCACGGGTAGGTTACCGGTGATCATTTTGCATTTATGAATATCCTAGCAGCAAGTGTTAGTGCTCAAAGTGATTGTAAACACTCAAAGGCTGCGATTGGCAGCGGCAGAAGCCAATGGCTCCCGCTGCTGACTTTCTGTCCCGTGAGGAGGGAGAGAGAGCCTCCGCTCTCGTGCACAGCGCTGGATCAAGATCGGGCTCAGGTACATATAAGGTGGAGCTGGGGTATCCTGGTCACAGAAGGTTTTGTATCTTAAAGTGGAGTTCCAGCTGAAAAAAAAATAAATAAAAGTCAGCAGCTACAAAAACTGTAGCTGCTGACTTTTAAAATACAGACACTTACCTCTCCCTTGGTTCGGGGATGTCCTCACCTTGGCTGGTTTCACCGGCCGTCTTGTCTCCCTGGCGCCGGCATCTTTAGTTTGGGCACCCGGCTGTGACAGCTTGAGGCTTCATAGCCGGGTGCCCACTGCGCTAAGCTTTGTGAATGGCCCTGTTGTCTTCTGGGACCTGTCACTTGTCCTGGAAGACTATGGAGAGAGGGAAGGACAACTTCCGCTTCTGGTCGCCTAAGCAATCGCAGCAGAAGTGGGGGCGGGTACATGTAAATTCGGGTATCCGCTCCCCAAAGGTGCCAATCCTTAATGGGGAGCGGGGAACAAAGCATTAAAGCAGAACTTCCCCTTTTGGGTGGAGCTCCACTTTAATGCAGAGAATAGATTAAGGAAAAAAAAACTGCTAGCTTTACAACCACAAAGGTATTAACATTAGACATCCATGTATAATCAGAAGATACAATGGACATGTGATTTCCACCTGCATTTACTGTATATACATGACTTGTCCTGCATTGGTATGCCCTAATATGTCTAAAATCCTATAGTGTTGTCTCATGAGATTCTCTCAAGAGTTGGCTCTGGCCAGCTCAGTGGATTGCTTCAAAAAAGTCCTGGATTCTTTCCTAGATACACAGAATATAACTGGATACTAACATTTATAGGTAACCCAGGTTGATCCAGGGAATATCCGATTGGAGTTTTATTTGTTTCGTTTTTGAAGCCTTACAATGGTCTGTTTCACTTGCATGGACAGCTCCTTTGAACGCATGATGTAGGTTCACAGCAATAGATTCCAAATGCAAATACCACACTTAGAATCAACTCCAGACCTTTTATCTGCTTAATTGAGGAAGAAATAACAAAGGAGTAGCCCACACCTGGCCATGAAACGGCTTTTGATTCAATTGCCCAATTACTTTTGGTCCCTTGAAAAAGGGGGGATGGCTACTCTTAAGAGCTGTAATTCCTAAATCCTTCCTCCAATTTGGATGTACATACCCTCAAACTAAACCTGAGACTGTGCACTTTCAGCCCATATCCATTATATAACTATAGCTTGAATATGTTTGTTAAATACCTGAAAAAAAAATAAAATTGTGCCTGTGTCCAAATATGTATGGACCTAACTGTGTGTATAGTTAAATCCTCACCATTTGAGCGTGTACAGAGATCCCTGTTGAAATTGTCTAATCATCTGTTAACCCCTTCACGCCGGCCGCACACAGATGTGCGGCCTCCCGGTGTCTGGGCCTAGACGCCGAGCGGCCGCACATTTGCGTTCAGGTAAGAAAAAAACATATGTGCTGAGAGCTCGCGCCCTGCGCGCTCCCAGCACACATGTCCGCTACTCACGGAAAGGTCCAGGTCTGCTCTTTCGATCAGGACCTTTCCCGATCATGTAACCGCCGTGACAACGCGTCACGGCGGTCACATGATCCCGAAACCCCGCCTCACCTCCCGGCTTCTGAAACTCTTAGGGCCGGGAGGCACCGGCGGGAAGGGGTTAAAATGTGTGGGAGATTTAAATTAGAGATCAGAAGAGAACATTCGATAATATTTTGCTGTCCATGCAGCAGTAAAAAAGAGAAATGTCTGATATTTGCTTGAAACAAAAGGCTGATATCTAAGCGTCATTTAGAAAAAGTGAATGTTCTTTTGGGGCCACTTGATTTTTCTTTCGGTCTGACCAAATGGAGGCTTTGTGTTTGCAGAGGATTTTTCTTTTAAAGCGGAGTTCCATTCACTCTGTAAAAACATAAAAGTCAGCAGCTACAAAAACTGTAGCTGCTGACTTTTATAAAAAACAGCCACTTACTGTCCCTCGATCCTGCGGTTCCCCCACTGCAGCCCGTTTCACCGGCTGTCCTGTATTCCAGGCGCCGGCATCTTCGGTGTGTGCACCCGGCTGTGACAGCTTGCAGCTTCACAGCCGGGTGCCCACTGCGCATGCGCGAGTAGCGCTGCATTTCCTGAATGGCCCCTTCGTCTTCTGGGACTTGTTACGTGTCCCACAAGACTAGAGGGAAGGAAGGGTAGAAGGATAACTTCCGCTTCCGATCACCTAGACGATCGCAGTGGGAGCGGGTACCTGTCAGTTTCAGGTATCCGCTCCCCAAAGGTGCCAATCCTTAATGGGGAGCAATCTTTACAATATATATATAAAGTGCTGTGTAAATTGATGGCGCTATATAAGTACCTGAAATAAATAAATAATAACGCGGAACTTCCCCTTTTGGGTGGAACTCCGCTTTAAGGTTCTCCTAAGTAATGCAGCTTCTTTATGGCCATGTACAGTAACACTTTGCTAAGGTCTTGATAAGATGGCAATTAGATCACAACTTGTAGGTTTCACTAAACACCATGAGAAGTCCAGCTATCCATGTGTACAAACTCTTGGAGGGACACAAAGATTCTTTGGCCTTGTGAACCCCTAACATGTATCTGCATTGGCAGTCTTTGCATGTTTGCACATTTTGTAGAACACCTCCTTATGGCAACAGTGTGGAACCTGCCAGCTTGCAGTGTGCTCCATATTAAGCCGGCCATACATCGATCGACATTTGTCCGGATCTAACAGTGTGGAACCTGTCCAGCTTGCAGTGTGTTCCATATTAAGCCGGCCATACATCGATCGACATTTGTCCGGATCTAACAGTGTGGAAACCTGTCCAGCTTGCAATGTGTTCCATATTAGGCCGGCCATACATCGATCGACATTTGTCCAGACCTAACAGTGTGGAACCTGTCCAGCTTGCAGTGTGTTCCATATTAAGCCGGCCATACATCGATCGACATTTGTCCGGATCTAACAATGTGGAACCTGTCCAGCTTGCAGTGTGTTCCATATTAGGCCGGCCATACATCGATCGACATTTGTCCGGATCTAACAGTGTGGCCAGTTTTAATCAGAATCTAACAATCTGTAGTTGCTGTATCTCTGCATCCATACTGCGGTCGTATTTTATGTTCCTTGAACCCAACCATAAGCTGAGGTCACACCGTGTTTGACTCCCAGAACATTTCCATAACCCAAAAGGAAGGATTTGGAGTTTCCTCATTTTAGGAAGAAAAAGAAAACAGATTAACCATGTGATCAGAATGCTGTCATCTCCCTTCTACACATTACTATCACATATCTGTATTTGCCCCAACTCAAGGCAGCCTGGAAAACCTCTGATATTTGGGCAATAAATAAGGGCTCATGTACACTGCAGCTGCTAAACTGACGTTCAGGAGGTGTTGAGCGATTTTTTTTTTTCTTTTTTTTTTTTTCAGCAGCCCCTGAACTCCCCCTCATGTTTTCCTATGTGTCCATGTACACATCGTCATTTACAGGCAGCTGAGTTTACAGTCGTTTTTTTGAATGCACCAAAATTGCGTTCAGGAGTAGATTTTACCGGCATTTCAAACGCCAAATGCTTGTAAATGCGGTTAACCGCGTTTACTTGCATTTAGAAGCGTTTTTTGACAGGTCCATATCCAGATGCTGTCCGGAGCCTTTTTTCATCATCAGAAATGCATGTAAAGCGTTTTCCATGTATTCAAATGGACCCGGTACACCAGCACAGCCAGTTCCAGGTTTCGCGTGAAGGAACAAATTTTAGAACGTGCCGCATTATGCTCATGATGGGATCCATAGTGAATACAACCAGAAAAGACAGGTCATCTCAACACATACTGCTCTCTCTGCTTCTGCTCTCTCTATTCCTCTCAAAATGTCTGAAATAGTTAATTATCTACTATTTTTCAGTGCATTCTGAACATTTGGGAAGGTCTGAGGTTATCTTTTAAAAACGCGGCTAAACACGCATAAGCGCGGTATGCAAACGCGTCTAAACTGACGTTTTTCAACCTACTTTTCTAGCAGTCAGTTTCCAGCGGTCAGAAGAGTTTTCCAAACGCCCCGTGTACATGAGCCCTAAGTGTGTAGAAGTCCCATACATAGGTAATGAATGTATAGCTTGTTTTACCTAAAATCAGAATGTTTGATTGTTTGTAGATAATTGTAGCTTTGCTGTGTTTTTTCTGTAGTCTGTTGTGTTTGCTTTTGATGGATTGCTGTTCTTCCAGGCAGATCGCATTGGCAGTGAACTGAAGGCTATGATTCAGGCCCCTCCGGGATATCACATCGTTGGAGCAGATGTGGATTCACAGGAGCTCTGGATTGCAGCCATCCTTGGAGAGGCTCACTTTGCTGGAATTCATGGTATTGCGTATTTACTAATACAATCTTATTATTTTTTCTGTTGCTACAAAGGTATATTTGGGAAAGGGGTGCTAAAGTAGTATGTATTCAGTTCTGCCACACAAGTCCCTGAAATAAGGGGCATAGTGTGTGTGAATAAATAAATATATATACAGTGGATATATAAAAGTCTACACACCCCTGTTAAAATGTTGGGTTTCTGTGATGTAAGAAAATGAGACAAAGATAAATCATTTCAGAACTTTTTCCACCTTTAATGTAACCTATAAACTGTACAACTCAGTTGAACAACAAACAAATCTTTTAGATGGAGGGAAATAAAATAAAAACTAAAATACTATGGTTGCATAAGTGTGCACACCCTTAAACGAATCCTTTGTTGAAGCACCTTTTGATGTGATTCCAGCACTCAGTGTTTTTGGGTATGAGTCGATCAGCATGGCACATCTTGACTCGACTTGATTTGCCCACTCTTCCTTGCAAAAACACTCCAAATCTGTCAGATTGCGAGGGCATCTCCTGTGCACAGCCCTCTTCAGATCACTCCACAGATTTTCCATCGGATTCAGGTCTGGGCTCTGGCTGGGCCATTCCAAAACTCTAATCATCTTCTGGTGAAGCCATTCCTTTGTTGATTTGGATGTACAGTATGCTTTGGGTCGTTGTCCTGCTGAAAGATAAAGTTCCTCTTCATGTTCAGCTTCCTTGCACAAAACCTTCAGGCTTCTGCCAATATTGACTGGTATTGGAAATGTTCATAATTCCCTCTACCTTGACTAAGGCCCCAGTTCCAGCTGAAGAAAAACAGCCCCAAAACATGATGCTGCCACCACCATGCTTCACGGTGGGTATGGTGTTCTGTTGGTGATGTGCAGTGTTGTTTTGTGCCAAAAATATCTTTTGGAATTACAGGTGTACCTCGGTTTACGAATGCCTCGGTTTATTATTATTATACAGTATTCATATAGCGCCAGAAGGTTTGCTCAGCGCTGTACATTATAGTGGGGGACAGAACATGAGACAATACAGTAACAAAACCATACACGAGGGGTTCGAGGGCCCTGCTCTCTCGAGCTTACAATCTAGGAGATTATGAATGAGAATCCATTGAAAATAATGCCTCGGTTTACAAATTTTTTTCTCAATACAAAGTGTATGTCGGTGCCAATTTTTAAATGCAATTGACGGCTTTTTTTTTCTTCACTATAGCTCACAGAATTAGCTGTCACTTTCCCGGAGTTAAGAAACTAAAATGAAACATTGTTTCTTTTAACGCAGGGAAATAAACTAAAAGGAAACTTTCTTTCTTTTAGCTGGGGGGAAAGTGACAGCTGAATCTCTGAGTTATAGTGAAGAAAAAAAAAAGAGGTAATTACATTTAAAAACTGGCACCATAATAAATAAAAAACAGTGTGAGATCCCCCCTCCCATCCATACCAAACCCTTAGGATCTGGTATGGATTTTGAGGGGAACTCCCATGCCAAAAAAAAAAAATGGCGTTGGGCCCCCCCCTAAAATCTATACCAGACCCTTAATCTGAGCATGCAGGTCAGGAAAGGGGGGGGGACGAGCAAGCAACCGCCCCTCCTGAACAATACTAGGCCACATGCCCTCAACATGGGGTGGGGGGGCAAGGTCCTCTTCCCCACAACCCTGAGCGGTGGTTGTGGGGGTCTGCAGGCAGGGGGCTTTTTGGAATCTGGGCCCCCAGATCCCGCCTCTATGTGACTGAGCATGGGGTCCATGATACCGCTACTTATTCACAAAAAACAAAAAGTGTAGTGTGAAAAAAGACAGGACACGGTCTTTGACAAGCCCTTTATTAAAGGAAAAAATAAAAATCTCCCCCGCAGTAGATCCAACATCAATCATGATGCCCGCCACCGCGAAAATATTTAGTTTTTTTGGGAGACGCAACTTCTTGCAGTAAAAAAATATTTTGTTTTGCATAACTTTTTTTCATCACATAGGGGACACAAAGTCTCCTATGTGATGATTGTTAGGTGACAGGTTCTCCTTAATGAGACATACAGGGTCTAAAGACCCTGCATGTCTCTTCTGGGCTTCACTGAATGTATTGCAATGCATTTCTCCCCGGCTAGAATGGAAAGTGACATGGGTGACCCAGAAGTGACGTCATACACAGTGCTTTCTGGGTCACACCAAGAAGAGGAGGAGAGCAGAGGTGTGCTCTCCTCCCTCCCCTCCGCCCACCTCCCGGGGCCCGCAGATGGGCAAGTGGAGCCAGGAATACATGGCTGGGGTGCACGTGCGGGGAGGGGGGTTACCGCTGCTTGTCAGTTTTATCTACAATCCTGGTGGCTGCAGCCACTGAATTGTGTGTAAACCCCCCGTGTGGCATATGGACCTGGCAGTGAAAGGGTTAAAGCAGAACTAAACTCTCACAGACATTTATTATTTTTAATCCTTATGCTAAGTAAATAGATAGTAAGGTATATTATATTTACTTTTTGGGCATTTTCAGGAGAGGAGCGGCTTTCTCAGCTAAGCACACCCTTCTGCCTGCATACCTGAGCTAAGGGCAGATGGATTCCAGGAAGTAAATCCTTCCTGAATCATCCGCCCTTACTCAAGATGATCGTGGCTTGAAATGCTAGGGGGCGGGGGGGGGGGGTTCAAAGTATATTTTTCAACAAAATAATGCATGGAGACCCTGAATTTGTTTTGAATATTAAAAATGAATCAAAGGGCGATTTCAGTTTGTGGTGCTCTGATGCAGTTAAGTTCTGCTTTATTTAACATACAGCAATGTTTACATCGGTTTTAAAAGTGATTGAAGGTCTGAAGTTATTTAACATTCACTACACCTACTAATCATAAGATTTAACCCTTTTATCTGCCAACAACTTGAGGCAAATGGTGGCACAGAACCACTTCTAGGTGGCCAAACCAGTATGCCTTACGTGGTTTGCAGTCCCCCTTCTTCTGCAATAAGTTCTCTTCAGCTCACCTTATATTTATTATACCAGCCCTGTGCTTTCAGAAAATGTATATTATGGTGGGGGTCATTTACAAACTCTGAAAACTGTAGGGGAAAAAAATTAAACAAAAAAATTGGAAAAATTGGCCACCTGAGTTTAAAAGTGGAGCACGGGACATGGCAGCGAAAGGGTTAAAGGCGTTGTATATTTTCAAATAATTTAATGTTTTTGTTTGTTTTTTTAACCTTGTAATGATTGGCTCACATGTTGTGGCTGTACTTTGTAGAATCATGGCTGATTGAGTCCCTTGTGTCCATGTATTCATTCACCTAGCTTGTCCCTATTCACTAAAGGGGCAAGATAACTTCTTCCGGGTCATACAGCATGTGAAGAAACACATTTCTTCCAGCATAGTGATCTCTCTATGAACACTCTGCCCGTTTGTGGTTGTATCAGATCTAATTACTGCATTTGCAGAATACTAGACTGAGAGACCTAAGGATTGTGGGATATATAGTTTCTTCATGGGAAATGTCAGTTCTTAGACTACAGACTGAGGTCATGCATTAAACTGCGCAGTGCCATGCTACATGCCTCATGTTTGACCACAAACAGAAACATTTTACAGCGGAACGTGAAGATTTACCCTACTACAGGCTGTGCGTACAGGACAACAAATGACATTGTGAAACCACATGATCAGTTCACGTTCTATGAAGGTGCAAGTAGGAAGGTTTGTAATGTCTTTGAGTTATGTTGGTATCACTGGATAGATCCCAGAGCAGCATGTTCTCTAGGAAAGATAAATATATCATCCCTCCCATTACTGTTTCTGTATCTCCGCAAGATTGTTATTATAGCTTTAAAATGGTTCTAAAGGCAGAAGGTTTTCTACCTTAATGCATTGTATGCAAGCAGCTCCCCCCACCCCCATACTTACCTGAGCCTGATCTCAATCCAGCGATGTCTACAAGAGCCAAGGCTTTCTAGGCTCTATCTCTTCTCATTGGCTCAGACACAACAGCAGGGTTTATTGGCTCCAGCTGCTGTCAATCACAACCAGGAGTGAGTTGGAGGAGGGGACCCACGATCCGTTTTTGGATTTGGCATAAACATGAAAGCATGGATCCATCCTGCCTTGTATCAAAGGTTCAGGCTGCGGGTGGACTGATGTGGGGGATATTTTCATGGTACTAGCAAGGTGTACCTAATAATAAAGTACCGGTGAGTGTATGTTACCAAAATTAGTGTGTGCTGCAAATTTCCTCCATCATTGTTCCTTTTTCTTCTTTCTGGAGGCTGCCATTTTACTAAAGCCCAGATCCCCCAAGCAGAAGTAAATCTTTAGACTGTCCGCAGATCGGCCTCTAGATTTGCGGCACAGTGCCGAAAAACAGAGAGAAACTGAGCATGTGCAGAACAAGACACGGTGTATTACTGGATTTTAACCCCTTCACGCCTAAGGGTAAAACAAATCTAAATGCCTAAGCACAATTTTGCAACATTGACATGTGTTAGTAAAACCGTACATATCATCACAATTACTTTGTACATCCAGGTGGATTATACCTCGTTTTTTCATTACAAATTGGGCTTTCATTTGGTGGTAAATGGTAATAAATATCTCCTGATTTTTTCTTTATTATCAAAGGAAAACTGGCCCAAAATAGTAAAAAAAAAAAATTTTTTTTTTTGTTTATTTAGCTGTGTGTTTCTTGTTACTACCATAACCTACCACCAAAGAACAACCCAAAATAAATTCTCCAGCTCTTGACGATCGCAGCGATACCATATATGTGTGTTATTTGCTGTTTGTACCCGTAGTACAGCCCAGAAACAATAGTGTGCATTTTGTTTCTCTTTTTTTTTTTTTTTTTACCTAAAACACACTGACACTGATACCAATTCTTTCTTTAAATCCTGACCTTTGACCCTGACCTTGACCCAAACACTTACCCTGGCACTGAACTAGATCAAACCTAGGTATTTGATATGATCTAGGTATTTTTATTTTCTTTATTTATTTTTAATATTTATCTTGTTTGTTTAAAAAAAAAAAAATGTTCCCCTCTATGCCAGGAGTTAGAGAGATACAATGTATCTCTCTCATCAATTCATAGAAAAAACAAGGGGGCCGGGCTGTACAGTGACTGATCACCGTGATAGCCAACAGAGGCTATCACAGCGATCATGTGACCCAGAATCGGGAGTCCCAGGTCGCGATCGTTAGAACGGGACCCAGTGCTCTCAGTGACACCGCGGTCTTTGTTCTGGGAGTGCACTGTGCAGCGCGCTCCCAGCACAAAGACAGGCGTGAAAATATGCGGCCCCACGGAAAAAAGCCCAGTTCTGTGAGGCCGCATATTTGTGTTACGTCGGCGTCAAGGGGTTAAACAGTATAGGAACCTATTTTTAATGGTTTACATAGCTATACTTGCAAAAGGGACCAGCCTGAAGTGATCTGCCAAGACTTAATTTTCTGAATAAAGTTCCACTTTAACCACTTGACACCGACGTCACACAAATATGTGGCCTCACAGAACTGGGCTTTTTTCCGTGGGGCCGCATATTTGCGGACCTGTCTTTGTGCTCGGCACGCTCCCAGCACAAAGACTGAGGTGTCACTGAGAGCCCCGAGTCCCGTTCTAACGATCAGGACCCGGGACTCCCGATTCCGGGTCACATGATTGCTGTGATAGCCTCTGATTGGCTATCACAGTGATCAGTCACTGTACAGCCCGGCCCCCTTGCTTTTTTCTCTCTCTATGAATGGAGAAGAGAAATACATTGTATCTCTCTAACTCCTGGCATAGAGAGAAAAAAAAATGTTTTCTGGGGAAATTGTGTGAAGTGTTCTTGCCTCCACCAGTAGTCTACAACTGGAGTGGGCGGAGTAACTGGGTGGAGTGGCTGGAGTAACTGTTGTGTGGTTGGAGTGGCCAACTTGCTCACTTCACTGGCGGTTGCCATCTTCAAACAGTTGTAGTTTAAAAATTATAAATCATACACCGAAGAGCTTTATATTGTGAGAATCACAAGACCCAGACCTACATTTTGAAATATTAAAAATGAAGGCACAGTCGCAGTTTAGAAATTGCCCTTCAATTTGAGGTGGCTAGAGTGGAGTTTCAATGAATGTCAATAAGCGGCGTGAGTTGCAAACAAATGATCATATTGTGAAAATATCAGGACTATGGCTTAGCCATGGACATTTTTTAGTGGCAGCAGGGATAGCTGAACGTTTTGATATAAGATTTGTGTAGGTGGGCTTGAAAATGAGGGATTGATGGCAGTTTAGAAATCATGTCCTGATTTTTCTGCTCACACTCTAGCTTTGTCAGCTCCCACTCTAGTTTTGAACATTCCGCCATTCATTCCTATGGGACCAATTTCACCACAAAAAGCCTATATTTCGTGAACAATTTGGCAAAACATTCCACAAAGTAATAGCACACCAATCGGGAACAATCCGCACGTTTCGGTGTATTACTGTCTATGTTGTGTAAAAACTGTGGGAGGAGTTAGGGTGGTAAATTTGTCTATAATAATAAGAATATATATGTGAGATAACAGGAAGTGGTCGCCATGCAAGAACACTTAATAAATATTAAAAGATAAAGAAAAATAGCTAGATCAAGGTTTGATCTAGTTCAGTCAGCCAGGTTTTAGTGTTTGGGTCAGGGTCAAGGTCAGGATTTGAAAAAAAATTTGATTTTAGTGTCAGTGTGTTTTAGGTAAATAAAAAAAAAAAAGACAAAAACAAAATTCAGGATTTAAAGAAAGAATTGGTATCAGTGTGTTTTAGGTAAACAAAAAAAAAAGAGAAACAAAACGCACTATTGTTTCTGGCGATTGCTACGGGTACAAACAACAAATAACATATACACATGTGGTATCGCTGCGATCGTCAAGAGCTGGAGAATTTATTTTGGGTTGTTCTTTGGTGGTAGGTTATGGTCGTAACAAGAAACACGCAGCTAAATAAAAAAAAAATATTTTTTTTTACTATTTTGGGCCAGTTTTCCTTTGATAATAAAAAAAAAATCAGGAGCTATCCATTACCATTTACCACCAAATGAAAAAGCATAATTTGTCCTGAAAAAATCAAGGTATAATCCACCTGGATGCACAAAGTAGTTGCGATGATATGTACGGTTTTACTAACACATGTCAACGTTGCAAAATTGTGCTTAGGCATTTACTTTTGTTTTACCCTTAGGCGTGAAGGGGTTAAGTTAATATTTCGCTAGGCCTCTTTAATGACTTGGTTATGTAGCAGGACTGCATGGCACAACTGAAAATGTGTAACACTGCCAACGTGCTTACAATGAAATGGTTGGTAATCCCAGAAGATAAAACATGGATTGTAAAGCAGATGAATTTATAGCTATACTGGACTAATCAGCATCGTATGGTTCTAATTACCATCATTCTTTGTTGATTCTCTGCTCCCTTTCTGTTGAGCATTACAGTACAGTATAGTTCTGGGCTTTTCAGGTTGCACTGCCTTCGGATGGATGACGTTACAAGGTAAAAAGAGCAGCGGCACTGATCTGCACAGCAAGACGGCCTCCACTGTGGGAATAAGTCGAGAACATGCCAAGGTCTTCAATTATGGTCGTATTTATGGTGCCGGGCAGCCCTTTGCTGAACGTCTGCTGATGCAGTTTAATCATAGACTCACTCAGGAAGAAGCGGTGGTGAAAGCCAAACAAATGTACGCAGCAACAAAGGGAGTCAGGAGGTGAGTGGCAACAAATGGTTTGGAAACGTACGTCGGTATAAAGATAGAATTGTGCTGAAAAGGAATACAACCTTTGTGTGGACAATAGCTGGTAGATCATTGCAGCTGAAGGTGTGACTCACAGGAGCGATAGGAATATGTCCATGCCAAGGTTGGGCTCTTCAACTTGCTATTCATGTTATACTGGGCAGCACAGTGGCTAAATGGTTAGCACTTTCACCTGGCAGTACTAGGGTTGTTGGTTCGAATCCCAACCATGGCACCACCTGCCTGGAGTTTGCATGTTCTCCCTGTGCCTGTGTGGATCTCCTCCCACACTCCAAAGACATGCTGGTAGGTTAATTGGTTCCTGTCTAAATTGCCCTAGTATGTATGAATGTGAGTTAGGGACCTTAGATTGTACTCCCCTTGAGGGTTAGGGACTGATGTGAATGTACAATATATATGTAAAGTGCTGCGTAAATTGACAGCGCTATATAAGTACCTGAAATACATAAATAATAATAATAGAAGCTTTCTGGACCATACAATTGTTTGTAATATTGGGTTTTCCAGGTACATCTTGTCTGAAGATGCAGAGTGGCTGGTACAAGAGCTTGAGATCTTAGTTGAGCGAGGAGAGGAAAATTCTGTGAGCTTGGATGATGTGCGGAAGATACAAATACAGGCATCATCGAAGTAAGAAGCCCCTGTAATCTCACATCTTGTATCAAAATACAACTTGTGTTACTTCTGTTAACTTTTCGGCGCTTTGAGTCAATCCTAAAAATGTGATAACCACTAATGTGGCCAGGCTTGTATGACTAGCATGTAATGGAGCAGTGTGCAGAAAAGACATACTGGGGGTGATTTACTAAAGGCAAACAGACCGTACACTTGGCAAGTGCAGTTCCTCCAGTGCTTAGCAAGTGAGGGGAAGCGCTGCTCACTTACATCATCCAATCAGGTGAAAGCAAAAACACTGTTTTTATTTTTTGTTCATAGTTACATAGTTTGTCTGACTGAAAAAAGACAAAAGTCCATCCAGTTCAACCATAGAAAAAAAAAAAAGTTATAATCCTACACCCACAGTTGATCCAGAGGAAGGCAAAAAAAAAAAACCCAGCAAAGCATGATCAAATTTTCTCCTGCTGGGAAAAAATTCCTTCCTGATCCCCGAGAGGCAATCAGATATTCCCTGGATCAACTTTACTTATAAATGTTAGTATCCAGTTATATTCTGTGTATCTAGGAAAGAATCCAGGACTTTTTTGAAGCAATTCTTGTTCATGATTGGATATTCTTTGCTGCTTTACCTAAGCTCTGGACCACCTGCACTTTGCAAAGTGCACAGTCTATTTGCCTTTAGTAAATCAACCTTACTATGTGCAATATATGTGATGCTTGAGAGGGTTGTCAAAAACTGCAAACCTAATAGAGGAATTGAGGGTCAGAGAGTGTGGACATGCTACATTTGTGACTGGTGATATGTTGTAAAAGACAATACAAAGCTGGGAACATGTTACATGAAGCTAGTAGAGATCAGTGCTATTACCCTAATCAGTATGTACCCATATGTACCCATAGGTGTGCACAGCCTACTGCATTAGGGAGTGCACCCCAAAGCTCAAATGTACATATGTGTATGTATGTATGTGTATATATATATATATATATATATATATAACGTACACACATATTAATTATATATATATATATATATATATATATATACACACACACATACACATATACATAAATGTAAACACACATTTTAATATTTATTAAAACATGGACGGTATTAGTAGAGCAGAGGTTGGTGTCAGTAGGGCAGAGAACCGATCACTCCCTGTGTTCATTCAGAAAAGGAAGGGGCCAGTAAATTACATATTTAGCGGCCCCTTTCCTGCATCCTAAAGCATCAGATGTGGGGGATGGGCCTTGGCAGCAGGAAGAATCCATGCTGTATGGGGTGATTAGGGTGTGCCCAGCACACTGTATGCACGCCTATGAATGTTCCCTCTACAGACTACTGAGGTCTGAGGACCACACATCATATACTAAATGGCTCCAGTTTGGGGACCAGGGCTATAGCTACGCATAGCAATGTAACTAAATAAAAGGAAGTAAACAGCGTTCCCCAACACCCTGATAGTATACTCTTCTCAATATACTGAGCTTATATACGTATGCAAACTATAAAAGAAGAGTTCAAAAACAAAAGTGCTAAATACAAACAAAATACAAAGTGCTAAATACAAACAAATAAATTTTTTTATTATTATTAAGATAAATATATATATAATATATATATATATATATATATATATTATATATAAATATATAGATAAAATATATATATTATATATATAAATATATATATATATTTTGCACAAAATGGTACATCAATGTTATATGTCTTATGATGGGGGGCGTTCTATGATTTGGTTTATCAGTTAGAATATGTGGACTTTTTGCTACACAAGACTTTTTTTAGTGTTTGTTTGCATATACTTTGTTTTTGCACTTTAGCACTTTTCTCAGTATACCAAGCTTAAACAGGTATGCAAACCATGAAAGAAGACTATGCTATCAGGGTGTTGGGTTGCGCTGTTTAATTCCTTTTGTTTAGTTACATTGCTTTGGGTTTCTAAAGAGAAAACAGTTGCTTCCTCCCTTTTTTCCTTTCTTTTGGGGTTAGCACCCTATATATTTCTGGTGGCGCCGTCTATAAGAAGTAATTTTTGATTGTATAGCTACACAAAGCTTCAGTGTTACTGGCGGGGGGGGGTAACTGTCGTAGAGTGCAGACCGTCACCCAATTAAGCAGATGATGCCGTAACTTTCACAAATGAACATTAGTGGACATACATTATTATTATTATACAGTATTTATAAAGCGCCAATAGTTCGCTCAGCGCTGTACATTACAAAGGGGGACAGAACATGTGACAGAACAATACCAATACAATGCAAAACATGAGGGGATCGAGGGCCCTGGGAGACTTTGAAAACTATAGAGTTAGGAATGCAATCCTGTGGCAGCTTACGCATATATTTGGAAATGTGTGCAGACTAAACCCCATGAATTGTTAGACCGGGTTCATTTGGTTTGTCGCAGGCTGGCTGGTAAGTGAGCTGGGAATTTTGGTTTGTTTTTTAAACATGCTTTGCCCTTCCATGCGCTCCTTGCTACAAAGGCTAGTGATAGGTTGAGGTGGTTGCCATTTGTACAGCTGAGGGCAGTCCCATTCACCCAGTTCCATTGAAGACCTCTAAAACACAACATTCTGTTATCAAGGGACAAGTTGGTCCAGTCCATGGACACTCTTATTCGTATATCACCGAGGACCAGGTTTTCCCTGGCTTGGTCGGCTCAGGAATCCAGCTCTCATGCCAGATCCTAACATTTTGGGTTGGGAAGAAGCCCCAGCACCCTGTTGGTGGAGGGGAATTGGATGTTGAAGGAATCTCACCTACCAATCAACATTCAGGAATGGGAGATTTGGTGGTCCCTGCAGCACTGAATCTCCTGCCTGGCTGGTCATCGGACCTGGATTCAGTCAGACAACACCACAGCAGTGAGGAACCAGCAGTCGGGCTGAACAATCTAGGAGGGAGGGGATGGTGACACAGGAGGAGATAGCTGTGGGGGATGGAGTGGTAGGAAGAGTGGAGGAGGTCGGCAAGTTAACGGGGTGGGGTAGGCTTCCCTGAAGAGATGAGTTTTCAGGGTGCGCCTTAAGGAGAGGAGAGTAGGTGATAATCTGATGGGTTGGGGCAGGGAGTTCCAGAGGATGGGTGACACCCTGGAGAAGTCATGGCTCCATTTTATTGATATGAGGCTATTCCTTTTCATTTGTTATTGTTTGAACTTAATAACAATAGTACTGCTATTATAATTACTTATAGTTCCCCAGTTAAGCAAGATCATGTATGTCTCTCAACAGATCCAGGAGAAAGTGGAACTTGATCAGTCGTAAAATATGGACCGGAGGTACGGAGTCGGAGATGTTCAACAAGCTGGAGAGTATAGCTATGAGCCCTACACCTAGTACACCAGTACTGGGATGTCATATTAGCAGAGCGCTGGAACCAGCTACTGTGCAAGGGGAGGTATGCTATTGTATATTGGATCTCACATATGGGTGCTGCCACCAGATAACCGCTTTTAAGTCACGTAAAAGTAAGAAATGGCATCGCAATATTTAATATAGGACATATTTCTACTTCTAATGCTTCATATCTGAAGGCTCATTTACAGCAGGGCGATGCAGTAATGTGTGAGAGAATGAAAACTATTGTGCTTTGTCAAAAATGCTGCATGTCCATTGTTCTAAAAGCGGTAAAATGCTGAGCTAGAAAAAAAAAGCCTTAAGTAGCGATATCTGGATTCCCACCTGAAGAACGAGGATTCTTGATAATATTTTCATTTTCACAATGCTCATTCTACTTGCACGGTGAATGAGGTTTTGTTCCAGCCCCCCCGAGATCCCTTCTAATTTAGGAGAGTATTTTTTTATTTAAAATACTAAACACGCCCTGTTTATCTTACATTATCCTTTCTCTTTCTGTATGCGGATGACAGATGTCATTTTTATTAAAAGAATTACAGTGCAAAGTACCCTTTTTCCAAATCAATATACAGATGTCACATGACCCAGCTCTTTCCCAGCCTGTCTGCAGGGAAACAATGGCAGGAGGAGCTTCCAGGCCTCTGCTGCTGGTCATATGTTCAAAATAAAGAAAGAAAATAGAAAACAAAACAGTCTTTGGAATACAGTGAAAAAATAAATAATACCAGTAAACTGTTTTAAATTGTCATACAAATATAAACATGGTGTGGGCATATTTCTGCTAGTCACAGGCTGTGTCATGGGCCTCCAAGCTTTGTTTTGTAATAACAGGGAGGTGAAACCTCCATCAATCAAGATGCAATATCCCACCCCCCGTATCGTGTTTAGTTGGTTATTGGGCATGGAGGAGGGAGGGAGTGGGCTGGCATTTATCACTGTGTATATTCCCACATGTGTGACTCTATAGTCACTGGGGCTGCTCAGATGAGATAGGGAGGAAATGCTCAGCATAGAAATACACTGAAAACTGAGAATGTGCAGTAGCTGCCAACACTACTCTGCAAAATGCCCAGCTGCACTGAGGACAGCAGGATCAACCAGGTTTTTTGCAGAATACAGAAAACGAATCTCATAGTGACTGAGTACAAACAGTGCATGATACCACAGGGCATGGAGGAGATCAGCTATGAGGAAAGATTAGAGGAACTGAATTTATTCTCTCTTGAGAAGAGGAGATTAAGGGGGGATATGATCTCCATGTATAATACATAAGGGGGGGATATGATCTCCATGTATAATACATAAGGGGGGGGACATGATCTCCATGTATAATACATAAGGGGGGATATGATCTCCATGTATAATACATAAGGGGGATATGATCTCCATGTATATTACATAAGGGGGGACATGATCTCCATGTATAATACATAAGGGGGGACATGATCTCCATGTATAATACATAAGGGGGGACATGATCTCCATGTATAATACATAAGGGGGGATATGATCTCCATGTATAATACATAAGGGGGGATATGATCTCCATGTATAATACATAAGGGGGATATGATCTCCATGTATAATACATAAGGGGGGATATGATCTCCATGTATAATACATAAGGGGGGGATATGATCTCTATGTATAATACATAAGGGGGGATATGATCTCCATGTATAATACATAAGGGGGGATATGATCTCCATGTATAATACATAAGGGGGGATATGATCTCCATGTATAATACATAAGGGGGGATATGATCTCTATGTATAATACATAAGGGGGGATATGATCTCCATGTATAATACATAAGGGGGGATATGATCTCCATGTATAATACATCAGTGGTTCATATAATGAACTCGGTGTAGAGTTATTCCCCCTGAGGTCATCACAGAGGACAAGGGGGCACTCTTTACGTCTGGAGGAAAAGAAATGTAATCTCCAAACACAGAAAGGTTTCTTCGCAGTAAGATCTGTGAAAATGTGGAATAGACTCCCTCAAGAGTTGGTTCTGGCCAGCTCAGTGGATTGCTTCAAAAAAGTCCTGGATTCTTTCTTGGATACACAGAATATAACTGGATACTAACATTTATAGGTAAAGTTGATCCAGGGAATATCCGATTGCCTCTCGGGGGATCAGGAAGGAATGTTTTTCCCTGCAGGAGCAAATTGGATCATGCTTTGCTGGGTTTTTTTTTGCCTTCCTCTGGATCAACTGTGGGTGTAGGATTATAACTTTTTTTTTTTATGGTTGAACTGGATGGACTTTTGTCTTTTTTCAGCCAGACTAACTATATAAATCGTTACACAGAGCAGATAAGCAAAACTACCTTTTTATTTTAACGAAAAAAGCACTTCGTATCCCTTTAAAGGGATGAAAGCGGGAGATATGTGCATGTATTGCAGAGATATACTGGTCATAATGGAAATGCTGCCTGTCACTTAAAACATATGAAACGTTAGCGTTCTGTGAGCTTCAATACTCCTTGAACCATGTTGAGAGTCTGCTAGCGACGTGTGTAAAGTGAGAGGCAGCACTCCTAATGTGATCACTGTGCACCAGCCCAAAAACTGGAGCTGTGTCTATATTTGATTGCTATGCAGTTTTCATTGAAGGTTATCTCTACCTCTGCTCATGCAGTTTTCATTAAATGCAGTCTGAACTGCCCAGGTTTGTTACAGGATTACTTAAAGCGGAGCTCCACCCAAAAGGGGAAGTTTCGCTTTAAGGACTGCTCCCCATTAAGGATTGGCACCTTTGGGGGGCGGGGAGCAGGTATCTGAATTTGACAGGTACCCATTCCCACTTCCGGTCCAATCGCCTAGGCGACCGGAAGCGGAAGGTGTCCTTCCTGTAGTCTTTTGGGACACGTGACAGGTCCCAGAAGACTACAGGACCATTCATGAAGCGCAGTGCTGCTCGCGCATGCGCAGTGGGCACCCAGCTGTGAAGCCACAAGCTATCACAGCCAGGTGCCTACACTGAAGATGCCGGCCTCCTGGAATACAGGAAGGCCTGTGAAACGGGCTGCAGGGGACACACCGCGGGACAGGTAAGTGGCTGTTTTTTAAAAGTCAGCAGCTACAATTTTTATAGCTGCTGACTTTTATTTTTTGACAAGGTGAGCGTGGGATTGCGCTTTAAGCAGGTGCCTAGAACTGTTATCACTGTTCCTTTGTACTATACTATGAGGGAAATGTCTCATGTCACCATAATGCTTGGTGGAAGGACTTCTCTTCACTGCAAATACATAATTACATTAGGAGGTCATGGTATGTTTTGTCATTCATTTCTCTGTCCAAAACCTCAAACATTTTACCTCCCAGAAGCCAGTTCTCACCCTTGTCTTGTTTTTGTTCAGTTTATAACCAGCAGAGTGAATTGGGTTGTACAGAGCTCGGCTGTGGACTACCTCCATCTGATGCTGGTGGCCATGAAGTGGCTTTTTGAGGAGTATGACATAGATGGGCGTTTCTGCATCAGTATCCACGATGAGGTGCGCTATCTAGTGTGTAGTGAGGACAGATATCGTGCAGCATTGGCTCTCCAGATCACAAATCTGCTAACAAGGTAACATACTATTTGCATTAGACACTCTGTTCTGTACTCTGTTCAGCACGACTGCTGGTTCCTCACTGCTGTTGCGTTGTCTGACTGAATCCAGGTCCGATGAGCAGCCAGGCAGGAGATTCAGTGCTGCAGGGACCACCAAATCTCCCATTCCTGAATGTTGATTGGTAGGTGAAATTCCTTCAACATCCAATTCCTCTGCACCAACAGGGTGCTGGGGCTTCTTCCTAACCCAAAATGTTAGGATCTGGCATGAGAGCTGGATTCCTGAGCCGACCAAGCCAGGGAAAACCTGGTCCGCGGTGATATATGAATAAGAGTGTCCATGGACTGGACCAACTTGTCCCTTGATAACAGAATGTTGTGTTTTAGAGGTCTTCAATGGAACTGGGTGAATGGGACTACCCTCAGCTGTACAAATGGCAACCACCCCAATCTATCACTAGCCTTTGCAGCAAGGAGCGCATGGAAGGGCAAAGCATGTTAAAAAACAAAACAAAATTCCCAGCTCACTTACCAGCCAGCCTGCAACAAACCAAATTAACCCGGTCTAACAATTCATGGGGTTTAGTCTGCACACATTTCCAAATATATGCGTAAGCTGCCACAGGATTGCAGCCCTGACTCTATAGTTTTCAGAGTCTCCCCTGTTGGAGCATATACAGTATATAATAATGGATAGGTTAACCCTTTGAGGATTGTAAGATTTTGGAAGAAGCAATTTTTTTGTTTTTAAAGTTCGTACACTTCAGTTGCTGTAACTAAGCCATTTCATGAAATAATTGGCAAAAAGCTAGATCCATTTGTTGTTTGTTGATAAAAGCTAATATTTTGACTCAAACCAAAAAAAAAAAAAAAAAAAGTTTTAAGTTCTTAATCAGATGATACACGCAATTAAAAAAATGGGAAAAATACGTCCCTTGGTCCTCAAAGGGTTAAGGGCATGTATGCCGGAGGGAGACCACCCCCTCCTTAATGGTACGGAGATGCACTGGACACACAGCAAAAGCACAATGGCAACTGAAGGTATCTGGTGCGTCCCAACTCCAATTCACCAACTGTACAAACAAATGGCAACCACCCAAACTGTTACTAGTCTTTGCAGCAAGGAGCACATGGAAGGGCAATGCATGTAAAAAAACAAATAAAACTTGCCAGCCAGCCTGCAACAAACTGAATTGACCCTGTCACATTAAAAACAAGGGGTTTCATTTTCACTCATTTGCAAATATAGGTGTATATTTGCAGAAAGTACCATTTTACTGAGAGTAGTTGATGCTTGGAATAAACTCCCAGCAGAGGTAGTGAGCCAGTCAACAGTAAGTAGCTTCAAACATGCGTGGGAAAAGTATAGATCTATACTCAAGACAAAAAAAGTAGACCAAAAATAAAAAAAACCCTCCAAAAGAACCACAACAAAAAAAAACAGGCAGACTCGATGGACCGCTCATTCTCTTTCTGCCTTCACATTTCTTTGTGTAGGCTGCAGCGGCCATGACACATACCCCAGTGTACTGCAGTCCGAACTATAATGCGAGAGTCTCCCATGTTGGAGCACATATATAATAATGGACAGATTAAGGGAATGGTGGATGTTTGTTAAAAGTCAATCTAACAGTGTCCAGGCTTCACAAAGTACTCTTCAGACAGATACAGGTCTGAGAAACAATTAGAAGGTACAAATCAGTTCTTTGCAGAAACAGGCTGGACCTTTAGCATTAATATGATGCTAACTGCAACAATAATCCCGGGTTCACACTGATGCAGTGCGGAATTCACAGAGGTTTCAGTGCAAACTCCGCACCGCATCAGAATCGCACCCTGTTCATGCGAACCGCTGCAGCTGTGTTAACAACACCCCAAAAGCGGTCCGCAAAATGCAGTGCGATGTGAAGAATCGGATCGCATAGGTGTGAATACCCATGTGATCCGATTTTAGTGTGGACCAAAAAAGGGTCCTGCACGTTTTTGGTGCGGTGCAAAAAGAGCCATACAAAATGTATGGCTCTGATGGCACCGCACACAAAACGCAGGTGATTTGCACAGGAATGCGATGCGGTTTCTGTGCGTATCACATGCGATATACCGCACCACACATATGTGAACCCAGGCTAAAAGTCAAAATGGTCGCTTTCAGTTTAGGTGTGATAGGAAAAGTCTGATTCCTCAGAGACAGATTCACCTGGAGACTAAGGCAGGACTAGGGTACCTCAGAACGTCCACTCAGGGGCAGACTGACAACTCATGGGGCCCCTGTGTCCTTGCCCAAACTCAAAAAAAGCCTATGAAAAAGGCACCAGGGGCATCTCATGGGGCCCCCTACTGACCCCGGGCAGTGCCCAAGTTTCCAAATGGTCAGTCTGCCCATGTCCACTATTCTTGCCTAGAAAGGCAGAAATGGGAGTTGGTACAGAGAAAAGGTACATGCTCCCACCCCCTCCCCCCAAAAAAAGTTCCAAAAGTGGTGGTGGAGAAGGAGAAGAAATGGAACTTTCACTTTTAAGTAACGTTCCTCAGAGGTGGCTTATACAGGAACTGATCCTCTCCATTTTCCTCCTGCAACCACTGAAAGTCAGCTTCTCCTCCTCTCCCTCCTGCCGGCATACAACGGCTGCAGAAGGGAAATGTTCATTATGCTATTCAGAATTTTAAAAAAAATTGCAATTCTGAACCATTTCATTGTGGTCCGCGTCCAGTTACCAAATAACTCAAGTGGCTCTCATCCTAAAACAGGGGTCCTCAACCTTTTGAAGAGCATCAGCTAACACACAGGATGGCTTTTCTACAAAAACCTGGACGTAATGCTGCAAAATGTTACATAGAAACATTTTAATATTCTTGGCATTTATGTTCTGTTTATTTCCATTTTGCAGGTGTATGTTTGCTTACAAACTGGGAATGATGGATTTGCCTCAGTCGGTGGCGTTTTTCAGTGCAGTAGACATTGATCGCTGTCTTCGAAAAGAAGTGAACATGGATTGTGCAACCCCATCAAACCCAACTGGTGTAGAACAGAAGTACGGCATTCCTCCTGGTATGTCCCAGCTCTGCCAGAAATGGTCACTATACCATATTGAACCAGTTGTATATTTTGGAATTCCTTTAGTGACCCAAGAATGTATAGTAATCTTAACCTCTTGACCCTGACCACACGCAAATTAGCGGCCTCACAGAACTGGGCTTTTTTCCATAGGGCAACTAATTTGCATACGTGTCTTTCTGCTGGGAGTGAGCTGCACAGTGCGCTCCCAACACAAAGCCCGGCGGGTCACTGAGAGCCCCAAGTCCCGTTCTAACGATCGGGACCTCCCGCTTCTGGGTCACCTGATCATAGTGATCAGTCACTTTGAAGCCCCCCCCTATTTTCTCTCTATGAATAGAGGAGAGAGGTACATTGTATCTCACTCTACTTTTTTAAATTATAATTTTTATTTTTTTTACACACTTTTTTTCTCTCTGAAAAGGACAAACAAAAATACCTAGATTAAGATTTTATCTAGGTCTGTGCCGGTTAGTGTCTAGGTCAAGGTCAGGGTTTTTTTTTTTAAAATTAGTATCAGTGTCAGGATAAAAAAAAAAGCAAATTGCGCACTATTATTTCTGGGCTGTACTACGGATACAAACAACAACATACACGTGCTATTGTTGTGATTGTCAGGGTTGTTTGGTGGTAGGTTATGGTAGTAGCAAGAAATTCTTGAGCCAGTTTTCTTTTGGCAATAAAAAAAAAAAAAAAAAGTAAAAAAAGTATCAGGAGATATTCATTACCATTTACCACCAAATAAAAGCCCAATGTGTCCTGAAAAAAAAAACGAGGTATAATCCACCTGGATGTACAAAGTAGTTATGATATGTTCGGTTTTGCTAACACATGTCAAAGTTGCAAAATTGTGCTTAGGCATTTAGATTTGCTTTACTCTTAGGGGTTAATGCAGAAATGAAAGTGGAATTCTAGCCATATTCTAACTTTAAACCTATTTCTGCCCCCATTCTATCTAACCCTGAAAGAAAAGATTGCTATACTTGGCTATTCTGAACCCAGTCCAGTCCCAGGCTGGGCTGCCAGCAGCAGCTCCTGTGTAGAGGAGGAGGAGAGGACAATGGATACCCCGTCATCAGTCAATGGGTGATGTCACTTTTCTCTCCTGCACAGACGCCGCTGCTGGAGACCGGACCGGCTTCAGAATAGGTGAGTATAGTAATCTTTTCTTTGCAGGGATAGAGTAGGCTTATGCTCCGTATAGACTATCGTACAAAAAATGCCGCTTTTAAAGCGATCGTATGATAATCTGATTGTCAGTACACAGCAGTCGTCCAAAAAAAACAAAAACAGAAGGGACGAGCACGAAAATGTTATCAAACTATACCGGATCATAAGATTTTCGTTTAACCAGTACAATAGTCATCCGAAAATACAATACAAATACTAAAGTTCTGAAGAATGTAACCTTTTCACTTTCAAAATGAGACTAGCATGCAGAAAAACAAAACAACAGATGATCACTCGTCCAATATTCTGATCGTGTGTATGGGCCTTTTAAGTGAGTTAGATTATGGACAGAATTCCACTTTAACTTTTTTTTTTTTCCTACAAACCTAGCCATTGAGAAAAGCTGTCACAGAATATCTCCCCCCCCTCATACACAGTAGATGACTGACAACCTCTTTCACTGATATTATGTGACACTCCTCCACGCCTTGCCAAGAAAGGAGTATTTCCTATGTGACGGGTTTTATTGGAGTTAGGCTTTAACCTCCCTGGCGGTATTCCCGAGTGTAGCTCGGGGTAAAATTTGAGTACCAAAAGCGGTAACCCCGAGCTACACTCGGGCTTACCATGCGGCGTTGCTCAGGGAGTCCCTGCAGCACTTACCTTGTCCTTTGCTCCCACGATGTGTCCCCTGCAGTGTCCCCGGCCATCTCATCCGGCTTCCGTGTTCCGGTCCCTGTGACGTCGGGACGTACGGGCGCCGAAAACGGCCGCAAATTTGAAATTTTTAAAAAATTTCATTTTTTTTAAAATGATTATTGCATAGTAAAACATTGCTCTTTCAATGCATTTCACATACATTTTGTCCCGAGTGCTTTGTCCTGCGCCCTGCCTGCATTTTTACTGTTCTTTCTGCCTGGAAACTTAGAAACATCCATGGCGTCCAAAAAGCGTCCCTTTAGGTCAAAAGCGGTTTTAGACCGGCTAGAGAACAGCGATAGTAAATCAGAACCACTTGCAGAATTGAGTGATAATGATTCGTGGGGGAAATTCCTCATCAGACACTGAAAACGATTTTGCCTCTGTATTTCAAATTTCAGTGTTTTTGGTTTGATTATATTATTGAATTAAATTTATTATTATTATTATATTATTTTTTATGATTTCGTGTTTCAAATTTTATCATACCCGGGATGTTTACTAGACTCTTGTTCGGACAGATTTCAGTGAGTTATTCCTAAAAATTACAGCCTACAATAAAAAAACTACATATTTCCATGCAAAAAAATGGTACCGCTTTCAGCACAAAAAAACGGAAATAATCAGACCGCCGAGGAGGTTAAAGGGTAAATCCTGGAAGTGAACTGGCAGAAAATCCTGAGGGCCTATTTACACTGCAACACAGATGTTGTCATGCATTGTGCAGTGAACAGCCCAGTCATTGTGAAAATCTGGCAGGCTGTATTTTTTTCTTTTGGCAACACAGTGCATAGTATTGCAGCCATGCGTCTAATCTAAAAAAAAAAAAAAAAAAAGGGAGGGGGTTAGAAGATGGCTTTGACATTAGGTGGACCAAAGACCCCGTGAGGGGGACAGATTCTAACTCCTCACAGTCTATGGTCAGCCCAAACTTAAAATATATCTCCAGTCTGGTTTCAGTAATAATGATACATTTTATTCATCAGGCTGTACAAATAGTTCATATAACTGATATATTCTAACATACTTTTTTTTTATTTGTAGGTGAAGCTTTGGATATCTTTGAGATCGTTAAGCTAACTAATGGTGTTTTGAAAAAAGGGAGCTAATCTCTGCCGGCATCTGTTACTGCTCGACTCCTGTGGAGTTACATCTCGTTCATGATTTACTCATGAGGTGAAATACCGGAACGGTTTTGTTTGACTGAATGTTTCATGGTGTGAATAAACGAATAGAATAGCTCCTTGTGTATTGAACATGTTAAAGGGGGGAGAGGCTTACAGAACACTTCATAAATTTACATCTATTTTAGAGTAATGAACGGTGTGAAAATGGGAGATTTTAGAAGGAAACAGAGATGAGAGCAAACTGTCAGCTACTTCCTTCTTCGTTTTCTCTTTGGTTCTTGACTTTCTTTCTGTTCAGTGCCGGACTAGAGGAGAAAAACAAAAACATCATTACTAAACTAAAACTACACGTGTTCTTATCCAGTATTGTTGGCAGATCGAACTAAACTGGTTGGAGTACATATTCAGTTCGTCTGTAAGTGTAGCTAGGTGATAGCGCCCCCAACCAGTTTTATAAGAGCCTGTCGGATCCAGAGAGATATAAGCTATGCAGCCTCCAGGCTGGACTCCCTTGTGCACTGTTCAATTTCAGTCCTACGGAAAGTCTGTACGCCGTTGGACCACAGAATAAGCGCTTGCCATAGGATTGCATGGACAGCGCCAATCACATACAGTACATAGGCCTACTCTCTAGCTCCCATGCTCATCTCCAGGATTTCTCAAGGGCTTCACCCATCCTCTGGAACTCCCTACCCCAAGCTATCGCCTACTCTGCTCATCTTTAGGCGCACTCTTTAAAACCCATCTCTTCAGGGAAGCCTACCCCGCCCTCAGCAAATACTGGAATCAACTACTCCTCCTACCACTCCATACCGCACAGCTAATTACCTCTTGTACCACTATCCCCTCCCTCCTAGAGTGTAAGCTCCAGGGATCAGGCCCTCTAATCCCTCTTGTATTGAACTGTATTGTCTCCCACTATAATGTAAAGTAGTGAGCAAACTGTTGGCGCTATATCAGTCCTGTATAATAATAGGCCAGCTGAGACCATTATGGCAAGCAGCACCGATCTGGACAGAGGTATTAAAAAAAAATATTTAAAACTTGTGTGCAAATTGTTGACTTCCTGCTTCCCGAACATTACGTACGGCCTTCTGAAACCGAACATTTATGAAAGCAAAATTATGGTGAGTAGTTGTCATTCAATTTTCCACATGGCACTGGTGTGCAGTCAACATCCAGATATTTAGTGTAGGTTACCTATATTCAGTTTTAAATACCGTCGATGTTCTTTATTTTACAAAAATGTAAAATGCGTGCATCCTTTTTTTTAATCCATTTGATTCAGGGCCCTTTCACACTAGAAACTGCATAAGGTGCACAAGAATATTGTGCAATTCACATGCAGTTGTGCGCAGTGCAATTTCAGCCCATTCATTTTGTTAACAGGTTCTCTAAGTTCTACCAAATAGACTGTGCATCTGATGCTAGCTGCTAGCACAATGTATAATACATCAGTGGTTCATATAGTGAACTTGGTGTAGAGTTATTCACCCTGAGGTCATCACAGAGGACAAGGGGGCGCTCTTTACGTCTGGAGGAAGACATTTAATCTCTAAAACACGGAAAGGTTTCTTCACAGTGAGAGCTGTGAAAATGTGGAATAGACTCCCTCAAGAGTTGGTTCTGGCCAGCTCAGTGGATTGCTTTAAAAAAGTCCTGGATTCTTTCTTGGATACACAGAATATAACATTTATAGGTAAAGTTGATCCAGGGAATATCCGATTGCCTCTCGGGGGATCAGGAAGGAATTTTTTCCCTGCAGGAGCAAATTGGATCGTGCTTTGCTGAGTTTTTTGGCTCCCTCTGGATAAACTGTGGGTGTAGGATTATAACTTTTTAATTTTTTCTTTTTTATGGTTGAACTAGATGGACTTTTTTGCAGGAGACTAACTATGTAACAGAGTCCTTCAGACAGGGGGGAGACTATTTGTTGGTTTGCCCACCCCTCAGTTGAACTGCTGTTGGAAGCTCCATAGGGTAAGATTATATGTGTCCCTCAAAGGAGAAGACAGAAACAATTGGATTTTTTAGACTTTGGGTAAGATCCTTTTCTTGGAGTCCGTTGATGCTTTCTGACCCGCTTTTCTACAAAACTGAGGCATGCTTCTTGTGGGAGGGGTTATACTAAGCTGGCTGGCTAACAGTTTATTTATTTTTTTTTTTTTTTGCCAATGTCCAAAACGCCTGGAGGTGGCAGTAAAATCCAAAGGTTTAAGACTCTCTGTGTTCCTAAATAGACTCCAAAAAAAGGATTTTTAAAAAGGCGACTACTACAATCCTATCTTGTAGGTGTCGTGGTTTCTGACCCAGAATAGCTGGTCTGTCTCCTACCTGCATGTTGTCTGGCTCATTCTCCTCATCCTCCGAGCCCTTTTCCTGCAGAGCTGCATCCAGTGTAGCTGCATTGATTCTGAAGTCTCTGGAAGTGCTCAGCTTTATGTACTGCATCAAGTTAACCTTTAAAATAAAAAAAAAAAAGGAAAAAAAATATATTATAAAACATTATGACCACCACCCACTATAATTCATCGAGGCATTGACTCCACTAGGCCTCTGAAGGTATTCTGTGGTATCTGGCACCAAGCTGCCAGTAGCAGATCCCTTAAGATCTGTACGTTGTGAGATATGGTATCCATGGATCAGACCTGGTTTCCAGCACATCACACAGATGGCCAGTTGGCTCAAGATCTGGAGAATTTGGAGGCCAAGTCAACACCTTGAGCTCATTGTTGTGTTCCTCAAACCATTCTTGAATTCATCAGAACAGGCCACCTTCTTCCATTGCTCTTTGGTCCAGTTTTGATGCTCACGTGCCCATTGTTAGTGCTTTTAGCTGTATGGGCACCCTGACCAGTCTGTGGCTACACCGGCCCATACACAGAATGTTCTGACACCTATTCCATCACAACCAGCATTAACTTTTTCAGCAATCTGAGCTACAGTAAGCTGTTCTATTGGACCAGACTACACAGGGCAGCCTTTGGTCCCCACACACATCAATGAGCTTTGGCCTCCCATGACCCTGTCGCCAATTTTTTTGGTTTTATCCTTGAAACACTGTTGGGAGGTGATGACCACTGCAAACCAGAAACATCCTACAAGAGGTGCAGCTTTGGTGATGCCTTGACCCAGTCATCTACCCATTAAAATTTGGCCCTTCTCAAAGTCACACAAATCCTTACGCTTGACCATTTTTTCAGGGTTGTTTTTTTTTTTCTGCTTTCAACATATGTACTTTAATCACTTCCCGACCGCCCTATAGCAGATATACTGCTACAGGGAGGCACAGATGCGCAAAATTACGTATATATATACACACACACACATACGTGATTTTGCATTTCCAGGTATAGGGAGTGCACGAGCCCTACCTGCGCCGCCATTCGCGGCTGTCAATCACGGGGTCACAGCCAGTGATTGCTGAGCATCTCCGACGGGGAGGAGAACTATGTAAACAGTACAGTTCTCCTCCCTGTCAATTTGTGCACACTGCTTTGGATGGCTGTGCACAGTGAAGCACAGACACAAGCAAAATGGTACACAGTTAACCCTTTTGATCGCTCCTCTTGCTAACCCCTTCCTGCTCAGTGCCATTAGTGCAGTCAGTGCTGCTTTTTTTTTTTTTTATTAGTAGCACTGATCACTGTATTGGTCCAGTGACACTAAGTCAGTTCCCCCCAGTGTCACAATGTCTGCCGCAGTCTCACTATAAGTTGCTGATCGCTGCCATTACTAGTAAAAATAAAAAAAATCCAGTATCTATACCGCCATTTGTAAATGCTAAAACTTTCAAGTAAACCATTTCATTTACACATATTAGGATTTTTTTTTTTTTTTAGCAAAGACATGTAACAGAATACACTTTGCCCTAAATTTATGACGAAATTTGATTTAACATTTTTTTACTGGCCATGTTTAATAGCAAAAAGTCAAAAATATTGTTTTTTTTCTCAAAATTGTCAGTCTTTGTTATAGCGCAAAAAATAAAAACATTACAGGCGATCAAATACCACCAAAAAAAAAAGGAATTTAATTTGGGTGCAGCGTTGCATGACTGCGCAATTGTCAGTTACAGGACTGCAGCACCGTAACGCACAAATTGGCCTGATCAGGAAGGGGGGTAAATCCTCAGAAGGACATATGCTTAACATATTTACTTGCTGCCTAATATATCCCGCCCACTTTCAGATGCCATTGTAACAAGGTAATCAATGTTATACTGTTTACTTGTCACTGGTCATAATGTTATGGTTGATTGATGTTTGTGTGTGAGATATATATATATATAATAAATGCACTCCATATATATTTATGTAAATACAAATCCATACCTTTGACTTCTTGGACAGCTTGATCAAAAACTCTTCATACTTCTCAATCGCAAAAATCAAGTTTGGTATTGGCTTGGTTTCACGGAGGATTTTAGCCTAAAAATGATGTTGTTAACAATGAGAACATCTAGTATATTTCATAGATCGTAGACTTTTTTGTCAAAGAGGTTTGCAATCAAGCTCTCAAATTGTAAAAACTTTTTTTCTATCACATGGGAGACAAAAAAAACCCATATGTAATACTTTTTGGTGACAGGTTCTCTTTAAAAGAAATCTGGGGAGTCTACCCTGTGTGCCTTTGAATGTAATTGCAAGTCGCACTGCATTACATTCTTTCCCGGCCATACATTTTACACATAACTTCCAGGTCAGCAAAAAGAAGGGTAGGAGAGCGGACGTTTGTTTGTAGGGGGGGCAGGGGCGGACTGACCATTTGGAAACTCGGGCACTGCCCAAGGGCCCGGGGTCAGTAGGGGGCCCATGAGATGCCCCTGGTACCTTTTTCATAGGCTTTTTTGAGTTTGGGCAAGGACACAGGGGCCCCATGATCCCCTATTGCCCGGGGGCCCCATGAGTTGTCAGTCCGCCCCTGAGGGGGGGTGGTATAAAAGCAATCCAGCGGCGGCAGACTGCTTTCATCTGACAGCCAGAAGTCGGCATGTCAAATTTACACAGTATGTGAAAAAAACCCATTCAGTACGACGTATGGACCTGGCAGCGAAAGGGTTAAAGGTGAGCACTTTGTATATTAATATTATACATTACTAAATATACACATTTACATACATACGATATAAAAAGTCTACACACCCCTTTTAAAATGGCAGGTTTCTGTGATGTAAAAAATAATTTCAGAACTTTTTCTACCTTTTAATGCGACCTATAAAAACTGTACAACTCAATTGAAAACAAACTGACATATTTTGGGGGGGAGAAGAAGTGGAGAAAATATGGTGCAACAGTGACATTACCAAAAACTGGACGTCCATCCAAAATTGATGAAAAGTACATTGGTCTGGGAGGCTGCCAAGAGGCCTACAGCAACATTAAAGGAGCTGCAGGAATATCTGGCAAGTCCTGGCTGTGTGGTCCATGTGACAACAATCTCCCGTATTCTTCATATGTCTGGGCTATGGGGTAGAGTGGCAAGACGGAAGCCTTTTCTTATGAAGAAAAACATCCAAGCCCGGCTAAATTTTGCAAAAACACATCTGAAGTCTCCCAGAAGCATGTGGGAAAATGTGTTATGGTCTGATGAAACAAAGGTTGAACTTTTTGGCCATAATTCCAAAAGGTATGTTTGGCGCAAAAACAAAACACTACACATCACCAAAAGAACACCATACCCACCATGAAGCATGGTGGTGGCAGCATCATGCTTTGGGGCTGTTTTTCTTCTGGTGGAACTGGGGCCTTAGTTAAAGTAGAGGGAATTATGAACAGTTCCAAATACCAGTCAATATTGGCACAGAACCTTCAGGCTCTGCTAGAAAGCTGAACATGAAGAGGAACTTCCATCTTTCAGCATGACAACGACCCAAAGTATACATCCAAATCAACAAAGGAATGGCTTCACCAGAAGAAGCTTAGAGTTTTGGAATGGCCCAGCCAGAGCCCAGACCTGAATCCAATTGAAAATTTCTGGGGTGATCTGAAGAGGGCTGTACACAGGAGATGCCCTTACAATCAGACAGATTTAAAGTGTTTTTGCAAGGAAGAGCAGGAAAATATTGCCAAGTCAAGATGTGCCATGCTGATAGACTCATACTCAAAAGACTGAGTGCTGGAATCACATCAAAAGGTGCTTCAATAAAGGATTAGTTTAAGGGTGTGCACACTTATGCAACCATATTATTTTAGGTTTTTATTTTTACCTCCCTCACCTAAAAGATTTCAGTTTGTTCAACTGAGTTGTACAGTTTATAGGTCACATTAAAAGGTGGAAAAAAGTTCTGAAATGATTTATCTTTGTCTCATTTTTTTTTACATCACAGAAACCTGACATTTTAATGGGAGTGTGTAGACTTTTTATATCCACATTTCTGTAAATATTTGACTATATCTTTTCATGTGACAACACTGAAGAAATGACACTTTGCTACAATGTGATGTACAGCTTGTATAACGTAAATTTGCTGTCCCCTCAAAATAACTCAACACACCGCCATTAAAGTCTAAACCGCTGGCAACAAAAGTGAGTCCACCCCTAAGTGACAAGGTCCAAATTGGGCCCAAAGTGTCAATATTTTGTGTGGCTGCCATTATTTTCCAGCACTGCCTTAACCCTCTTGGGCATGGAGGTCACCAGAGCTTCACAGGATGCACTGTATATACACACAGTGTACGTGCCGCCCTGCCAAATCTACTGCGCAGGAGCGGCAAGTGGTTGAAAATGATGCCATTCACCCCACACATTATGAAAGTATTGTATACAACAGTGATACACAGATGTACAACTTACTGATGATAAAGCAGCCACGTCCTCCTTTTTCTTTTTTTCTCCAGACAGTGTCTCATTCTGTATGTTCTGTTTAACAAAACATAATAAACACAAAACACTAATTTTCAAGAATTAGTAAAACAAAAAATTTTTACTCTTAACTACCTTATTGTAACACATTATTTCAATGTGTATTTATTGTAAAAAGTACTAAAGTAATCGGGGTGATAGAGTAGGCAATGAAAGCCTCATGCACGCTGGCACTAGAAGTTCTCTACTTTAGAATCAGGTTTAGATGTATTTAGATGTGTTAACTTCTATTCAGCTCTGCAAAACCAACACTATACAGACTGAACACAAATTGTAATTGATTTAGTATGATGAAATCACCCCAGACACTACTAAACAACTCGTACACTCCCTCATCATCTCACGCCTGGACTACTGCAACTCCATTCTCACTGGCCTACCCAAACAAACGCTATCCCCACTCCAGTCTATCCTGAACTCAGCGGCTAGACTCATCCACCTCACCAGCCGCTCCACATCTGCCTCCCCCCTCTGCCAATCCCTTCGCTGGCTCCCGATAGCCCAACGCATCAAATTCAAATTACTAACTGACCTACAAAGCCATTCACAACGCCGCCCCAAACTACCTAACCGACCTGATACCCAAATACTACCCTACCCGTGCCCTTCGCTCCTCACAGGACCTCCTACTCTCTAGCTCCCTGGTCTCCTCCTCCCACGCCCAACTGCAGGACTTCTCCAGGACTTCCCCCATCCTCTGGAACTCCCTACCCCAATCCATCAGACTGTCACTTACCCTCCTCACCTTCAGACGCACCCTGAAAACCCATCTCTTCAGGGAAGCCTACCCCACCCTCACCTAACATCTCCTCCCACCACTCCATCCCCCACAGCCACTTCCTCCTGCACCACTATCCCCTCCCTCCTAGATTGTAAGCTCGAAAGAGCAGGGCCCTCGAACCCCTCGTGTATTGTATTGTTACTGTATTGTCTCATGTACTGTCCCCCTCGCTATTGTACAGCGTTGAGCAAACCATTTGGCGCTATATAAATACTGTATAATAATAATAATGAAATTGCACCCCTGACCTGCCCAGAGTTGGCCACATCTGCCTACAACTATCTATCATCCTCCCTGGACGCTCTTGCTCCCCTTTCTACATGCAGAACCAGGCCTCGCCTGTCACAACCCTGGCAAACAGATGACACCAGAAGTCTCAAGAGACGCAGCCGCACTATTGAGCGAGCATGGCGTAAAACTAAATACCCTCTACAAATCCGCTCTTCTCAAATACAACTCCAGCCTCCATGCTGCTAAGCAAACCTACTAAAACACTCATCAAGACCCTCTCATCCAATCCTCACCAACTCTTTTCTACCTTTAATTCCTTACTTCACCCCCCCACTGCGTCCACCCATCAACTTACTTACTGCACAGCAGATTGCCAATCACTTCAAGAAGAAGATCGACACAATTCGTGATGAGATCTCCAGTGTCAAGCTTCCTCCTCTAACCAACATACCAGGCTCAACACCAAACTCTACACTCTCCTCCTTCAACCGTGTTACCTCCAAGGAAGTTACCGATCTCCTTTCCAAGGCCCACTTCACCACCTGTCCCCTGGATCCTGTACCCGGACGACTATTGCAGCCTCCTTCCTGCTCTATCCTAAACTCTCTAACCCACATCTTCAACCTCTCACTCTCCATGAGCACCTTTCCCTCCTCCCTCAAACATGCACTGGTTACCCCCATTCTCAAAAAACCCTTGCTGGACCCCACCTGTTTGAATAACTTAAGACCCATCTCCCTGCTCCTGTTTGCCTCCAAGCTTCTTGTGCGCCTTGTTCACAACCGTACGAACTGCTACCTCACCGACAACAACCTTCTTGATCCCTGAGAGTATGGCTTCCGCCCACAACATTCCACAGAAACTGTCCTATTAAAACTCACTAACAACCTACTAAGTGCTAAAACCAACGGCCATTACTCCATACTCCTTGACCTTTCCACTGCCTTTGACACAGTCGACCACCCGCTCCTCCTCAGTAAACTCCACTCCATCAGCCTCCGTGACTCACATACAACTCCTCCTCCTCCTCCGCTCCTCTTCCCCTTTCTGTTGGGGTACCCCAAGGTTCTGTTCTTGGGCCTCTGCTTTTCTCTCTCTCTACCTCCTCTCTGGGCCAACTGATAACTTCCCATGGCTTCCAATCAGGGATGTATTTACCGCAAGGCAAACAAGGCGTTTGCCTAAGGTGGCATTTTTCAGGGGGCGGCACCGCCCCCTTGAAAAAGGGACACAGGTGAAGATGGGGACATGTTAGGCTCAGTGTGGTGAGCCTTCCCAGTATACCGACTGCCGCCGAGTAGAAGGAGGACATCCACGGTACAGTCCTGCGGACATGGTGCGGCTGCTGGAGCAATGGGAAGTTGGCAGGTGAGGTGAGGATGGGGACATGTTGGGTTTGGTGTGTCAGTGCGGTGAGCCTTCCTAGAGTACCTGCTGCCGCCCAAGAGAAGGAGGAAGAAGGAAATCCAGAGTACAGTCCTGCGGTTGCTGGAGTGGTGGGAGGTCAGAAGGTGAGGTGAGGAATTTGGAGAAACTAAAACACAGAGACGAGGCTGGAAATGTACGATGATCACTGTCATATTCTGTGTTGTCGGTGTTCCTATCAGCCGGAATCAGGAAGTGTGTGTGTATGTGTGTGTGTGTGTGTGTGTGTGTGTGTGTGTGTGTGTGTGTGTCAGGGTAGTCTGTGTTTGGTGGGGGATTAGTGTATATGGGGGCAACCTGTTGGGGGCAACCTTCATACAGCTATGGCTCCCCCATCACCCCCCATAATACACTGTATACACCCCTTCTTTGTCACCACCTTTTACACCCTAGTTGCTACTGTCACCATGCAACCTCTCTCTCACTGGGAAAGGGGCGAGGGGGGCGCACAGTTTTCGAGTTGCCTAGGGCAACACAAAAACTAAATACACCACTACTTCCAATACAACCTCTATGATGATGACACCCAAATCTATCTTCACTCCCCAGCTCACACCCTCAATCTCCTCACGTATCACAAATCTACTAAGCAACATATCAGCATGGATGTCACATCACTACCTCAAACTCAATCTTTCAAAAACTGATCTTGTAATATTTCCTCCTCCCCGATCCCCCACTCACGACTTTACCATTAAGATCAACAGCAGAACCATTGGTCCCTCCCCTCATGCCAGGGTGCTAGGCGTAATCCTAGACTCTGACCTCTCCTTTGGGCCCCACATCCAATCACTAGCTAAATCCTGCCGCCTCAACCTCTGGAACATTTCCAAAATCCATCCCTTCCTGACCAATGACACCACACTCTGGCGTGCACGGTGATATGTAACATATCGTGAAATTTTTTGACAGGTTCTCTTAATGAGAAATATGGGGTCTAAAAGACCCCTGATGTCTCCCTTGTGCTCCACTGAATGTAATGCATTACAGATCATTCTGCATTAGATTCTTTCCAGGTCATGACAGGGGGACCTAGAAATGAAGTTTAAACATCGTTTCCGGATCAGCAACAAGAAGGGGAGGAGAGCAGAGGCACCCGCTATGACGGTCCCGCAAATGGGCATGCGGAGCCCGGGATACATGATGGGCAGGTGACGTCCATTACGGGTGGGGTGTGCACATAATCTGGCACTGCTTGCATCTGACAACCAGAAGTTAACATGTCAGATTTAAATACAAACCCAGTGGCTGTAGCCTACGGGAGTGTGTGTAAAAATCCCGGCTGTCAGGCCCGTGCCATGTGCTATTCTGATGGTACATGATAAAGGTGTTTACAGTAGTGGGTTCAAAGACAGAAATAGGACGATCCACTATACTGGGCTTTTAAACCATTGAGGCCTCTGCAAAAGGCCGTAAGCTATGCTGCTATACCTAACACACAAAGTCGTTGCACATACCTGTGTATATGTAATGAAGGCATAGCATTGAGGTGTTAAATGTGAGCCTGAGAGTTTAACCTGTAGAGAAGAAAGTTTCTGTTAAGCTTTGTGGGTTTTTTTTTTTTTCTAAGGTATGAGAACAAATGAGTGCTACAAAAAAAAAAAAAAAAAAAAAAACTTACCAACTTTTCCAAACGTGTAGGAACAGCCCCCATGTGATTAGTACAAACCTGCAAGTACTGAACATAAGACATGCAGTGTCAGACAAGACACCTTATTGCTGGGATTACCATCATTAAAACAGGATTTTGTACTATATATTTTGTAAAATCCGCTTCCTGGAGTTCACCAAGAAGCACAGAATCAGTAGCGATTTTGATATAAATGGGTTTAAAAAAAAAAGTTAGACTATCCCTGTATAACCCCCACCTTGTCCCAGATCTGTGAGAAAGCAGTACAGAAGACCAAGAACATAGAGGGAAGGATGGATTTTACGCCAAGTACAAAAATGATAAGTATGATGAGAACAAAAATATGTATCTTTTAATAAGGAACAAAGGATTGTTTCTATTCAGATTGAAAAGCATGTCAGCGAGGGCTGGGCAATTGCTACAGAGATCCAGCAAGCTCAGTGAGAAATAGGGGTAGTAACTATGGAATTTATCACTAAACCTGGCCATCAACAGATCAAATTTGGCCGGTCCCTGCTGAACTTCTAACCATTTATTGGCAGGCTGGTTGCACTGAAATTAATCTATTAACTCCAGTCCAACCAGCCTGTTGGGTTTTTTACGTTCCATAGGAAACCTTCCACTGTCATAATAGAATTGCACAGCGGGGGGGGGGTGGGGTTATTTCCATGGGAGAATTGAGCAATTGAAGTGGTTGAAGGAAAAAAAAGTATAATGTATGGCCTGCCTAAGAATGAAAATATAGTAATCCAGATAAGGTGATGGAGATTTAACCACTTTAAGATAGGGCCTATTTTTTAATAAGTTTACATTTAAAAATCAGTATTTTTTGCTGAAAAATTACTTTAAATCCCTAAACATAATTTTTTAAAGCAGAAGCCCTAGAGAATGAAATGGTGCTTTTTTTTAATGTCACACAGTATTTGCGCAGAGGTTTTTCAAATGCAATTGTTTTGGAAAAAAATACACTTTCATACATTTTAATGCACAAAAACAATATAAAACCCAACTTTTTGGTAGACTATAAAATATTATGTTACGCAGAGTAAGTACATATCAAAAATGTCATGCTTTAAAACTGCACACGCCGTGCAATGCCGAAAAACTATGTACATTTTATTATAGATAGGTGACGCTTTAAAAGCCTTTACAGGTTACCACCTTAGATTTACCCAGGAGATCTGGTGCTAGAATTACTGCCCTCAATCTGACATTCACAGTGATACCTCACATATGTGGTGCGTACATAAACTGATGCTGGACCTGACACGTGCGTTCCCCTTTGTGTGGAAGCGGAGGGGAGGAGGAAGAACTGGCACTTTTAAATTTTTTTTATACTGTCCCTTTAATTTTTAATTTGTTTTTTTTTTCTATCACCACAAGAAATATACACATCCCTTATGATAACAATAGGCAGTGACAGGTCCTCTCCTCTGCCCTAAACAGCATCTGATTACACCAAGAACGGTGTGATCCTATGCTTTTCCAATTTAAAGATGCTGCCATTTACATCCGGCAAAACCGAATCCAGATGAAATACTCATCGCTTCCAGTTTCTCAAACCACAGGAGGTGATAGGGGCCATTCCAGTCCCTGACCAGCTCTATGGTCAGCCGGTGGAACCGCTGGCTGCACACTCAGGTCACCCAGTGGGATGGGAGAGCCTGAGAAGGCCGCCGGTAAAAGCAATCCAACAGCTAATTAGCAGCTAGGATTGCTGTACACGAAAGTCGACCACCGGCTGAAAAAATGATACCGGGATGATGCCTGCAGCAGCAGGTATCATATCAGTACAACCAATCGAAGTCAGGAGACGTACCGGAGGACATGGGGGATGGAATCAAACCTTTAGAGGCCTTAGTATAATCCAATCATATCAGAATACCTACTGATCCAGTGTCCTCTAATAAATGATAAAGAAAACAGGGTAAAACCCATCTGCCATATAGTCAGGTGCATTGTCCTGGGTTTTCATTTCCACTAGGCTGACTCACATATTTG
Source organism: Staurois parvus (assembly GCF_062004578.1). Lineage (NCBI taxonomy): Eukaryota > Metazoa > Chordata > Amphibia > Anura > Ranidae > Staurois > Staurois parvus. The sequence continues at coordinate 1,250,602 of NW_028318138.1, forward strand.
AGAAGAGTAGTCAGAGTTGTGTACATCTTAGTGAGTTCCTTCAATAAAGTGTCTATACAGCTTCCAGTTGGTAAGGCAGTCTGGATGAGTTCATGGCAGGCAGTCAGTAATGTACCCAGCTGCAGAATAACAGCCTTTTCTATAGGTTCCCTAGAATTTGTAGCTTGAGTGTCATTGCCATCTGAGGAGAATAAAAGCAAAATAACGCATTAAATGTTTAACTATAATTCAGTGCTGTCTATTCACGTGGGTTCTATGTTCCCAGGACCTGGTTACCTTCTTATTAATAGTTTACCATTACGTAACCACTTCAATACCGGGTCAATTTTGACATCTCACATTTATGGAAAAATCTACTTTTTTTGCTGGAAAACTACTTAGAACCTCCAAACATTATAGAATTTAAGTAGAGGCCTTCAAGAATAAAATGATGGGTGCTGCAATTATGTTATGTCACGCAGTACTAGCACTGTGGGGGGGGGGATACACAATGATTTTTAATGCTCAAAACCACAATATAATAGCCAATTGTTTGGTAAAATATAAAAGATGATTTTACGGTGAGTTAACCCGTACCAAATATGTCAAGCTCTAAAATTGTGCACGACTGAGCAACAATGGCAAACTACGTACATTTTATTATCCATAGGCGGCACTTTAACCACTTGCCACCCGACCTATGCGCAAATGACAGCTGGGCGAACACATAGTCCCCTCCAGGAGGGCGTCATATGACATTCTTCCCAGATCGCGCTTTGCACATGCCCGCAGGTCCGTGCTGTAGTGAGATGTCACCGGCTATGTACCTCGGACACGGCCAATGACAGATCTGTGTACCGGCCCCATTGCCAGTACCATGTGACCTGCTGTGACCAATCACAGCAGGTCACTTGACAGTTGTATACAATGGATGGCTTCCTTTCATGCCATCCATTGTATACTAGTGTGTCTAGCTGTGAATGGTCACAGCGATCACATGCACAGGCTGGACTATTTTCACCAAAGAAATCTAGCAGAATACATCTCGGCCTAAATTTATGAAGAACAATTATTTATTTGCAAACTTTTATAACAGAAACAAAGAAAATTGTGTGTGGGGGGGGGGGGGTTCTACATTTTCGGTCTTTTTTTGTTAATTTAGCAAAAAATAAAAACCCAGTGGTGATTAAATACCACCAAAAGAAAGCTCCAGTTGTGCGAACGAAACAATAAAATTTTAGTTTGGGTACAGTGTTGCATGACCGCACAATTGTCATTCAAACTGTAAGAGTGCTGAAACCTGAAAATTGGCCTGGGCAGGAAGGGGGTAAAAGTGTCCGGTATGGAACTGGTTAAAAGCCTTTACAGATTACCAATTCAGATTTACACAAGAGGTCTGGTGCTAAAATTATTGCTCTAATTCTGATGTTCGTGGAAATACCTCACGTATGGTGCAATTGCTGTTTACGTACCAACGCGTGCATTTGCCTTTACGCGCAAGGGGGGAAAGGGAGCACTTTAAAAAAAAATGCCTTACAGTGGTGGGCACTGCAGCTTACGCATATATTTGCAAATGTGTGCAAACAAAACCCTCTGTTTTAATGTGACTTGTTGGGGTCAATTCGGTTGTTTTGCAGGCTGGCTGGTAAGTGTGCTGGGAAATCTTTTGTCTATGACATGCGTTGCCGTTCCATGTACACTTTACTGCAAAGGCTAGTTATAGATTCAGGTGGTTGCCACTTTTTTGTACAACTAAACAAAGTGTGTTTTCTCCTCTGCATGTATGTAAATGCTAATTAGTAGCATACAATAATTATCTCATTTGTTAGTCATGGAAGCCTTGAGAAGCAGCCTAGACAGTGTAATAGACAAATAACTGGGGAGAGGTGTGACAGATGGTCACTGGCAGAATGAAAACAATATTGGCATTTCTGGCTAGTCCTATTTAAACTCTTCAGCTCTCAGCATAGAAAAAAAATAGATTTTTTTTTCTACATACTTACAAGTAAAATCCATTTCTTGGAGTACATCACGTGACAGTGCAGCCTCTATGCTGCTTCAGTGCAGCCTAAATATAAGCTCCTGCAGATAAACTGCAACCTACTCTGGAGACTCAACTCATTTAAGTGCACTGATACCCATACAGGGGTGTATAAACAAAAAAAGTTATACAAGCCCCTCGGGCTAATGCAGTGTATAATCGTGTCCTGTCTAGTCATGCAACTCCCCCACAGGTAATACTCACTGCCCCCAGTGGCCACCAGGAGGCTAACAGATATTCAAATGGATCTGATTGCATCCAGAAGCGTTGCAGACCTCCAGGTATGCTCCAAGAGCACATGCAGCACATCAGTGACCACCAACCTTACGGACACTGGCGAAAAAACTGAAGAATGTCCAGTGTGGGAGGGGTTATATGGAGGAGGACTTCCTCCGATTGGCCAGCCAGCGTCTATTCACCTATAGATGGCATATAACCCACATAGGCATGACTAGCCTGCTCTGTGTCCCGTGATGTACGATAAAGAAATACTACTACACCACACACCGCACGCTCTATGTAGCCAGCCCACTCACCATTTTTCTTCTCTGAACCAGTCTGTGTTTTCAGTTTTGCAATTAACCATTCCACTTCATCCAACACCTTTGCAGCTTGTCCTAGAACCAAAACCTGGACAAAGAAAATGATATGAAGAACACCATAGATTTGCACTAAACAATTCTTGAAGGCTGGATGCACCCAAAAGTGATATGGCCATTGTGATCATTATGGGTTCACTCAGCTTTATTATTATTATTATACAGTATTTATAAAGCGCCAATCGTTCGCTCAGCGCTGTACATTACAAAGGGGGACAGAACATGTGACAGAACAATAACAATACAATGCAAAACATGAGGGGATTGAGGGCCCTGCTCTTTCGAGCTTACAATCTAGGAGGGAGGGGATGGTGGCACAGGAGGAGATAGCTGTGGGGGATGGAGTGGTAGGAAGAGTGGAGGAGGTCGGCAAGTTAGCAGGGGGTGGGGTAGGCTTCCCTGAAGAGATGGGTTTTCAGGGTGCGCCTAAAGGAGAGGAGAGTAGGTGATAATCTGATGGGTTGGGGCAGGGAGTTCCAGAGGATGGGTGACACCCTGGAGAAGTCCTGGAGGCGGGCATGGGAGGAGGAGACCAGGGAACTAGAGAGAAGGAGGTCTTGTGAGGAGCGGAGTGTGCGTGCTGGGCGGTAAGCTTTAGTCCGAATAATATTGTTCAGGAGCTGCAATAAAGAAATAATGCCATCTAACACATCTGAAATGGATGAATATATCAGCCAAAGTCAGAAAATGGTCAGACTACCTTACTGGTACTTTAGTTAAGAGTGCCTTCTTGCATTGCCCAAGAATTACACTCATTGCACCATCACATTTTATTCAGCAATTAAAGTGAAAATGTCCTGCTGGATGAACCGCATCGGGGGGAGCCTATGCTGACCTCATCACGCCCGCCGTAGGTGGAATCATTACATGCTATCGTGAAGCTGGATCACAGTTGTTTGCAGTATTGGAGTGGTGTTGGAACGCATCTACATATACAAGTTTCACTTGTTTGAACTTTTACTTGTTTATTTCATTGCATCAACAGAGTGATGGTGGAACTCACTAAGTTACATTAGCTTTTAAGGACCTTATTTGGTTGCAACATTCCAATGGTGGTGGAAGCCACTAAAGTTTTATTTATGATGTTATGTAACAGTATAATTTATTTAGACATATGAAGTGGGTTTGTATACTTGGTTGATTTCTAAACTATTAAAGACACAGTGCAACTATATTTTACATTAAAAGTGAAGTCATGCTGTGAAGTGCACTCCTTCGCTACAAATTACAGCACGGTACAGGAGCATCTGCTGTTAATGAAATGATAAACATTCATTGATTAGGTACTCACAGTGACAGTAGGAGCTGCAGTCTTTACATTAACAGTGTGGAAGTGCGATGGTTTCTCTACTTCGATGTCCTGTAGGAAAGAAAATACTTGAGTAAATATTCCCAAAGTCAGAAAACTTATACAGAGCAAATACTGGATGAAATATAGTTCATGTGATGGAAATTTTTTTTTCAGCAATCCTATGGTTGTACAAACCTCCTATAGGTCCAGAGGTAACATTAAAGTGGAATTCCAGGCACCACCTAACTAATCTCCCCTCCCCCTTCCTGAAACATGTTCCAACTAACCTATGTAAGAAATATCTGCATACTTACTCAGGCCGCTGTGGTCCGGTCACATAATACTTTGTGCCAGGGAGCATGGGTGCAGGGGAGAGGAGGGAGCACCAACAATAGATGGGTCACTGAAGCCTGTTGGTGGAGTAAACACTCCACACTTTACTAATCATTGTCGGAGCATTCTCTCCTCTCCCCTGAAGCTGCCATTGGCCGACACAGGAGAGATATGACCGGACTGGAGTACCCTGAAAGTATACAGATCTTTCTTACACAGGCTAGTTAGAATAGCTGTTAGAAAGGGGGAGGGAGCATTTTTAAGATTAGTTCAGGGGTGCCTGGAACAGCACTTTAACCACTTGCTGACCGCAGATAGCCGAATGACGGTTTCAATGCAGCCGGCCAGTTCTGGGGTGGACGTCATATGACATTCTCCCAGAACGCGCTCTCTTGCACGCCCCCCGCAATCTCCGGACACAGCTGATCACATGATATGGTAAAAAACCAATCACAGTGGCCTTTTACCTCATGATCAGCCGTGTCCAATGACACACTGATCACCGGGAAATGCAATTGCCGGTTATCGGCTGCACTTTCCTCACGTTGGCACAGTTGTCTGAGGAGGGATCGGCACCGATCGGCATGATCGGTGCCCAGTAGTGCCATCCATCAGTGCAGCCCAGCAGTGCCACCAGTCAGTGCAGCCTCATTAACACACATCAGTGAAGGAGACAAATGACCTACTTGCAAAATTTTATAACAGAAACAAAGAAAAACTTTTTTTTTTTTTATTTTGCTCTTTTTTTGTTTATAGCGGAAAAAATAAAAACACCCAGTGGTGCGTAAATACCACCAAAAGAAAGCTCTATTTGTGTGAAAAAAGTGATAAAAATTTCATATGGGAACAATGCTGCATGACCGTGCAATTGTCAATCAAAGTGCGACAGGGCTGAAAGCTGAAAATTGGCCTGGGCCGGAAGGGGGAATAAGTGCCCTGTAGGCAAGAGGATAATTACATCATACATACTACAAAAAAAAAAAAAAACTTGTCTTGTGAACTTAACAGACCGGTAAAAAAAACTCTTCCACTATCCATTTGCCGACTGCCCGCCCGCATTTTACTGCGGGCGGGTGGCTCGTACAGGCAGTCACGTACTTTACGTCGGCAGTGTCTTCTAAGTTCAGGGCATATGTGCACGCCCCCACCCAGCCAACTCCTGCTGTGATTGGACACAGCTGGATTTTGTCAATAGGTTTCAGCCAATGATTCATGGCTAAGACCTGCTGTTCAGCTGTGTCCAGTCATAGCCAAGCGCCGTGTGTTGACAAAACACAGAGGGCTTTGTACAAAGAGAATTATCTGTTTGTTTCTTCTCCTTGCAATGCAGTAAAAAGCAGCACATATCACACATATTACACTTGTTAGGCACACACTTAACCCCTTGATTACCACGAGAGGTTAACCTATTCCCAACCTGTGTCCTTAGTACAGTGTATAGTATTATCACTGATCACTGTCTTAGTATCACTGGTGATGTCAGTGTCAGTTAGTGATTGCCTGCCACACAGTCCCACTATAAGTCATGATCACCACCATTACTAGGTTAAAAATAAATAAATAAAAATTCTAGTAATATAATATACCATAGTTTGTAGACGCTATGACTTTCACACAAACCAAAATCAATATACACTTACTGGGATGTAGCAGAATACATTTGGGCCTAAATATATAAAGAAATTTTTTTTATTGAATATGTTTTATAGTAAAAAGTAAAAAAAAAAAAAGTTTTTTTTTTAATTTTCAGTTTCTTTTTTTATTGATAGAATAAAAAAAATAGATAATAATAATATCTTGTTCTTTCATTTTGTATCTTTTTATTTTTATTAATAACATTTCAATAAACAGGTTGAAATCTAAAAAAAAAAAAATCAAAGCTGGAATATATCCCTTTAAGAGAATAGTTAATGAACACAAAATTAAAACCCTACACAGCGATACTGATCATATAAAAAGTCATCCTGGCTACTTGGACATCTGGTGCGTATATCAAAAACACTTTTCCTAACCTAATCAATGTAGAAAGTGTATAGTAGCAAATTTACACAAGAAGTCGACACTTCCCACGAGGAACATGTAAAGACTGATTAAAGACAAATAGCAGACGCATACTCAGGTCCAAGATATTCTTCAATTTTAAGAGAACCTTTTATCAATTTGTTTTTATAAATTAGAGGCAAACAGTATAGTATGGAATGTTAGAGCTCTTTTCACCTGATCAATATCACCGAGGTGTCCGTGAATGTCCTGACAGAGCTCCCGGAGTATGCTCACTGGACTCTTGAACAGAGAATGCATGCTGAACAGAAGAGTCATTGCACTTTTACAGAACTGGACATCCTCTGTAGAAACAACAGAAGCTACAGTAAGCACAGAGGAAAACTCACCAGTGCCCTCACTAAAATTGCTGGGAATTGAGATTTACATTCCTGGAGATCACAAATAATACACAGTACTTTGTAGAAAGACCCCTCTACACCTGCGTAACAATCTGGTCTTGATGCTCTAGACCAGAGGTCCCAAAACTTTCTAATCAAAGGGCCAGTTTACTGTCCTTCAGACCTTAGGGGGGCTGGATCATGACCATCAGAAGTAGAAACCGTCCTGGCATCAGTGGGAGTAAGCAATGCCCCATCTCTGATGTCATTGAGAGGAATTTTGCCCATCCTTGGTCCCATTGGGAAGAATTGTGCCCCTTTGTTGGTGTCATTGGGAGGAAGTGAGCCCCATCGTTGGTGTCATTGGGAGGAAATCTGCTTCATCTTTGGTGTCAGTGGGAGGAACAGTCCCACAAAGGTCAGATACAAGCAACCACAGGGCCGCAACCACAGGGCCACATCCGGTCCCTGGGCCACAGTTTGGAGACCACTGCTCTGAACCAGTGGTCTCCAAGCTACATCTCGGGGGGCCAAATGCAGCCCTTTGCATACCCTTCTCCGGCCCTTGGGGCTCTCCCACTGATATGAGGCATGATTCTTCCCACTAACACCAACAGTGGGGCACTCTTCCTTCCACTAACACCAACAATGGGGCACTCTTCCTTCCACTGACACCAAAAACGGGGTATCCTTCCACAGATAACAATGATTAGGCACTATTCCTCTCACTGACACCAATGACAGGACATTATTCCTCTCACTGACACCAATGATGGGGCACTATTCCTCCCACTAACACCAATGAAGGGTCACTATCCTTTCCACTGACACCAACAATGGGGCATTATTAGTTTCACTAACACGAACACTAATGATGGGGCACTATTGTTTTCACTGACACCAATGATGGGGCACTAATATTTCCCTTAATACCAAAGATGGGACATCGTTTATCCTCACTGATTCCAGGGCATTTTCAATTCCCACTGGCCACGGTCCTGCCCCTTAAAGTCTAAAGAACAATAAACTGGCCCTTTGCTTAGAAAGTTTGGAGATCCCTGCTCTAGACAAGCACAAAACATGTATATAGGCCATCCAAAGTCAGTATGAAAATTGTAACCTCCTCTGTAGACTGCTTAGGGTCAATGTCACAGCAAGAAATGTGTTTCAAAGTGTGACGCTTACATTTCAATATAATTACTGGTGACGATGGAAGATAAACACCCCACAATAACTTGTATAATAATTCTTACCATAACTGGTTTCTTTACAAACTTTGACAATCCATGAGAGCATCTGCACATACTAGAAAGAAAGAAACATAAAATTCTATTTTACAGTCAATATTCAAAAACCAAACAAAGCAAGTATATTTAGGTTTGTACATTTATTTCATTCATTTTACACAGCACTAACAAATTACAGTGTGCAACAGTCAAGGGCATCAGCACTGAATTAGCATCACATAAGCACATTCTCTGACCTGCTGAGAAGAAGGATCCAGAAACCGATACAGTATAGATAGGATGCTGACCAACAGCACAGCTTCTTTACTATTAAATTCATCTTCCCCACAGTCAAGCTGGTTTGTAAGAGACCTCTGTGTATAGAAGATACAACTGATATTACAGTGAATATGCAAACACTAGCAGTATTTTTACCAACATATGACACCAACTTCAACAAAAGAAACAAAAAATAATATCCCTCCTGTGCTGATCGCATAACAAGTCTTCAGTCACATGATCACTAAAGCCTAGTACACGGGGCCAAATGTTAGGCAGCATCGGCTGGTTCAATAAAATACAGCCGACATTTGGCCCCGTGTGTATGGCGGCCAGCTTCAGTCAAAGGGGTATGACCGAAAAATGTCTGCTGATCGAATGAGAGCACTGACGGGTGTGTTCTGACGGGGGTGCCATCCCCCCTGTCAGAACACAATAGTTCAGCGGGGCAGATCACTGTACGAACATCAAATTTTTTTCGTTCAGCATGCTGGGTTGGGGAGATTTCTCCTCACTTCCTGCCTTGGTGACCACTCTCTCTAAAGCAGCCAATAGATTCTGCAATTATCTTTTTCACCCATGGTAAAGAAAGAAAATTGCTTGATTTCCCCCATCAATACTGACTTTGAGAATCCCTCCCTGAGCACTATTGTGTTCTGCCGACAGGGAGCCTTCCCTGCTGGCAGAACACAACAATCACTGCTGGCGGCTACAGTGATCGCATAAAAAAAATCTGACAGGCTCATTGTACTTAAGTCGTTCGATGGATAGATGGTACAAGCATTCTGTCCACACATGGATCGAATCTCAGCCAGTTCCTGTTGAACCAGCCAAGATTTGATCCATCCATGGCATTAGACAGAAATGGGGGATATTATCCCCAACGGGACACAGCAACAAAAAGCTGACAGTTTCTAATCTTTCTCCATAATACATCTATTGTTGTGGATTTAAAGCAATCGGACTTTCTTTTTTGAGTAGAAGAAATTGGTTGGAGCTCCTTTGAATAAAGGTTCAAATAAAAAATCAGCTCAGATATACTGTATGTAAACCCATATCTCACAAACAATGCCGAATATACAGGAAACATCTGTACATTGCAAACACCAACAAATTGTACCAGGAAAAACAGAATTCCTAAATGTTAAAACAGAATCCTTATTTATTAAAGGAGTTTCCTCCAAGGGAAAAAAAAAGTGAGAAAACACTTTCTAATCTTGAGCCTTTTTAGATTGGCTCACATTGCTTCGTCTTTCCAAATGAGAACATATTTTTGACTTAAGCCGTATTCACATAGGCTGCAACCCAATACTCTGCGCAGAGAGGTGTGTTTTGGAGTCTGCATTTGCGCTGAGCTGCGTACAGACACACTGTCTGCGATCAGGACCCATTAACCCGCCCCTGCACCACTGACAAATTTTGACAAGTGGCGGTGTCCATGCAGTCACGGTGTCTGCATCCACTTCCATGTGCTGCCTGCATACAGCTCAGGGTGAATGCAGAAGCCAAAACAAATGCCTCCTGCGCATAAAAGGAGTACCAGCGCCCGACTGAATGAGGTCTAACTGCTGGCTAGAATACCGCATTTTGTAAGTGAAAGTGATTTGATTGTGTTCATGCTGATCTATAACTGAAAGGAGGTAGCTACATTAAAAATCTAAAAACATTACAGATGTGTTCTTTGGGGAGTAGGTCAGCCAGACATTATAGGCATTTTTGTGATAACTATGTACCAATAATTTCAGTTACGCAGAACGTTCGCTCAAATTGTCGAAGTATTGTTCTACTGAAGAAATGAGTCAGCAACTGAACTTGTAGCCATTACAAGTAGTCAGTAACAAGGCTGTGATAGAGGAAAAGGGAAGCTCTGTTACACCTAAAGAGCTCAGGTGAAGTGTAGAATCATAAAAAGTTTAGAGTGTAGCACCCTCCTAGTAGATTGCTAGGCGAGGTACAATTAGTTCTTTTAGCATTACTGTGATCAGGTGAGTAGGTTGTGACTATTTTGGGCTGTTCTGCGTCTTGCTGGTTGCAGATTTGATTACCTTCCAGAAGCCTGCAGAAGTCAGGGAGAATCAGTGGTCTAAAAGAGTCAAACAGGCAGCCTGTTTATGTGGTCCTAGCCAATCCCTTGGGGAGGGTGCCCAGTAGGTGGCTGGGAGAGTGCATGAAAAGCGTGAGGCCTGCAGCAGAGAGGTTCTTGTCTAGGTAGAGAAGAACCAAATGAAAGGGCTACCGCCCCTTCTGGGCAAATTTAGATGTGCTTCATTTCTTCGTCAAAGCCCCTCCTGTGTTAGAGCTGGAGGAAGGGGGAGGTTGAAGAGAGTCTAATGAACTTTGCTGGTGTTGATAAAAGGATTTTTTTCAGGGGATTTGGTATGAAGAGTTCACAGGCTGATATTGGAATGAGGCATCCAAATATCCAAGGACTTTTGTGAGTACAGACCAGTGTGCGAGACTCCAGTGACTGTGTACTGCTTCTATCCCTATTGCATCAGCCTGTGCTTTAAAGTGGACATTTCTTATGGTTTCCCTGTGTAGTTCAGCCCATCATTTGCTGGTGAAAGGACTGTGCTACGAAGCTTGATAAAAGAAAAAAAAAAAAAGTGTCCTCAACTTACTCTTTAAAGCAGACCTCCGGGGAAACATTTTTTACCCCTTGCAGTGGGGCTGTGCCCGCACTGCATGGGTTAACTGCTTGTCTTGGGGTGAACACAGAGCTTATACTCACCCAATCCTTCGATCCTCCGAAAAGGAGGATCTATGAGCCAGAGCCAGTCTATAGGCATGACTACGTCAAGAACAGTCCACCATACAAGACCGCTAGAGTGGGGGGGGGGGGTTCTAGGAGTGGCAGGGACCGGTATCGGCGGATTAGGCGAGTATCTCAGCTCTCCTCTCCCCTTGACAAAAACAAGCAGTTAACCCATGCAATGAGGACATATTTGCTTGGAGTTCTGCTTTAACTGTACTGGAGTGTCCCACAGACCCTCCATACAAGTTCAAACTGAATAAAGCATTAGAAAAATGATACCCCTGGACTAATCATGGAGTTAAAAGAGTGACATACTGTGTGCCTGGCTAGGGAAAGAACCCTGGGACCAATGTACTAGCTAGGAAAAGAACCTTTGGACCATTCAGCAGGCCCTTTAGGGAGTGAGCACTACAAGTGTTATGAGACATCCAAATAGAAGTACCCACATTATAGAAACAGTTATAAAACATACTTGAAACTGGGAAATCTGAAAGGCAGCCTTCGCCATGATATTTGTTTCTTCGGATTCCTCTTCACTGTCATTATCTAGAAATATAGGTTATCAGATCACAGATGACACAATGTTAAAGCCATTACATTGGACAGATGGTAAGTTGTTTTTGTGGTTTTAATTAAGAGCTTTACATTAACACGAACACTTTGGCTTAAAAATTCATCAAAGTAATAAATGACATATCATGTACTACATGTCTAAATTTTAAAGCAGACTTTGTATCAAACGTTACCTTTAGGGCAGTGTTAACAGTCCTGCCCGGATTAATAAATGAAGACAAAAAACGCTGCGCCGCTAACCCTCCTGTACTCAACGTATTGCCAAAAAATTTGGTTACACTACCAAACTGAAAAGAGGCATGGAGGAGCTCAGCTATGAGGAAAGATTAGAGGAACTGAATTTATTCTCTGTTGTGAAGAGGGGGGGATATGATCACCATGTATAATACATAAGGGGGGATATGATCTCCATGTATAATACATAAGGGGGGATATGATCACCATGTATAATACATAAGGGGGGATATGATCACCATGTATAATACATAAGGGGGGATATGATCTCCATGTATAATACATAAGGGGGGATATGATCACCATGTATAATACATAAGGGGGGATATGATCAACATGTATAATACATAAGGGGGGATATGATCTCCATGTATAATACATAAGGGGGGATATGATCTCCATATATAATACATAAGGGGGGGATATGATCTCCATGTATAATACATAAGGGGGGATATGATCACCATGTATAATACATAAGGGGGGATATGATCTCCATGTATAATACATAAGGGGGATATGATCTCCATGTATAATACATAAGGGGGGATATGATCTCCATGTATAATACATAAGGGGGATATGATCTCCATGTATAATACATAAGGGGGGATATGATCTCCATGTATAATACATAAGGGGGATATGATCTCCATGTATAATACATAAGGGGGGATATGATCTCCATGTATAATACATAAGGGGGGATATGATCTCCATGTATAATACATAAGGGGGGATATGATCTCCATGTATAATACATAAGGGGGATATGATCCCCATGTATAATACATAAGGTGGATATGATCTCCATGTATAATACATAAGGGGGGATATGATCTCCATGTATAATACATAAGGGGGGATATGATCTCCATGTATAATACATAAGGGGGGATATGATCACCATGTATAATACATAAGGGGGGATATGATCTCCATGTATAATACATAAGGGGGGATATGATCTCCATGTATAATACATAAGGGGGGATATGATCTCCATGTATAATACATAAGGAGGGATATGATCTCCATGTATAATACATAAGGGGGATATGATCTCCATGTATAATACATAAGGGGGATATGATCTCCATGTATAATACATAAGGGGGATATGATCTCCATGTATAATACATAAGGGGGATATGATCTCCATGTATAATACATAAGGGGGATATGATCTCCATGTATAATACATAAGGAGGGATAAGTGGGTACCCACTGTGCATGCGCGAGTAGCTCTGTGCTTCATGAATGGTCCTGTAGTCTTCTGAGACCTGTCACGTGTCCCAAAAGACTACAGGGAGGGAGGAAGGACACCTTCCATTTCCGTTCGCGGGTGCGGGTCAAATTCAGGTACCCGCCCCCCAAAGGTGCCAATCCTTAATGGGGAGCGGGGGAGCAGTGGAGCAGTCCTTAAAGCGGAACTTCCTCTTTTGGCTGGAGCTCCGCTGTAAGATTTAAAAGGGACAGAGCACCTTTTTTTTTTTCTTTACAGGGTAACTCGAGTCTGATAATCAGGATTTTTTTATTTTTTTTTTTTAGGTGTAGCAGTCTTTCATTAACTTAAACTAAGCACAAGGTTTCTTATATAGGATATTAAAATGTGTTTAAAATTCCTTTATTTGCTCGCACAATACAAGATTCATAATAAAAAAAAACGTAAAGCCTAAAGTTCACCTTTACATAAAAAATAATAAATGCACATAATTTTAAAAAGTAAAATGTGCATTTATTTATTTTTTTGAAACAGCAGACTGCAAAGTATTGCACTCGAGAAGATCATGGGTGCAATGTCAGGCTCCTTCACATACTGCTTACAGCTCTGTTGCCCATCTCTGTACAGGCTGTCATTTTCAGAGCTGTAGGAATGTGAATGAACCACGGGCACGCTGATAAACATGCCCACAGTTAATTTAAACTAAGAGTCCATCTGACACAGTGGCAGACAGTATTTGTAGTTTATTCTTTCACATGAATCTGTGAATGAATGACACGGCTGTGTGGGCCAAACCCCATGCAGCCAAGTTATTTTTAAAAAAAGGACAAAGGTGCGGGGAGAAGAGCCCCCGCCCACTGTCACTGGGTGGGGATCAGAGGGAGAGGGCGCTGGAGCGCAAATACAGGTGGAAATGTAACATTTTCCAAAGGTGAACTTATCCTAATCCACAGAGAGATTCTGTACATAAAATAAACTTACCCAAAGCTGCCAGGAACTGTGAGATCTTTTTTGGGTAGCGCAGCTGAATAGTGTAAAAGATCTGCACCAAACCCTCTAGACACATTAGAGAAATGTTCTTCCCTTTATCCTTTTTCCCAGAATCCTCAGCAGCAGATGGGATAGATGTGTATCTCCACATTAACACCCTGTAACAGATAAAAAAGCCAGTCACAAAAGGAGATGCAATTTTATCACTAGCCACTACAAAACAGATTGGACAACACATCTATATAGTGAACTAAATAACCCACTAGACTCATTTAGAAATGAAAATGATTGACTGCTTTACCTTGAAATTCCAATGAGGTTTAAATTTGGAAATAGCTTTTGGAACTATAGGTGTGCAGATAACAGAGGAACATTAGTCATCTCAAATTGTTTCAGTGAAGGAGTTCCAAAGTTCCAAATGTGCTTCTAGGCATTGACAAAGCCTTTTAATTTTTTATTTTTTTTTTTAATCCATCCCCTGACCTGTGCCTGTTCACAGGTTTATCCTGGAAATCTTTTGACAGTGCCTTGCCACCCATAGTTAATGGTTTGCTTCAGTTGCACTACTGGGACTGAAATGCTTCAGGATAGCTCTTTTCATGCTAAGGCAATCAAAATGGCCACAGCGTATCACATTAGAAAGTCAAATGGCTTTGGATGCCATTGATAAGGTGATTAGCTACACTTGATTGAGTTTTCAAGTCATTTTTAGGAGGGGAGTGATCCTTTTTCCAACTTGGTGATTCTGTTGATTTTTTTTTTTCCCTGACATCTTCGTGTTATATCATTAACTTGGCTGTTATAAGATGGACTGAATAAATAAAGCTAGATAAAACAAAAACTGTGTGTCTTTATTTCAGGCTACAAAGCAAAAAAAATTTGATTTTAAAGGGGGGGGGGGGGGGGTTCTTTGCTATACTAACCGTATATTACTGTAATGCACAGAAAATGTTCAAATTCTCCGTTTCACTGTAATTGCTCTGCTTCCATGTCCAACAACTGATGTCTTTAATCTGATTGAGTTGCCTAATAGATAGTCAATGAGAAATAATATGCACAAGGAAGCAGAGCCTGCATATGTAACAAACAAGAACGGCTGTCCATGATTATATAACATTTAGGATACACAGAAAGTAGGCTTTTAGAAAACATTACCAGAGCATTGATAAGAGCACAATTGGCCATTTTGTACATTACCTGGTAATCTCACAGATACTATGAAACATTTTGTCGCTATTCTGTCCATCAGGCCCATCAGTGACCCCTGTCTCCTTCAGCTGCTGTATTTTCTGAAGTGCAACAGACACCGTGTATCTCATAAAGTCTAGACTGGCTCTCAGAACACTAAGGCTTTCCTCGTGCTTCCTTGTACTATCTCTGAAAGTAAAAGCATATAAAGCTGAAAGCAACAGAAAAAAAAAAGCACAGAATACCAGCTGCAGAATAACCGATCTTAAAACACAGGATCAAAATATAACAGAAATAGTTATTGATGCAAGAACTGATATTGTACCTGAATAATGCAGTTAAAAGTGTGGAAACAAATCCCATAGACAGCAAGCTTTTACATGCTTTACTATTGCCGGAAGGTTTTGATTTTCCAGATTTTTCTTTCAGGATATCAGCCAGTTTGCTGTAGCATTTAAAAATTCCCATAATGTCTTCAAATTTGCTTTTACTGTAAATAAAAAGGTGAAAACATGGGTGTCACACTGCAGTAAGAACCAGGGGAATAGGCTGTAAATTATGCAAAAATATATCTATCTTTCTTCACATGAAAATTTACAAAAAAAATATAATTCTAATTACAGAAATATAATATCAAAAAGTAGGCCTCGGATATTATGTATCAAAAGATATTGTGATTGATTTTACAGTATAAAACTGGAGTGTGTGAAATCTGGTGCAGCTGTATGTGGCAGCCAATCAGCTTGTAACTTCAGCTTGTTCACTTAATCTTCGACAAAAAAAAAAAGAAAAGAAAAAGGAGGCGGATTGGTTTCTATGCAGAGCTGCACCAGATTTTACACTCTACCGTTTCAGTAAATAAACTCTATTATCTATTAACCGATGCAAGATTCTAATCATCTAAACTTCTTCTTGGCATTAAGCTGTACCACGCCACTGTGTTCCCAAAATATCAGCGCTCTAGGACTGAAAAATCCCTTAAGCAATAAAAGCTAACCCAAACTGTTGGATTACATCTGCTCCTAGCAGGAGACTATACATTCAACAACCAGCACTTAGAAAATGTCAATTGTCCTTAAAATGTTCCCACAATAGTCCTCAAACACAATGAGAGCCTCTTCATTCATGGATCAGAATAAAGTACATGGGTGAAAAATAATATGCGTAATAGTATCCCTTCTCATCCACAGAGATGTTAACCAAGATGTCCATGCAAGAGATTAATAAATGGCCACAGTGCAGTATGTTCAAATAAAAAGGACATTTATTTTTTCCCCTGTACACTTACTTTCAGGGCTGTGGAGTCGGAGTCGTGGAGTCGGAGTTGGAGGAAATTTTGGGTACCTGGAGTCGGAGTCGGCAAACAATGCTCCGACTCCGATTAAATTTAGATTGGAACTAAAAAAAAAGCAAGTTTAAATGTCCCAATTCACAAAAAGTTATAATTAATGACTTCTCTACTGTAAGAATAAAGACCAATGCATCCAGTGCCTCACGTAACTGCAAAACGAACACGTTAAGTGACCGTGAAGAAGCATGCTTTTCATGTGCTTCACTATATGGCACGCAACACACAATTAGGAGCGGCAATACTTATACTTTCCATAGTGTTTTACAGATTTTGTTTTTGGTTCATATAGATAAGCTTTGTTTTTGTTCTAAAACAACCAAATAATGTGGTTTGTATTTTTGGACTGGTAAAGTTCCTGTTCCTGATGTTTATGCCTGCTGCTACTATCCAGCCACTTGATTAATTAATAAAAAAAAATTAATAAAACTTTGTTGTTTTCATTGTGTTTGTCTTTTGCTTAAACTGTTCAATACAGTAGACTGTTGGCTTCCCAGCCAGTAGTCCTGTGGTAATGACATGTATGTTGCCTTTCTTTCCTTCAAGGAATGTATAAAATACATTCGCATATTAATACAGAGGAGTCGGAACATTTATCTACCGACTCCACAGCCCTGCTTACTTTCTGATGCATTTTCTCCAATAGGACTTCTTAACCACTTGTCGACCGCACTATTTCTTCCCCCATACACTTACAAAGAATGGTAAAAAAAAAACAAAAAACGCATGCAAACCAGCATCAAAGTTGGCCGCAACGGCACTTCTAGCGCATGTCTGATGCATTTTTAACCACTTGCCTACCAGGCACTTTTCCCCCTTTCTGCCCAGGCCAATTTTCAGTTTTCAGCGCTGTTGCACTTTGAATGACAAATTGCACAGGGATGCAACACTGTACCCATATGACATTTTTTATCAAACCTTTTTATTTGAACATATTGTACTTAGACCATTTATTGATTTCTTGCATGGACATCTTGGTTAACATCAGTGTGGATGAGAAGGAATCCTATTCGGATATTATTGTTCACCCGTGTACTTTATTCTGATCCATGAATGAAGAGACTCTCATTGTATTTGGTGAAGACTATTGTGAGAACATTTTGACGAACTTTTAAGGACAATTTCTAAATGCTGGTTGTTGAATGTATGTACTACACCACTACCATTTAAAGAAACTTTGAAAATCAAAGTTGTACCCACCATGCACTGGGTCCCGTTTGATCGTGCTGCTCAGCAGATGAATAACTACTAAGTTCTCTTGTCTTTGGCAGCAGTCATTGGATGGAGAAAAGAGCCATTGTTCAGCACAGCAGGAGGAAGGGAGTCTGCCACTGACAATCCCATGTGTGCGTTTGTGTGTTCATAGAGTACACATACACTGGATTGTTGGTAGCAGAAGTTAAGAGACAAAGAAGAATTGCTGCATAATTTACTTGTTGGAGGCACAATCTATGTGCTCACAGCACACAGATGAGAGGGGGAGATGGCATAGAGTGCTGTGCTGTAACATCCCCATTGGAATGCTCATAAACCGGGCTTTAGCCTAGGGTGGAGCTGACAGTCAATGGAGAAAAAAAAAAAAATTATGTGCACATAGACAATTTGGAAACTATAGTGAGACTTTCAAGTATATGCAATACCATTTTTTTAAAAATACAAGTAGAAAGTAGCTAAAACCCTTGTACAGTTATTTTCACTGGCTGTGTGCCACTGGGGAGATTTTCCTTCAAGTTCCCAGAAACAGGGATAGGAATTCTTTCCAAAGTAAGGTTGGCTGAACTAAAAAAATAAACATGGTAGTGAATGGAGGAATCCTCAATCTTGCCCAACCCACCCTTCCTGCCAGGACATTGGTATTTGACAGTGGTGCCTGCCAGAATATACTGATCAGTGGTAGCTGATTGGGTGCAGCTGCTGACTGTTGAGAAATAATCCAACATGTCCCTTCAACAGAAGTTGATTAAACAATTGATTTCTGTGGAGCGGGGAAGCTTACACACTGATCTAATTCATGCAGTCCCTGCTGGACCAACCAATGTTCAATTAGAGTATGGCCAGCTTAAAGCCAAATTCCAGGCATGTCAATTTTTACATATTTACATTGGTCCAGTGTGCACTAATGTAAGTTTTGTATTTGCCATACCTTTGGGATCACTGTGGAAGCTGGAAACCAATGTTACGACAGTGATTGCCGCTAGCTTCTGGGTCCCATGCTAAGGGAATGCACAGTTGCTTACTGAACACAAAAGGTTGCTCGCTCTGCACTAGCGCCATTCAGAGAATACTTTTCAATTTGTCAATGAATGCAAAGAGTACTTTTATTGAACGAAGTGGAGGTTGTGACATCACTGCCCCACCTCTCCACCCTGTCCAATAATGAAATGCTTTACATTCACTGAAAAAATGCTAATTGTTCCCTGAGTGGCACCCGTGCCGAGCAAGCGGGACCTTGAAGCTAGTGGAGGATCATTGACGTAGTGGTGCCTACTACAGCGATTTCCAGCTTCCACTGTGATCCTACACAAGTACGGCAAAAAATACTTACACTGTTACAAGCTGGAGCAATGTAAAAAATTGCCATACCTGGAATTCAGCTTTAGGAGAATAGCTCATTCAACTGTTGCCACCTAGAATAAGTGTCCCACTGGAACTTCATTTAATTCCTGTTTAGTGACAACTCAAAATTGTGTATTTTACCCTTACTCCCAAGTCCAGGTGACCGTGATCATCAAGATAAATAGAAAGGATGATCCTTCCCCACTGGGGATGCAGACAGCAATAGGAGGTTTCCCACCTTTCTCTACACTATCCAAAAGGGAAAAAAAAAATGATTTTGGATACACTTGAAGGAGTTAAATTGAAAGGTAAATAAAAGGTATATACCACATACCTAAAAAGTAACAATAAACAGACCATGCACACTATATTCTAAGATGATCCCAAAAACGTATTTCTTATGTAAGGGCAAGCCAGTAGGACAGATGGTACATAAGCTGCTTCTAAATCTTTTGCAGATAATAAAATACTTGGTAAAAAATATTAAGTAATTGGTTATCAACGTAAGAAAAATGAAATATAATAGACAGCTTTTCTTACTTGAAGTTTGCTGTGGTAAAGTTGTACTCAATCAGAACCTCACAAACTCCCATAACCAAAACAGCATAGGTATAATTTTTCATCCCAACACTGGAATTTGTAGAGAAGTCAGCTGACTTGTCCTAGTACGGTTGAAGAAAAGAACAATAAATTCTGCCTGTAACAATGAAAATTGTACTTTCTCATTTAGAGAAAAAAACATTACCAATTCAAACTCTTCCAAATCACATTTGGTCATTCTTCTTGTGATAGATTGCAACATTTCATCAATTTCTTTCCGGCATGCCATGTAGTCGTCGTCATCGTTCTCATCTTCCATGCCCCTCTCCTGCAGGACATTGCTCTTCTGCTTATACCAGCTCAGGCAATTATGAATACTGCTCAGTAGGTGTGCCTAGACAACAGGAGTGTCAGAATGTTATAAAATGACTAATAATTTCCCTTTGGGATGAAAAAAGTATTTTGAATCTGAAAAAGCAAAAAGAAGAGTATTATTTTCGGCTATCTAGTTCTCAGCAACCTACATAATATAAATGCTGCATATACATGCAGGCTGAACACAAGAAAACATTTGGTGTGCCTATAATCAAAATGTATAGCTTTTCACTATCATTTACTATTATCATAACGGTCACAACTAGAGGTGGAAAGGCCTGGGGGAAAAAGAAAAAAAAAAAAAAAGAAAAACAAACACCACATGGATTGGCAAAATTTTTTATTTTTTTTCCAAAACAGTTTTTTGGGGGTTTTTCTCCCCCTAAAAAAAACAAGGAGTGTGGAATATGTTCTTTTACAGTGATAAATAATATATCTATGACATGTTACTAATACTATATAACAGGGCTTGAAAGCCGCTCGCCCGCTCGCCAAGTGCGAGGGGAAATCCTTGTATGGCGAGCAGTGGCGTCCCGAGGCAGGTGCGGGGGGTGCGGTCCGCACAGTATGAGTAAGAGGAGGAGGGGAGAAGGGAGAAAGGAGGGAGGGGAGAAGGGAGAAAGAGGGAAGAGGAGGGAGGGGAGAAGGGAGAAAAGGGGAAGAGGAGGGAGGGGAGAAGGGAGAAAGGGGGAAGAGGAGGGAGGGGAGAAGGGAGAAAGGGGGAAGAGGAGGAAGAGGAGGGAGGGGAGAAGGGAGAAAGGGGAAAGATGAGTGAAAGGGAAAAAGGGGGAAGACAATAGAAAGGGAAAAAAGGGGGGCAAAAAGGAAATGCAAATCATAAACAAACAATAGCCAATCATACAAACAATACAAACTGGACATACCCGCAAGAGAAAAAACCCATAAGGTGAGGCCCTGTGCCTCCACCCATCCAGCCCATATTCTATCAAACTTAGCCGGACAGTTACGACTTCTCTTAATACTCTTAATGAAAGCTTATGAACATTAAAATACATGGCTTTTGTCTCTCTCACCAAAGGTTCTTGCAGTATAATTTGCTCTTTTTGGGCTGCGATACACCTCTCAAGCTTCAGTGGTGGCAACAGATCCGGTTCTGGTTCATAATATCGCTTTAACTGTACAAAACAGCAGTGAACAAAGATTAGACAAAGACAAATAGAAAACCCCAACTGAACGTCACACACTGAAATGGACACATAGGGAATCTGTTACCCGATGTGTTGAGTTTATATGTAAATAGTGCTTGGTGGAGATGTTTCTAAATTCCTCCCAGTCACAATAACAACCCAGCAGCTAGTGCTGGTACCTAGATATGTCATATCAATTAGCAAAGTGGCCTTGTTTTAAGCAGTAAGCCCTGGTGCACAGTGAATACGACTTTTAAATCTCGCTACTTCACTTGAAGTAGTGCGGTTTCAAAGCCACAGATCAGTGCAATTCCTACCTCTGACTTCACTGCGGCTTGCAAGTCATGATGAAATCATAAAATAAGTAGTGCAGGAACTATTTTTTAAATCTCGCTACTTCAGATCGCACTGATTAAGACAGTACCATAGAAATACAAAAGATGTGACTTCAGGTGTGATTTGTAAATCACATGCCGCACCCGAAGTTGCACCGGTGTGAGTCCAGCCAGCACCACCTTGGTCAGCAAAAGTTACATTAAAAAGAAGTTGGGTCAGGTGGAATATTATCATTCAGTTATATCTGATCATCATCATATCAAATGCAGCCACTGTTCAGCAGCTGGTAGTGGAGATTTCTCCATCAAACTGTAGTACAGCAGGGGGTTCAGGACAGTAAGAGCTCTTTTTCATTTGTGGTATGGGGAAAGTAATCCCCCCCCAAGCACTGGCATAGCGTCAGGGGTCGTAACGGTGACCCCACCCCCATGCTCCATGGGGCTCGTGCGGCCTCCCTGTCACATTCTGTTTTACACTTGGACAGGAGTGGCGGGGACGTCACCTACAAGAAACGATCCTCTCCATTTTCCTCTTGCAAGCACTGAAAGCAGGCTCCTCTTCCTCCTGCCCGGAACTCAGTGGCTGCAGGAGAAAAATGTTCATAATTCTATCCTAAATAAAAAATTTTAAATTCTGAACCATTTTATTTTATTGTGGCCCATGACCAGTTACCAAACCACTTAAGTGGCCCTTGCTCTTCAAAAGGTAGAACACCCCTGCTCTATAGTGAGCACTGTCCTCAATCCAAAGCACCAAGTGTAGTGCCTATCTGCTTTCTTACTCACTTGATGGGTAATGCCATAACCACAGATGGAGGGAGGGAGGCCTGCGCACCCCAGGACACAGAGGGTGATTGACAGTCTCAGCTGTGCTCTTTTCCTTATGATACGGTGTGTGTGTAGGACAGAGTGTGCTTTACTCTCCCACTCAAGGCTCTGTGCTCTGCAGCGTGACATCAGATCCTTGCCCCCTACCTGCTAGAGCTCAGAGATGCTCTATAAAATGTGTTCTTTATGAGGCTGCAGAGAAGCACGTGTTGCAGATAAACAGGTACACCTTATGTAGGATGATTTATTTCATCTGTGTATCACCTGAGGCCACTCACTTCACTGGGTATATATAACACACAAAGCCCACAAATTCTTTTAACACTAATGCATCTTTACAAGTTGTCAGGAATTCCCTACACCAGCTTTCTGCCAGTTAAAATCTCCTTGCCTGGGGACACAGTGAATTCTAGTAGGTATTTTGAAGAAACCTATGAAATCCATGTTCCAGACTTTTTGGTAGCACGGTGCCAAGGATCAAGCGGTGACTGTTATAAGTACATGTAAAGTATATGAAAAGAAATAGACTGGTAGAAAATGAACACAAATAAAGGCAAAAAATGTATAACAAATCTGGATTTTACATGAAAGAAACATCCATTTTAGATTGATAATCTGCATTACTACAATTTTTCTCAAATAAAACTACTAACAGACAGACATACCTGAGACACCAGTGTCTGCATGATGGGGCTGGCCAGCTGAGAGTTTCGCTTGAGCACATCATAAAAACCCTGATACAGAGAGAAAGAGAGATACAGATAAAGTGAGGCTCAGAATATATGAAAAGACTAATGCTCAACACACACGTTTCACATGTTCTGACTGTGTAACCTCCTTTAGATCTACCAACAAATGTAGTTCAAGGGTCTGTCTGACTGCCAACAGACGGATTACTGTATTTAGTTCAGGTGGGCATGCCTATTACATAGTTCTGGTAAAAGTGGATTGTAAAGAGATTGTATGGTCAGGTTGTAATGCTGACCATACATGTACAGATTATCTCTTGTCAGTCTGTGAGCTGAAAGAGCTAAGCATTTGATTTCTTCATTCACACAAAACAGCTGGAAGGAGGAATTTCCACTGACGGCTATTGTATTCAGACACCCAGAACAACAACAACTGCATCTGATGGGATGCGGTCACCATTCAGCTGAGAATTTTCCACCTAGCTCAGCTGGTTTTTAAATCGACTTTTGTCGATCCAAGTGGTGCCGACAAGGCCACTCACATCTCGAACTTTGGCTGACTCGGCAAGAATCATCAAAATTTGAGCCATGTAAGGGAAGCTTGTAGGCAGGTTGCCTACTGTAGTTAGTTAGTTATACAAAATAAAAAACTATATCCGCGCTGTATCAAAATGATATAAGGCAGCTCACACCAACAGGTAGTGTAACAAACCTATAGTTAGTTCTGGCTGCTCTAGCCAGAGGAAAGGGGTTTTTACCGCCTTCCCCTGGCTACGTTCGCAGACTTTTCTGGGTCCAGCTCTCTGACTTTTCCTGAAAGTGGTCCCTGCTTTGTCCTGGGGCATTGATGGTATGACACAGCAACAGTTACCCCATGTGCAGGGCGAGTGACCCTACCCACAGTGCCTAGCGTAAACCAGAAGTACCCAATAAACCCCTTCCTTACTCACAAGCTTAACAATTGTGCTCAAATTAATTTAGACTACCAAAGCAACAGAAATCACAATAATGATAAAATACAGCAAGTGGTAATCATCAGTTAAGAACATTACTTCATAAAGTAGACGTCGAATGTCTTCTTGCTGACTCAAACTTCTTCTCAGGCAGCCCAAAATCTCCAAACAAAATGCCTCATTTGCTGCAGAATTGTAGCGGGTATGAACATCCACCAGAACCTACAATTACAGACTTGGATATGTAAAACGAACAGTAAAATCTTAGGCCGTGCAGCATTGCTATATATGTGAGGTAATTCATACCTGGCTTGCACCAATGGCCTGGCTGCATTGTGAGGAGGACAAGCTTCCAAGAACCTTAAAATTTTTCAGTAAAAGCAAGAAACCAGCAACAGCAGACTTCCGGGCCTCTATTTGACTTATCACAAATACAAGAAAGAAACAGATAAGTCGAAGTATTTTCAAAAGTCTGTTTTACCTTAAAATGAGCATGCATACAACATAATATGGTACATATAAAAGAGCAGTCATTTCTGCATGCAAACAGTCTGGATTCAATAGAAATATACTAAATAAATATTATATACATATATAGTTTTGTTTTTTTTGTTTTTTTTTTATTTGGAGGGCCAATCTTAGGTTGATAAGCACCAATTTAAGGTTGAAATATGCTGCAGCTCTCAGAGGAACAATAAAAACCTAGAGTCATCATTTTTCATATGATTTTATTAATTTGCTTTCAGTTGCTGAATTAAGCCGCAGATAATAAGGACTGTACCTCAAGTAAACAAATATACAGTATGTAAATTCAGGACTGACAAATCACATATAGTCAGGGTTATGCAGGCCATAGATGGGGAGAAAACCGGCTGATTTTTCTTTAAAAAAAATGAAAAATTGGTCGTTCAACCGGCCGACGTTACCAGGAATGGTTAAAAAAAAAAAAAAAAAATAGGCGGATTCTTCTTCCTCCTCTTCTTCTTCTTCCTCCTCCTCCTCTTCTTCATCCTCTTCTTCTTCCTCATCCTCTTTTTCATCCTCTTCTTCTCCTTCTTCTTCCTCTTCTTCTTCATCCTCTTCTTTTTTCTTTTTGTCTTCCTCTTGCAGGTCACTGCTCATGCGCAGATTTTTTATCGGGAAAAAGATCGGCCGATTTGCCCATAATTGCCACGAAAATCGGCCGATCGGCAAAATCAGCCGATCTTTTTCCAACTTTACAGATAAAAAAAATCTGCCAAAATACCAAAAAACGGCCGACCTATTAACCCACTAACGATCCGAAAATCGGCCGATTTTCGACCCATCTATGGCCTGCATTAGTCTTTCAGCCTTTTTTGTAGATCTATATCCACTGACCTACTTTCAGCTGGTGTTCTGTATACCCCTGTCTATTTCTTTGTGAAGGTACTAACGTCAATGCATGTTTATATAGACTGCGCTGCCGAAAATGTGAATCAAGGTTACTAAACAGTTTGCCAAGTGTAAAAGTGCAAAAAATAAATAAACAAACAATTATTTGAATGGAACCCACTGATGCATTGTACATTAGTTGCATTTTCTGGTAGTGGTCATTTAATGATTTCACGTTTACATGTGGCAAAAGGTTTAGTAACCTTGATTCACATTTTTGACAGCACAGTCTACGAGTCTCGTATATCCACATTTATAGGGTTCACTGATGTAGAAGTTAAACACATTTTGAAGACTGCAGCAGCCATAATCCCATTCATCCATGTTTTATATTTTTGTTTTCTTTTGATTTTGCCTGTGGCACTGAGTTTTCACTGTTTTTTTAACATCAATATATGCCAGTGTTTCTCAACCTTTTTTCAGTCAAGGCACCCTTTTAAAATTATGGACAGTCCCGAGGCACCCCATTCTAAAATGTGAAAAATATTCTAATAGTTTTATATAACACAGCAACATCCACACATGGAGGACACCAAACATTAGAGGAGATTCTTCCAAAGAAAATACACTTTTGCACACTGGTAATGACTAGTATTCTAATGTTTTTCTTCTCCCTCAGTTTCTATCTATCACTGAGCTAATGAACCCCAGCACTAACGGAGAGGGGAGGGGGAGGGTCAAACTAGGATGGTATACAGGCAACCGACATCCTCCTTATCAACTGTCATTGGAAGTCAGGATGCCAGCGTCTAGAAGGTCGTAATGGTGCGCAATGAAAACTTGTGGCTTTGTGTAACTGAAAAGGCAGGCTTACAAGATACACAAGTTTTGGCCAATTTTTAGACATTTTGCCAAGGCACCCCTGAAGAAACCTCAAGGCACCCCTGAAGAAACCTCAAGGCACCCCTGAAGAAACCTCAAGGCACCCTGGTTGAGAAGGACTGATATATGCTATCAACTGAATGGGGAACAGGATTGAATTTGATGCCATTGCTGAGGACAAACAGATGTCTCACTGCTTGGTATTTACAGTAAAACATCTGCCCATGTAGCCACCCTAAGATCAGGGGTGGGGGGGGGACACAATTTTTTTTTTTAATGCAAAACAAAAACACTTTACCTGTCACGCCAATATCTCTTTCTTCAAGAGATGATTACACAGTGTGGCAGGCAGAGGGAAAGCTTGTTACTGTAACAAACATTTGTGATCAACATGATTGGCTAGTCATGATAATTACATGATCAGGAAACACACGGATTGGTTCCTGATCCATTCTAGGTACAGCCTGGTCGTGGTCATCTCACAGGAGTGTAAAATGTGCCTGAAAGCAGGAAATGTTTCTTAAACACTGCCTGTTCCAAAGAAATCACTAATATTGGCTAACTGTGGGGCTTACATGGCCAGGAAACACAGTGTGGGTCTAAGGCAGCAATGGGCAAACTACGGCCCGCGGGCCGTATATGGCCCGACGGACCTTTTAATCCGGCCCGCGGAGCGTGATAAAAAAAAAACAGCCAGGGCAGGCAAACATTGGCTGTCAGGATGTGTGTAGGCGGGGCAGCGTGACGAACGTGAGGGAAGCTAGGCTCCTCTCACAACCCGCCCTGAAGACCGGAACGGCGCGGGAACACGGCGAGAGGAACGCGCGGAGCAAAGGTAAGTAAATTGACACGGTGGGGGACTTGGCTTACTACTTGGGGGGGAATAGTACTATGGGGATGAAATACTATATGAGGGATGAATTAATATGGGGGATGAAATACTATATGAGGGATGAATTAATATGGGGGATGAAATACTATATGAGGGATGAATTAATATGGGGGATGAATTAATATGGGGAATAAATTACTATAGGGGGGATGAATTACTATAGGGGGGATGAATTAATAATTCATTTAATGTTACAAATTTTAATTTAATTTAAATTAATTCACACATACACATCATTCATCTACTCTTGGTCCAGCCCCCGGGTCCAATATATGAACACGTTGCGGCCCTCAAGTCAAAAAGTTTGCCCACCCCTGGTCTAAGGCCTCCTGCACACTGTATTGATGTATGAGCATCAGATATTCCTGGCAAAAAATACACAAGGATGGGCTGTACATCACTTGTGCGTATGAATGCACATATACTGACCAGCAACTTGGATTTATGCAATTTTTTTTTACTGATCAATACAGGCACTATGAAAACTCAGATCAGTAAAAAAAAATGTGTATGCCTGAAAGCTGATTGTTTTGAGGCAGCAAGAAGCCTAAATCTTCTCTGCAGTATATATGGCTCCTAGCAACAGCCTGGCTCTTGAGACTAGTGCTTTCCTGCATTTTAGCAAGACCACTAATTATTGTTCTGCCTGCATAGGAATCATCTACAGTCTATGGTTGCCAAATCGTTAAAAGAGAAGTATGGGTTAACAAAAGAAAAAAAAAATACATTTTTTACTCACCTAGGTGTATCGATCCAATGCTACGCCTTCCCCCCACCAACCCTAGGAACTGAGAACTGAGCAATCAAAGACCGCTGATCGCACGGTTCTCAGTGTTCCATGAGCAGAGAGCTGGTAACTGTCAGTCTACAGCTTTCTGCTCTGCCCATCCAGCACTCACTGGACTGTGGAGGGGTAGGGAGTGGCTGGGTCAGGCTTTCGGCAGATCGCTGGAGGTGCTGCTCCAAGATTCTAGGTGGATCCCGACCATATGGTCAGGATCTCTTCAGAGCTTGCACTGGCTCTGTGGTGTCAGCTGGCTTTAGACTGCTGTCGGCTGAAACTGGGTTACAGGAGTGCAGAACGAACTGCACTACTGTGATCCTCAGGTCAAGTATACTCAAAACTTCTCCTTTAATTATTTATAAGGAGTACGCCTAAAGTCATTTATCAATGAACACAATATCAATGAGCTGTATTCTACACCATGGATTGTTAAATCGGTAATAAAAGCTTACCTACAAAACATTGCCTTCCTTAGAACAAGGATGATACAATCCCTCACAGATATATTTATCTTGAAGAGAGGCTGTAATGACAGAATATAAATTAAGGACGGTACTCAGAAACATGTAGGTAGATCGTGAGTGAGCATCCTAAAGCGTATGTCAAACCAGTTTAGGATGGAGCATGACAGAGTTAGAACCCCTATCAGGTTTTTACTAACTGGGACTCTGTCAGAGAAATTTACCCTAATGTACTGTCCACTGATGCTTTACCAGGCAGATAGTGAGAACTCTCCAACAGTAAGACAGACAGAAAAAAAATGCTTGTCTTTAATAATTAAGGGGGCTAGAACCCCTGTCAGGTTTTTATTTCTGTGTACTGCTCATGCCCACTGTACTCTTGTATAGGTACAGGTTAGTGCCTACCTACCTGCAAAGCTTTGAGTAGGCCCAGCACTGTAGAGAAGGGCAACTGGAACAAATGGTCAAAAGCTGCAGTCAGTTTAGAGGCCGAGTTCTGAAGAATTAAGGGTGTAGCATACACAATATCAGAGAGAAGATCTGCAAAAAAATGTAAATATGTTTTAACCACTTGACCTTCGGCAGGTTTTACCCCTTTCATGACCAGGACATTTTTTTTTGCTACTCAGCACTGCGCTACTTTACCTGGCAATTGCGCTTTCATGAAGCACTGTACCCAAATTAAATTTGTATCTTTTTTTTTTTTTTTTACACAAATAGGAGCCATCTTTTGGTGGTATTTGATCACCACTGGGGTTTTTATTTTTTATTATATAAACAAAAAAAGACCGAAAATTGTTTTGGGGGAAAAAAAAAAAAAAACACAATATTTTCTATTTTCCACTATAAAATATATCCAATAAAAAAGAACAAATGTAATTTCTCCATAAACCTAGGTCAAAATGTTTTCTGCGACATGTCTTTAGGAAAACAAGTCCCAAGACGTTTATAATTGGTTTGTGTGAAAATTATAGCATCTACAAACTATGGTCTACAGTTGCAAGAAAAAGTATGTGAACCCCTTGGGATTACGTGGAGTTTTGCATTAATTGGGCATAAAATGTGCTCTGAATGTCATCTAAGTCACAACAATAGAAGAACACAGTCGCTGAACATAATACTACACAAACATTAGATGTTGCCATGGTTTAATTGCACATAACATGTAAACATTCACAGTGCAGGGAGGAAAAAGTATGTGAGGCCCTAGCTTAATGACTTCTCCCAGAGCTAATTGGAGCCAGGAGTGAGCCAACCTTGACTCCAATCAGTGTGATGATATTGGATGTGTTGCTGACAGCTGTCCTGTCCTTAAAAAACACACACCTGTTTTGGGTTTACTGGTTTCAAGAAGCACTGTCTGATGTGAACCATGCCTCGCAGAAAAGAGCTCTCAGAAGACCTACGATCAAGAATTGTTGACTTGCATGCAGCTGGAAAGGGTTACAAAAGTATCTCCAAAAGCCTTGATGTTCATGTGTCCACGGTAAGACAGACTGTCTACAAATGGAGAAAGTTTAGCACTGTTGCTACTTTCCCTAGGCGTGGTCGTCCTGTAAAAATGACTGCAAGAGCATAGCGCAGAATGCTGCATGAGGTAAAGAAGAATCCCAGAGTGTCAGCTAAAGACCTACAGAAATCTCTGGCACATGCTAACATTTTTGTTGACACATCTACAATAAGGAAAACATTAAACAAGAATGGAGTACATGGGAGGACACCACGGAGGAAGCCATTGCTGTCCAAAAAGAATATTGCAGCACGTTTGAAGTTTGCAAAAGAGCACCTGGATGTTCCACAGC
Source organism: Staurois parvus (assembly GCF_062004578.1). Taxonomy (NCBI): domain Eukaryota; kingdom Metazoa; phylum Chordata; class Amphibia; order Anura; family Ranidae; genus Staurois; species Staurois parvus. The sequence continues at coordinate 1,280,642 of NW_028318138.1, forward strand.
ACTACTGGCAAAATATACTGTGGACAGATGAAACCAAGATTGAGTTGTTTGGGAAGAACACACAACACTATGTGTGGAGAAAAACGGCACAGCACACCAACATCAAAACCTCATCCCCACTGTAAAACATGGCGGAGGGAGCATCATGGTTTGGGGCTGCTTTGCTGCCTCAGGGCCTGGACGGATTGTTGTCATTGATGGGAAAATTAATTCCAGAGTTTATCAAGACATTTTGCAGGAAAACGTATGACCATCTGTCCGCCAACTGAAGCTCCGCAGAGGATGGATGATGCAACAGGACAATGACCCAAAGCATACAAGTAATTCAACAAAACAATGGCTGCAACAGCACAGAATACGCCTTCTGGAGTGGCCCAGTCAGAGTCCTGACCTCAACCCGATTGAAATGCTGTGGCATGACCTTAAGAGAGCGATTCACACCAGACATCCCAAAAATATTGCTACACTGAAACAGTTTTGTGAAGAGGAGTGGTCCAAAATGACTCCAGATCGTTGTGCAGGTCTGATCTGCAACTACAGGAAACGTTTGGTTGAGGTTATTGCTGCCAAAGGAGGGTCAACCAGTTATTAAGTCCAAAGGTTCACATACTTTTTCCTCCCTGCACTGTGAATGTTTACATGTTATGTGCAATTAAACCATGGCAACATCTAATGTTTGTGTAGTATTATGTTTAGCAGACTGTGTTCTTCTATTGTTGTGACTTAGATGGGCACATTTTATGCCCAATTCATGCAAAACTCCAAGGGGTTCACATACTTTTTCTTGCAACTGTATATACTAGAAATTACACAGCTATGATGCTATACTGGTAATGGTGATCAGCAACTTATAGTGGGGCTATGATAGTGTGGCGGGAGATACACTGACTGACACTGATATCAATAGTGACACTAATACAGCGATCAGTGCTAATACTGTACACTGTCACTGCACTAATGACACTGGCTGGGAAGGGCTTAACATCTAGGGACAATCAAGCAGTTCATTATGTTCCTAACAATGTGTAATGTGTGCTGCTTTTACTTTACTGTATGGCAGTTTGCTGTTCCCTGTAAACAGAGTTCTGTGTTTTTCAAACACAGAACTCTGTGTGTGATTGGACGCAGCCGATCAGCTGACTTCAGCCAAAATCATTGGCTTAATTCAGCTGCCAAAACTGTGTGCGGGCAAAAGCATTAACCAGCCAGCAGTATGGACAGTACCAGGTAGGAGCAATGGCATTGAGCATTATTGTTAGTGGCAAAGCTTTTTGAGTCAGCAAAGCTGAGCTGGACCAAGCCACATGTCAATGAGATCAAAGTATACGAATACATATTGCAGAGAATTCACAAAAATGTCTGCTATCACACCACAACCTAACTACGCCTCAAAGTAGATCATTTCCTTTACATCACTTCCCCTTTTAACCATGTGAAGAACAGGCCATTTCCCAACACTTTTTGTTTACATGTAAAAATCTGGGGGTTTTTTTGCAAGAAAAATTATTATTTTAATATTTTTAAACGCCCTGCTGGAACCCCCACTTTATTTATTTTAACACAAATATAGTAAACAATGATCCATCCCTTAGCAGCTGGAGTCAATCTGTTCCCCTCAAAAAAAGGGGTGGCAAGTTCAATATAACTCGGACACCAAAGATCAGACGTCATATAGCCATCACAGGAAGAAGTTGATGGATATAGAAAGCCTGATCTTCGTTTACACAGAGGCAACATTGAACTTATCATTTTGAGAGCACAGGTCACTTCTATCATTATATATTATTCATTAGCAGAGGTCCTGGAGAATAAAATGGCAGGTGTTGCAGTTTTTTTTCTTGTCACAAAAGGTATTTGCACAGTGGTTTTTCATACTTTTTTGAAAAAATAAAATTTTAATGCACAAAAGCACAATACCCAATTGTTTGATAAAATATAAAAGATGATGTTGCGATGAGTAAATAAATACCAAAAAACAACAACTCTTTACAATTGCGCACGCCCGTAGAACAGTGTCAAACTATGTAAATTATATTATCCATAGGCGACAAGAGGTCTGGTGCTAGAATTATCGCTCTTGATCTGACATTCTTGGTGATACCTCACATGTTAGGGTGATCGCTGTTTACAACACAAATGCATTCACCTTTGCGCGTTATTTTTTTTTTACACTGTACTTTTAAATGTTTTTAAATCACTTTTATTGATTGTTATCACTAGAAATGTAAACATCCCTTTTGTGTTAGCAATAGGCAGCGACAGGTCCTCTTTAAGGAGACATTTGGGGTCTATTAGAACCCAGATGTCTTCTTTGCCCTTAAAAGCTTTAGATCATACCAAGATCAGTATGATTCGATGCTTTTTACAAACCACGAAGGGTTTATTTACAAGCAGTGAAACCAAAATGTAACGAAATAGTCGTTGCTTCTGGTTTCTTAGACCACAGAGATGATTGCGGCTGTTCCAGTCCCCGATCAGGTCTCTGGTCAGCCGGTGACACCGAGGGCTGCACTTTCACATTCCCCGGTGGGACGGGATTGCCCAGCTTGTAAAAGCGATCCAGTGGCTATTTAGCCGCTAGGTTTGCTTTTACATGAAAACTGCGCCGGCTCTAAAAAAATGATACAGGGATGATGCCTGCAGCTGCAGGCATCATGCCAGTATAACCACTTGAAGTTGGGCAAGGTATGGGTATGCCACCTGACGCAAAGCGATTGAACACTTTCCAATAGCCTTTCATGGGCATTTATGAAGCATTCTTGAAGCTTTTTCAACGTTTCATAAACACAAGGAAAACACTTCATAAACACAAGCTATAGTAAAGGCGTGTTATATCATCATTGCTTTGTTCTACATAATCAACACATGTGTGAACGAGCCCTTAGACATTTCTTAGGCGTATTTAGAAAGGACTAGTCAAATAACAAAAACACAATAAACAAAGTAAGCTTGGACAGTGCCCATTTATAGCAATAGATCAACTTATTAAACATGCCTCCTACCACCCACCCCCAACCCCCCCACTGCAAAAAGGTAGGTTCATATAGTCAAAAATAATATACTGTCAAAGCAAAGGAATACAACAGAAGTGGGCTTACGGACCCAACAAGAACTTTTGCCCTTGTTGTACACATCAGAAAATCCAATATAATCAGATTGTTTTATTACCTATGAAATGACTTGTCGGAGATGTGGCTTTTGTAATAACTCGATTCAAAACTTGCTCTAAAATCACATTTCTTATGGCTTCATGGACCTGATAGGAAAATGTGAAATATAAATGTTGCAACATTGGTAACGATGAAATGTGTGCGCGCAAGGCCCCTTACACACGAGGCTGTCCATCTGAGGTGCATCCCGCCCAATGTTTTACTGCACAGGAGACCTGCGTTCCAGACATTTGTCCCTGAATGCGCAGAGGCCTAAACACCAGTACCACTCAGTACAGCATTCAGCCATGGCCTGCCATAAACTTTTCCAGGATGCTCAGGGAAGTGTTCTGCACCGATCCCTCCTTTGCTCAGTAAAATGCTGGGAGGAATCTACAGCAGCCGAATGACCCCATGTGCAAAGACCCTAATACTTAAATGTCTGAAAGAATTGTGTACACAGACCAGGTTACCTTAAAGGCCTCCAGTAATATTTTTGATCCCAGCTGACAGGCCTGTTGACTTGGTGATCCTGCTGAAGTTTCCAGGATTTTTGCTCCTGGAATAGCTTTAGGACCGTATGAATCCATTAGGAGAAACCCAAGCTCCACCAATCCTTGGGTGACATGGTCCCAACCGAAAACGCTGAGGAGGTAGAAGGTAACATAATGAGGTAATGCAAACTCATCTGTGATCATATGTAGAGAGAAAAGTACCTGCCATTAACACTACCTGTTTTTTACAATTTCCAGGAGCATAGAGGAGACACATGTTGGTTGTGGCACTAAATCCTGGAGAAACTTTGAACCTTGCTGAAACTGGATGTCTTTAAATCCTTTTAAAATAATAGCTTTCAGGAAATCAAAAACCTGTATAAAATGAAACAAAAACATATCAACCAAAAATAAAAACATGTAAGCAATCACTGATACAAAGCTGTAAGGAGCTCCTATCACAGAAAGGAGTATATTTCTTAACAAAAAATTAAAAGTTGCATTGTTATTTGTCCAGCAAAACTGCAAATATATTTACTCTGTGCGATCTAACCAGCTGTAGTGAGAATGAAGCAAAATCAAATGTGATTAGGCCATTTTCTCTTCTGGTTGAGTGTTCTTAAATTATAGGTAGTAGTAAAGGTAGAGTCATTTATAAAGAACAGGAAATCAGGAAAATACTGCATTATGGTCACTAGATGGCGCTGAGGATCATAGGAAAAAAACAAACAAATAAAACCTTCTAGTAAGAAGAGATACAATGTAAAACTTAGAGAATGCTGGAGGAAATTAGCAAATAAATGTAAGCATTGCTACTACGGGATCCGTGCGTTTGCCAATCCCCCCCAGAATTTTCTAGATTTACTGCATTTGCAGACAAGGGACTTACTGTATGGTACATCGCTGGATTTTGAGTGGTCATACTGGGATGATGCCTGCATTATTTTTTTTTAGCCAGCGGTTGGCTTTCTTGTAAGAGCAATCCTAGGGGCTAATTAACTACTGGATTGCTTTTACAAGTGTTGGAAAGGGATGCTCCCCCCCCCCCCATGGCTCTCCCGTCCCACCGGGAGACCTGTGTCTGCAGTCAACAGCTCCACCAGCGGACCACAGAGCCAACTGGGGACCTGAATGGCCCTGATTGTCTTTATGGTCTAGGAAACCGGAAGCAATGAGTATTTTGTCACTGGTTGTAAACAAACCCTTAGTGGTTTGAAAAAAGCATTGGATCATACTGGTCTTAATATAGTAATATAACCAAAAGCTTTTAAGGGCAGGAGGAGAGATCGGGGTTCTAACAGACCCCAGGATCCATCAGTAAAGAGGGCATGTCACTGCCTATTGCTATCAAAAGGGGCCATTTATATTTTCTGTAATAACAATTAAAGTGATTAAGAAATAAATATATTAAAAAGGACAGTGCAAGAAAAAAACAAAAAAAAACCCTTAAATAAAAAAGAAAAGCGCCCCCGCCCCCCCATGTGCTTGCACGCAAAGGTGAGTGCACGCATCAATCCCGCACACATATGCAAACAGTGATTATAGCACATGTGAGGTATCAGCACAAACATCTGTTAGAAAGCAACAATTCTACCACCAGACTTCCTGTGTAAATATAAAGTAGTAACCTGTAAAAGGCTTTTAAAGCGTTGCTTATAGATAATAAAATGTGCGTCGTTTGTTGTCATTGCGTAATTTTAAAACGTGACATTTACTCAGTGTAACGTCATCCTTTACATTTCACTAAACAATTGGACATCAGCTCCTTCTACTGCCCATAATATGGTTTGTTATGAATGTAGCTATCTTTACTGCCCATGTTTGAAGAACATTTGACCAGAAGAGAAAATAGCTTAAGAACATTCAATTTTGCCCCATTCTCATAACAGCTTGTTAGTTCACACAGAATTAATGTACATGCAGTTTCAATGGATGAACAGCTAAGCAATTTTTTTTTTTTTATTAATAGACCCCATAGTGTTATGTTTTGCTGATGCATCCTAGAAGCCATTTCATACAAAGCACTAACCTGATGGCCCATAAAGGGTAAATGTGCAATGAATCATCAGTCTGTGAGCTTACCCTGAATAGAATTGTATGCAGCCTATTCTTATCCACCAATAAAGGAAAGATATATGAATAAAAGGACAAACATACACAGGACCAAATAGTCCCATTGGCTCAGAAGATGACCAAAGTGCCTACTGGCCCAGGACTAAGCGCCTGCAGTCCATGCAGATAAAAAAGGCACACATTATTGCATCCTTGTATTCATTAATACATCAGCAGTGTGACAGCCAATACGAAGATGTAATTGGCGCAAGAGAGGTTGTGGTGGGTATAGCGTTCATTCAGAAAGTCTTAGGCGATATAAAAATAGTTCAGTTTTAAAACGAAAATAAAACAGGAGGTGGGGCATATGATTGTATATAGTAGTAGTGGAAGTACAAAATGAATAGTGCAGCTTGAGTGGTAAGAGGAGGGGGGGAGGGGGGAAGAGGACTTGTGGTACAGACAGTACTGGGTTGGAATAGATGGTGTATATATATATATATATATATATATATGTGTGTGTGTGTGTGTGTGTGTGTGGGTATACATATATATACAAAGCTGCAATGTAGACACCGTCGTGAGGCTTGCACTCTCTACAGTAAACCGGACTCTGTAGTAGAAGAATAGAGGAGAGAGAGAGGTGCGCCAGACAAAGTGCAGTAAAATTCTAACAGTTTATTGCATACCCTGGCACTGCAGCCATCTGCTTGTGATGCGCAGCACAGATGACGTCCACCTCTTTATATTTGATGCCTGATACCTACCCACGTCTTGTGAGTTTTTAATATCTTGTGTGCAATAAACTGTTATAATTTTACTGCACTTAGTCTGGCGCACCTCTCTCTCTCCTCTATTCTGTGACAGCCAATCAAGCTGTATTGCATTGCACAGTTTAAAACAGGGAACTTACTGAAAGGAGGACAGAGCATAGTGATGACTTCATTAATATGATACTGCCCTATAAATGCTGAAAACTGATCAACGTAAAAAGTGGTAACCTACAAAAAACAAATCATTAGGGATATGTGGAATAAAAGAAATAATTTGTACCTGTTTTTCAAATCTATGTATTCTGGACACAGACAAGAGGAGAGCGACACTGAAAGGGCATAAAAATTTGTTTGTGTCCCCTTGCTGTGCAGCCTGTAAAAAAACAACACAAAAAGAAAAAAAAAAAAACAAAAAAAAAACACAGAAGATAGGGTAAGACAGCGTTTGTACCATGTATTTCAATAAAAGCACTGCATCCATTTAATGCAAAGTACAGTCAAAAACAGATGCTGAAACCAAAAGCCTTTTTCACCAACAGTTCAGACTGTACCTTAAAACTAGGCTCACATATATGCGGCTGTGTGGGTTGCGCAGGCATGGCAGCCTATGAATATTAATGGGCTGCCGTGCCTTGTGAAATCCAGAGAAAAGGTCCTTGCACTATTTTTGAAATTGCAGCCCATACAGGAACCGCAAATACAGTGCAGTTCCCAGTGCGGGCAGCATGACTTAAGTATTACTGGCACCCACCCATATCTCCTGCGTTTCAATGTGCGAGTGGTTGCAGCTACAGGAACAGTGGCAAACACCCGCATAGGTGTGAACCTAGTCTAAATCTCAGAGTGTGCTTAGTTTCTGAACTTATTTTTTTATTATAATTTTTATTAATTTTAATTAACATACATTATACAACAATATTTTTCCATATCAAAAATGTTTACACTTTGGCGTTCTTGGATCCCTGCTCTTGGTTTGGTTATCTTTTTTCTTTCGTACTTCTCCACTTCTCCTTCCTCCCCCCCCCTTTTTTTTTTCTGTTTGCTTTTGGTGTGGCAGTGGATAGCTGCCTTTAGACGGAGTTATTCTCAGTGTTATATTTATGTTTTGTTATTTAAGTGCCATTGATAGCCCCTGCGTGGGCGATCTTTTGCCCTGTTGGTGTTAGAGCACGGATTTCTTTAATTTTCTACTTCTTTTATGTGCAATTGATAGCCCCTGTGTGGGTGTGATTTGTTGCTCCTGTGTTAATTGTTATTAATTAATAAAAACCATTGAAATACAAAAATGTTTACACTAAACAAAGAAAACACCCTACACACCACCCTGGACTTTGAATACAAACGTTGTAAACATGAAGTCAAACATGAAACCATGTACAGACTGTCAGGATACCAATATGGAAGCTGGCATTGCTGAATATTTTTGGAAGAAGCATGTTCCAGTGTTAAACATACTTATTCCTACTTCACTAGTTAAGCGTGCCCCTGACTCTGCACAAGTATGTAAACATCAGGAGTCCCCACTATAGATACGAACATACTCCAGGTTGCGGTCTTACAAAATATTAAAGTGGAACTAAAAACTTGCAAGTCTGTATGTCTCTAATGTCTTAAATTCTTTCCTTAGCCTGCTAGCAGTTTTTTTTTTTTACAAACTGTACACAGTCAGCGATTCCTGCGCAGCTCAGTATACAATCCCGCCATATGTAAAATGCTGAAAGTAAGTGCCAGGCTGAATTAACTCAACAAGGAGGTAGAAGAGCCAGTGATGCAGTGACAAAGGAGACTGTGGATGTTACTGCTCTGAAAAAGAGCAAGTGTGACTAAAGTTCAAACATCATATCCTTCCTTCACATTATTATTATTTATTTATTTCAGGCACTTATATAGCGCCGTCAATTTACGCAGCACTTTACATATATATTGTACATTCACATCAGTCCCTAACCCTCAAGGGGTGTACAATCTAAGGTCCCTAACTCACATTCATACATACACATACTAGGGCCAATTTTAGACATGAGCCAATTCAACTACCAGTATGTCTTTGGAGTGTGGGAGGAAACCAGAGTACCCAGAGGAAACCCACGCAGACAAAGGGAGAACATGCAAACTCCAAGCAGGTGGTGCCTTTACATTATGGTAAAAGATCTTGCAAGGTCAAAAATATGACTTCTGTTCTAAAAAGGATAGGAATGGCAGCACCTTTAATAGAAGCTTCAATACATCTGTCCTGACAGGGCCCGTCTAAACACCAAGCAGAGCTTTAGTGGCCTCACATAAATTACTGATCGCGATTTCTGTGTATTTTTTCCTGCAAATGAAGGACAGCCAAATGCCCTCATCTTTGTACTGTACTCTTTTCTAAAATAAGTAATACATCTCAATACCTTGACTAGCTCTCTTCCCAGGTCCTGGTCAAATTTAATAGCAAAGACAATGTGCAAGATGATGGTACCCTCTACTTGACGCAGCTGTTCTTTTGGGATAGTGGAATCATCCAGATCTATTGAGCTGGAAAGAATTGCAAAAATAATTTATATTCAGAACTGCATGTAAATGGGAGGAAAACATACAGTGATTCTTTCACATCAAGCAAAATACGTATTATTTATGTATAAAATTATAATTATGACATCTAAATGGTGCCCTATAAAATGAAATGCCAAGGCCAAATTTATTATAAGTAAAAATGAAAGTATAATTGTACTCACTCATCATTTTTGGCCTCATGCATCAACTTCTGATCCAGATCATTAAAAACTGTGATAATGCCTTCCAGGATGGTCCTTTTACTCCCCTGCATAACCCAACAGAATAAAAAAAAAAAATCTAACAATAAAAGTGTTTAAAAAAATATATAATTTAAATGGAAGATCCCATAACATTCATACAGTGTTCACATTTTGATGAAGATTGTTATAATGAATGTCCCCTTGTCACGTATCATAAAAGCTACAGTATGACATTACCTTGGCAGAAAGAAGTAGAAGCTGGTAAACCAAAGGGGGCATTTCTTGGAGGTCCAACTTAGATAACAGCCTTAATACTTTTTCCACTACAAACTGTAACTCTTCCGTACTTAGTAATACATCTCTAAAAGAGAACACATTTAAGAAGCCACTTGAAAATATAAACAAGTTCCTGTTTCAGAATGGCAGTATATGCTGGAGGGGACAGCATAGGGTATGATGGGATCAATATGTGGCTGAACGAAAAAAAAAAAAAGATTTCTTAGATTTGCTATCACAGGGGATATTTACACTCCCTGTGATAACAATAAAAGTGATTAAAAAAAAAAATTTATAAAAAAAAAAAAAAAAGACAGTATTGAAAAAAAAAAACAAGACAAAAAAAAAACCACAGCGAAATAAATAATTAAAATTAAAAAAAATATATAAAAAAATTAAAAATCACTACCCATCCCCATGTGCAAAGAAAAAAAAACCGCAAGAGTTGGTCCAGTGTCGGTACGTAAACGTCAGATTAAGGACAGTAATTCTAGCACTAGACCTGTGTAAATCTAAAGTGGTGACCTGCAAAGGCTTTTAAAGTGTTGCCTATGGATATAAAAAAAATTACATAGTCTGTCGCCATTGCACAGGCATGCGCAATTTTAAAGCATGTCATATTTGGTATCTGTTTACTCGGCATAACATCTTTTATAGGTTATCAAACAATTGGGCAATATATTGTGTTTTTGTGCATTAAAATTTAAAAAATGTGTATTTTTTCCAAAAAAAATTGTGCAAACTGCGCAAATAACGTGTGACAAAAAAAAAAAACCTGCTACACCCACCGTTTTATTCTCTAGGGCCTCCGCTTTTAAAATAAAATAAAATAATATATATAGAATATTGCCAATCCCTTCTAAAGACGTGCAGGTGCACGAAACGCGTAAGAGGGGGCCAATTACGCTGCGACATCACGCCGCCGGAGCATCGTGGAGCTCCGGAGGCAATCTTTAATTGTGGACGGTTAGTCCAGACACACCTTGCTCTTAACATTGTTTGTTTTACTTCGTTTTGATGCATCTCTTTTTATTCAAGAACCCACCAATAAATTATGTTAAACTTTACTACACTATAGGCATTTTTCTGTTTTAAACTCCCACAAGGAGTATTGATTTTCAGACGCCCAGAGTAACCCAGCATTCCAGTATACAGAGAGGGAGCCTCCTATTCACCCTGTGAGCTGCACCAATCCATCCCTTAAGGGGAACTCTGGTTGTCCCTGGATCATCATTTTAAGTCCCAGGATCCATCCACCCTTAGAGGGAAGTTACTCCAACACCTGGCCTATTTAGATGATTCCTTGATGACATCTGGATATATATCTATATGCGCATTTACATTGCGCGTCCGGTGACTGCGCAATCCTTCCACAATTTATGCACAAGCGCCGACTTACCAAGGAAACCGGCACTTTATGAGCACTGAAAGTCACTTTTAACTATTAATGTTTTATGCCTTTTTTATGTCGTTTTATTCAGTATATGGACTTTTTATCTTCTTAATATAAACGGTTTCAGCTCTGCACTCTCCTTTTACAGTGGAAGACTAGTGTATGTGTGTGTGCTGGAGGTGGGATCTCACTGAGGAAGGACCAGGAAGAAACAGATTTGCACAAGGTGCAAAGCAGCAAAGTGAAAGTAGTACTTAGAATTCATTTAGTATATATAAGTGTGTGCAAAAAATGTTATGATGACACTCGGTGCCATAAATCCACAGATGATGAGAAAAATAGGCATGTCTTGCTTGGGGATGTTAAAATGATAATTTGCAAAGATCTCTTTCCAACATAAGCTTCATTTCAAAAGATTGACATACCGGGCAATTAAAAGGCTATGAACTCTGACTGCTTAAGTAATCTTACCTAAACATTGAAGTAAGAAAAATGACACACTTTGGGTCCCATCTGAAAAAGTAAAGCAAAGATATGCTAATAAAATACACACATCTACATAATTTTAAATATAAACTGGGACCAATTAAAAAAAAAATGTGCATTAAGAAACGGCGTGATTGCTCCATAGCAGTGTTGTTTTCAATACTGGCCATCTGATTGGCCAACTCAGGCAGCACAAATACATCAAGGCTTTTGAAGATACTTTTGTAACCCTTTCCAGCTTCATGCAAGTCAACAATTCTTGATCGTAGGTCTTCTGAGAGCTCTTTTCTGCGAGGCATGGTTCACATCAGACAGTGCTTCTTGAAACCAGTAAACCCAAAACAGGTGTGTGTTTTTTAAGGGCAGGACAGCTGTCAGCAACACATCCAATATCATCACACTGATTGGAGTCAAGGTTGGCTCACTCCTGGCTCCAATTAGCTCTGGGAGAAGTCATTAAGCTAGGCCCTCACATACTTTTTCCTCCCTGCACTGTGAATGTTTACATGTTATGTGCAAATAAACCATGGCAACATCTAATGTTTGTGTAGCATTATGTTCAGCAGACTGTGTTCTTCTATTGTTGTGACTTAGATGACTTTCAGAGCACATTTTATGCCCAATTCATGCAAAACTCCACGTAATCCCAAGGGGTTCACATACTTTTTCTTGCAACTGTATATATCATCACCAACACCATCATTAACGTTTAAATTATTTTAAATTTAAGTAGCAGTAAAGTCATACATTAGCAAAAACAAAGGCAAGCAGGGTTTGTATAACAGAAGAGACAATAGAGGTCTCTTCTATCATAAATGTCCACCCTGCCCGACAGCGGGTAATGTGATCCGCCGGTAATGTGAGCCGCACATACGAAGTTCAGATCACATTTACAGCCCACCCTTTGTGATGTGGCAATGTGACTCCGGTAGTGACATCACCCCAGCCGAAAGTACAATACCCGGAAGGAAGATCGGGTGAACAAGTGCCCGGGAGCCAGCCAGAGTGATGCGCTGGAAGGCTCAAATTTGTGGGTAAGTCTGTCAATGTGCTAGCATGCAGAGCATAGAAGTACATTAAAACCTGCAGGGGGGCATTTCTTTGGTTTACTTGCTAAGTTTACTACCACTTTAACTGCTCTGTGTACTCCAGACATATATGGGGTTGAATCACTAAACCTGGAGAGTGCACAATCTGGTGTAGTTCTACATAGAAACCAAGCTGAAGTTAGAAGCCGATTAGCTACCATGCACAGCTGCACCAGATTTTGCACTCTACAATTTTAATAAATCAACCCCATAGTAGGTCTATGTAATACATACAGGATACATATCTAAATTATTTGAAAAGGCAGCCACAGAATTTACAATGGGGCTCAATGCAAAAAGGAATAAAGAAAAATGGAGGTCTAATCCAACACAAATGGGCACCTAATCTAAGAAGTCTTAAGGTGATCATAGACGGATGGAAAAATTGTCTGGTTCAACAGAGACCAGATGAATTTTAATCCATGTGTGACCACTGCAGTTAATCAGTGTAAATGTGTGAGTTAGCGAGCGCACCTTATAAAGCTGCTGGTGCACAAAAAGGAACCACAGAGCCTTTCTAAGAATATAACATAAAAATGGGGTGTGCAGCGCTATACAAATAAAACACACTGTCATAAATATGAGAAAAAGTGAAAAAAGTCCTATAAACTGAATGACAAACAGTCCGAGGTGATATGGTATCAGTCCAAATAGGTATATTCCAGTGATGGAGTATATATGACTTCAATCCAAATGGGTATATTCCAACATCCCAACATGAAGGTGTAGAAAAATTGCCCACTCACCGGAAGTGCAATTTAATGTGCACATAGAAATTCCGTGAAGCCGAAGGTCCCGTGAAGGTGCGGCCTGATGGTAAAGGTGTCCTCTGGTGGTTAATGGGGTGACTGCTGCCAGAGATGATGGTCCAGACCTATATCCCAAATCCTCCAACCTGGGTGGACTCCTAAAATGCTGGGCTGAGATGTGGAGGCTCAGTGCCAGGTAATAGAGATGAAAACGCTCATGGTGTAGTATTGTGAAATGTATTTATTAGGGTATATATCATTATGGTAAACAGTAAACGTACAGGGTGATAATAACCTATACAAGTATAGTATGAATGAGCTCTTGAATGCACTGACCAGTGGATAAAAATGATGGCCACCGGACCTCCTGATCCGGTGGCGTGACGTCAAGGCGTGCAGAGGCTCCTCCTAGACGCGCTTCGTGTATCACCCCTACAGGAGACGTGTTATTACACGAAGCGCGTCTAGGAGGAGCCTCTGCACGCCTTGACGTCACGCCACCGGATCAGGAGGTCCGGTGGCCATCATTTTTATCCACTGGTCAGTGCATTCAAGAGCTCATTCATACTATACTTGTATAGGTTATTATCACCCTGTACGTTTACTGTTTACCATAATGATATATACCCTAATAAATACATTTCACAATACTACACCATGAGCGTTTTCATCTCTATTACCTGGCACTGAGCCTCCACATCTCAGCCCAGCATTTTAGGAGTCCACCCAGGTTGGAGGATTTGGGATATAGGTCCGGACCATCATCTCTGGCAGCAGTCACCCCATTAACCACCAGAGGACACCTTTACCATCAGGCCGCACCTTCACGGGACCTTCGGCTTCATGGAATTTCTATGTGCACATTAAATTGCACTTCCGGTGAGTGGGCAATTTTTCTACACCTTCATGTTGGGATGTTGGAATATACCCATTTGGATTGAAGTCATATATACTCCATCACTGGAATATACCTATTTGGACTGATACCATATCACCTCGGACTGTTTGTCATTCAGTTTATAGGACTTTTTTCACTTTTTGTCATATTTATGACAGTGTGTTTTATTTGTATAGCGCTGCACACCCCATTTTTATTTTATACTGCAGTTAATCAGAAGAAGTCAAATCTATCAATCAAATTCTGGTCATCCACCCAGACAGAGTCGCTTAACCAACAGCTACAGCCAATGGCTGTTGTGCTGTTCTGTGTATTCTGATAGTGGGGAGGTGCCACAATGCGCATCCAATATCTGGTTGGGAAAGCCGGTTCAGTTTATTCATTCAGCCCTCTGGCTGAACAAAAAAAGCTGAATCATGGCCAGCCAGTTTTAATAACATGCAAACAAGAACAAAACCTTACCTGCTGGAGCAGAGACTATTGATAATCTGTTTCTTGCACTCCTCTCCCGTTAGTTCTCCTTATAAAAAATTTTAAAAAAAGTGTCATAAAAGTGAGCCAGGATTAAAAATAAATAAATCAATCACCAATTTTTGAATATTCTACATAACACTGGATATGTGTTTGAATTATAAAAAGCCATCTCTTCCCCACAATGCAGAAGAACACCCTTTCTCCATATGCTTCTCCTATGCTTGGTTTAGTGAAATTTTAAGGAGGGGGCCCTTCTACTATCAGACAGACAGGGTTATTTGTTTTTTCCCCTTGTCTCCCTTGTTTCACCAAGGGAGTAAAAAAATAAGGGAGTAAAAAAATACAATAATTGGCTACAGTTTCATGATCATAATTGATATTTTACCAGTATGCACACCTAATTAACAGTATTAAAAGTGCATGCCTGCTGAGCTTCCTTAGAAAAACAAAGATTACAAGTGTCAGATAATTCCAGGAAATAAATGAAAATATAATTTAGTTACTTAAAGTTGATCTTCATTGAAAAGAGAATGTAATGCTCATCCTCCACCGCACTACTAACACATTTGAGCTATTTATTTATTTTTTTTACAGAGAGTGGGTCATTTTTGACAGGTACCGACTCCCACTTGACGTCTGCTTGGGCCCACACAGCTTCCCCCTGCGACACATTGCATGACCCAGGTGGCTGCATGATCAGTCTTACTACACCGTGAAATTTCACATGTGCAGAAGGGAGCTGGCTAGGATTCATCACAAAATCACAGCCAACTCCCAAATCCAAGATGGCAAGATGTTCAAGTCCCAGAGCAGCTCATCTGCTCTGCATGTAGTTCCCACTACCAAAGGAGGACACAGCCGTCCACTGCTTACTGCTGCATAGCCGGCGGAACCTCAGGGAGTGGGTGTGGATACATGTGATGTCACGTATGTTGTGACGTCGATGCGTTTCGCTGATTAGCATATCAGCTTCATCAGGGATGTCACAATCACACGGTGGACCCTACCAGTGTACAAATTACCCCCATCGCCGACTAAACCTGTAGACATAATCAAGAGCATATTTCATCTGTTGCTGAAATGTATCCGTCCACTCCAGCCTGCTCCCCAGTTTCAAGCATTTCACCATCTACATTTTCTATCGAATTGCTGATTAAAAGCTCTGTGTTTTGTACTTTCTTGAGAAGATAAATGGACAAGCAATTATATAAATACTTTACATGTGGCTTACTGTTGGATTTCTTGTCCTTTCTCCCCTGACATAGCTCATTGCATTATTATACTTTTAATGGGCAGCACAGTGGATAAATGGTTAGCACTTCTGCCTGGCAGTACTAGGGTTGTTAGTTCAAATCCCAATCATGACACCACCTGCCTGGAGTTTGCATGTTCTCCCTGTGCCTGTGTGGGTTTCTTCCGGGTACTCCGATTTCCTCCCACACTCCAAAGACATGCTGGTAGGTGAATTGGCTCCTGTCTAAATTGTCCCTAGTATGTGTATGTATGTGTATGTATGAATGTGAGTTAGGGACCTTAGATTGTACACCCCTTGAGGGTTAGGGACTGATGTGAATGTACACTATATATGTAAAGCGCTGCGTAAATTGATGGCACTATATAAGTACCTATAATAATAATAAGGGAGTGTAGCTCCATGTTATAGAGTGGCATGGTTTAGCCAACTGCTGGTGTTTTCTCCTCCGAAAAGGTATTGCTATAATGGGCACCTGGTGTATGTATGGTAGTGGGAGAGGGATGATGTCATTGTGATGCTCCCCCCAACTCAAATACATCATTGGCAAAATTGTGAGGTCCAGGTTAGTGTTATGTGGTCAAGACAACATTGTAATATTTGGTGGTGTTTAGTGTTTTTGATACATTTTGAATACTTTTTCTTTGTTGTAATGTCTTATTAGACACAGTTTAATAAATGTATATTTTTTTACTGTCTGGTAGATGTGATTCTTTACATCTATCCAACCCCCTTTTTTTGTAGTGTTTAGTATTTGGTTACATGAGACTGCACACTAAGGCCTCATGCACACTGGGAATTTTAAAACCGCCGGTAGTGTTAGCTGTATAAAGTAAGGTTAAAAAAAGTTTTGCGGCGGCTTTTAGTGTTTTTGCATTAGTGCTTAGCCGCGTTAGTGGGGGTTTTTTTAGCACACAAAACCACTTTTGGCACAAAAATGCCATTTTACGCCATTTTACCAGCATTAAAGTGTTTTACAACTAAAAAACTCCTCTTGAAACCAACTAGTTCTGGGGGGGGTTTTTCCAGACAGAAAACGCCCTTGACAAAAAAAATGGATTAAAGCCTATGTGTGCATGGACACATAGGATAACATGCTGGGGAGTTTACTGGCTGTGGAAAAAATAAATGCCAGAAGCCAAAAACAGCAGCTGTAAAAATGCCCAGTGTGCACAAGACCTTAGTGTGAGTTTGGGAGACAGAGGATTTATTACTCCGATCTTTTCTCATTGATCTGCCTATCAGATAGATAGCACACAAAACACAGGGCCTTGAGAGTATATATGGTGTCCTAATGAACAGCCCAGACGATGGTGTTTACATCTTTATAAAATGACTTGGCTTTGAGTGCCAACTGCAAGGCTAATTCCAATGCCACTCATGATGCTCAACTCAATGCCCAAGCAATAAACACTTATGGTGGTGTTGAATTAATGTGTCCGGATGCCAATCTCATTTCAAATCCACTGAGCACTTTGTGTCAATAAAGGGTTAAAAAAAACAACACAAAGTCCTTGTTGAGTAAATGATATCCACATAACAGCAGCAACCATAAATCGTGCTTTCACTGGTTTCTTTGGTGTGCAGTGGATGCAAAGCATATCCGAAACACAGTGGGACTCTTGTCAGGCGCACTCACAATCAACCTGACCAGCAGGTATAATGTGGCAAGATCTGTGCTCCCTGGAAGGCAAGAGTAAAGGAAGCTGCAGCATTCAAGCTGGTGGGGATGCTAGAGCTGCTCTGTCAGACTAGAAGTGCATCAATGCTAACAGGAAGTCCTTAGGTGGCCATATTGCTGGAGTCCATAGTGCCAGTGAGCATACATTGCAAGGTCTCCAAGATGACATGTTTCAAGGTCCTACCTTTGTCATCTTGGAGACCTTGTATGCTCACTGACACTATGGACTCCGGCAATATGGCCACCTGAGGACTTCCTGTTAGCATGGATGCATTTCTAGTCCGACAGAGCAGCTCTAGCATCCCCACCTGCTTGAATGCTGCAGCTTCCTCCACTCTTGCCTTCCAGGGAGCACAGATCTTGCCACATTATACCTGCTGGTCAGGCTGTTTGTGAGAGTGCGCCTCAGACAAGATTTCCACCGTGGTTTGGATAGGTTTGGTGTTTATTGCTTGGGCTTGTAGTTGAGCATCATGTGTGGCATTGGAATTAGCCCGCAATTGGCACTTAAACCCAAATAATCTATAAAGATATCAACACCATCACCTGGGCTGTTCATTAGGACATCAAATATACTCTCAAGGTCCTTGCGCTGTGTTGTGTATGTTATCTTTTGACTCCTAGCCTCAAGTGGATTTCTGCAGCAGCAGGACTATCTCAGTCACCAATAGGGTTTAGCACCTTGGGATATTGTTTGTGTTGTTTTTTTGTCTATCTATCAGATAGGCAGCTCAAAGCCCAAATAAAGGAGCTCACCAGCTGATATCTGCTAGTCTTTGATTCAATTAGATACTTGCCACAACTATTCTCACTAGCCAGCATACTGGGCCCTGTAAGAGCAGCTTTTGATCAATAGGGTTCAAATCTGGCTACACAATGTTATAATCTATCAACAACTGAAGTACAATGGCCTGCCTAATAGGATACACGGATGAATAGGATGTTTCTGTTGAACATGTGCCCATGTGTACAGCAGCGTGCCTGTCTTCTGTCAAACAGGCATGCTGGAAAAACATCAGCTGATTGGCATCTGATCAGCACTCACAGCCAATGACTGAAAGCCCTGATCGGTGTGTTCTGGAAGGGGCATTCCCCCTGTCAAAACACAATAGTTCAGCAGGGAGATCACTGTCCTAACATCGCATAGTTAGTACAGCAAGCTCTTATTTAACTGCCTGTGTGCACCAGGCTTTAATGAAGGCCCTTACATTGCATTGTTTTGGCAAAAGTAAATTTAATATGTATTGCTAGCAAAAGGCTCAGTGCTCTCAAATGGTTAAATAGAAAAAATTTTATTTTACCATTGCCATACACTAAAGATTCTTTTGATGAAAGAGCTTTAAGCACATTAGGAAACAGTTCCAAAGACTTCCCATTGGACATGCTTCCAGCTTTCACTGCTTCAACATACAAGTTTGCCAAGTCAAGAAGGGACGCTCCTGGTAAGTGATGAACCTGAAACAGAAAAACAAGCTATATAAAACAAAAAGTATACATTCATTATAGCAGGATAACTTATTTATACCGGATTAGGGAGAGTATTCCATATTCAAATGATTCTTTTAATTGTAAGTACATTTGGCAACTCCTAATATTTGCAATGATTTTGTATTCTGTCCATTCATTCTGCAGCAGAGGGGATGTAACACAGAATGGTGTTGCATGAAAGAACAACACAAAAATAAAGTGATATTATTCCCTAGGTATATTTAGAGTCAAGCTCTGCTTCTTCCTGTCCAGCAAACATACAAAAAAAAAAACAAAATCACCTGCTGACATAAAAACAGAAAATCACAGGACACAAGACAAGATTGAATCATGAAGATATCACAACATAGAATTGCAAATAGCAATGGTGTGTGGTAACAGCTACCATTCAGAAATAAGTTCTCATTTAGCCTTCCCATTACAAGCAGTTGAAAGCGGATTTAGGATTGGCTGCAGAGCTGTGAAGCGGCTAACACACTTTTTGGTATCGAAGATAAAAGATTATTATTATGATTATTATTATACAGGATTTATATAGCGCCAACAGTTTGCGCAGCGCTTTACAATATAAGGGAGGCATTACTATTACCAGGGTGGATAAAAATCAATGATTTTTTTTAAAAAATCAAAAAAAAAAAAAAAATTGGATTTTTTTTAAATAAAATGCTTTTTGAGGAAAATATATTACCATCTAAAGGTTATTCCATCATGAAATAAAGATTAGTTTTTTAATTATGTAGAATAAGGCTGTATATGTTTAATTTTTTTGGTAAATAAATTCCATTAATCCATTCACAATGTCATGCTCTTCCAGATGCTTGGTTTACTTTTGCAGTTCTCAAAACTGAATTTGACTCAGCGGAGATCACATGCCTCTTCTTCACAGCAAAAATGTTATAACATGAACAGAGTTAAGAAAAAGACCTTCATCCTAACTTCTACAAACCTATGAATACAGAATCAACCCCTTCAGTGCTAAGTTTCAAGAAGTTCAGTGAATAGAATAGAAACAATATTTTTCTGATTGTTTGGAGTGGAATAGATCTGTACAAGAAGAAAGTGAAACTAAGTGTGAGGGGGAAGGGGCTGACAGTCTAAGTTTCTTACAATATATATATTTTGTTTAGCCAAATTAGTTAACAAACATGGATGTTTAAGCAAATAACATATGCTGGAATGTTATTGTTTCAGATGAATAAATCTATTTAAATTGTTATTATTAAGGTAATGATTATTTTTCTCCTTCCTAAATACAACAGAAAAGTTGTCCAAATATATTAAACTGGGGATAAAAAAACTAATATGAAAAGTTGTTATTCTAAAAATCTTCATCTACTTGTATATTAAAGTTATACCAGCAAGAATTAGTCTTTATGTAGAAAACTAGGATTTAAATCAAGCCTTACTGACTAGTGATTTAAATCGCGATTTAAATCAGTTTGATTTAAATCAAATCCACCCATACTATTACAATACATTTCAGTACAGAAGGAATAGGAGGGCCCGGCTCGTGGAGCTTACAATCTAAAGGAAGGGGGAGGTGATACAAAAGGTGATAGCTGCGGGGGATGATCTGGTGGAGGTGATTCAAGCACAGTTCTTAGGTGGAGTTGGGGTAGGCTTCCCTGAAGAAGCGAGTTTTATTAAATATATTTTTTTATAATTTATATTTTTTATAATTAAATATTTTTATAATATCGTCTTCTCTACCAGTTAGGTATTATGTGTAATTACTTTGCTTTATAATGTTAAGGATTTTTTCTGGTTTTAAAACAACCAATTGCCTCTAACAGTAACCATTCTGCCAGCCATGAAAGCTCCCTGCTGGCAGAACACAATAGCACCGCAGGAGGGATTGCCCCACAGACACTGACTTTGTTGATGAGGGAATCAAGCAATTTGCTTTCCTGCAACCTGTGGTTGCAGGAAAGAGAATCGAATTATCTATGGCTTGCCTAACAGTCATCTATCGGGTAGAGATCGAAATGTGACTGCTAGTGTCTGGTGCAGGCGTGCACAGAGCGATCCAGCACTCGGCATCCCGCTGCATTCACACACATGGAAAACGCAGCAGCACCCCTGGAGACTTCTTCCAGAACCCAGGTTGAGAAACCCTGAATTACATAGTTGTTCATAGATTTAAAGGATATTGTACAATCAGATTGTATAGTGTATGGCCAGCTTAAGCTATAGAAGCAATAGATTGCTTGGTATGAGGCTTGTAGAACTGTTTTACAAAACAACCAGCAGGAAGTGAGAAGAGGTAAACCAAAAAAAAAATATATATATTTATACACATACAGTGAAGGAAATAAGTATTTGATCCCCTGCTGATTTGGAATGTTTGCCCACTCATAAAGAAATTATCAGTCTAAAAATCGGATGGTAGGTGTATTGTAACACTAAGAGGCAGAGTAGCAACAAAAAATTCAAAAGAAATGCATGTCTACTCTTGGCAGATCCTCTCCAGGTCATTAAGGTTTGGTGGCTGACGTTTGGCAACTCGAACTTTCAGCTCCAGATTTTCAATCAGATTAAGGTCTGGAGACTGGCTAGGCCACTCCAGGACCTTAATGTGCTTCTTCTTGAGCCACTCCTTTGTTGCCTTGGCCGTGTGTTTTGGGTCATTGTCATGCTGGAACACCCATCCACGACCCATTTTCAATGCCCTGGCTGAGGGAAGAAGGTTCTCATCCAAGATTTGACGGCACATTGCCCCGTCCATTGTCCCTTTGATGCAGTGCAGTTGTCCTGTCCCCTTAGCAGAAAAACACCCCCAAATGTTTCCACCACATTTGACAGTTGGGATGGTGTTCTTGGGGTCATAGGCAGCATTCCTCCTACTCCAAACACGGCGAGTTGAGTTGATGCCAAAGAGATCGATTTTGGTCTCATCTGACCACAACACTTTCAGCCAGTCCTCCTCTGCATCATTCAGATGATCAGTGGCAGACTTCAGACGGGACTGGACATGTGCTTTTTTGAGCAGAGGGACCTTGCGGGCACTGCAGAATTTCAGTCCTTGTCGGCGTAGTGTGTTACCAATTGTTTTCTTGGTGACTGTGGTCCCAGCTGCCTGGAGATCATTGACAAGATCCTCACAAGTAGTTCTGGGATGATTCCTCACTGTTCTCATGATCATTGACACTCCACGAGGTGAGATCTTGCATGGTGCACCAGGCCTAGGGGGACTGACAGTTGTTTTGTGTTTCTTCCATTTGCGAATGATTGCACCAACTGTTGTCACCTCCTCACCAAGCTGCTTGGCGATAGTTTGGTAGCCCAGTCCAGCCTTGTGTAGGTCTACAATCTTGTCCCTGACATCCTTGGACAGCTCTTTGGTCTTTGCCATGGTGGAGAGTTTGGAATCTGATTGTTTGATTGCTCCTGTGGACAGGTGTCTTTTATACAGGTAACAAAATGAGACTGGCAGCACTCCTTTTAACAGACTGCTTCTAATCTCAGCTTGTTACCTGTATGAAAGACACCTGGTAGCCAGAAATCCTGCTGAATGATAGGGGATCAAATACTCTTTTCCCTCACACGCAAATCAGTGCATCATTTGTTAGACATGCATTTCTTTTGAATTTTTTGTTGCTATTCTGTCTCTCAGTGTTACAACCGAACATTCGATTTTTAGACTGATCACGTCTTTGTGAGTGGGCAAACATTCAAAATCAACAGGGGATCAAATACTTATTTCCTTCACTAATAAAATATACAAACATACATATATATACATACATATACACACATAAACTAAAACACCCTCCATTTGAAATTAAATACCATGAAGTGGATTAATCCTCATGCACACGGGACGTTTTTACAGCGGCTGTTTTTGGCTTTCCACGTATTTTTCTACAGCCAGTAACCCCCCCCCCCAGCATGTTACCTTAGGAGTTTAGCTGTAAAAACACTCTAGCACTGAAAAACGCAACAAAATGCAGTAAAACACCGCAGACCGGCGTTTTTGGACTTTTTATAAACGCTAAAAACCACAAACGCAGCAAAATGCTAATGCAAAAACCCTAAAAAACTCAAGTTTTTAACGTGACTTCACACAGCTACCGTTACCAGCATTATCAAACCGCCCCGTGTGCATGGAGCCTTATTATGAGTATAGAGATAAATAAGCAAAAGATGTACCGTATTTTCCGGCGTATAAGACGACCCCCTACTTTTCCTGTTAAAATATAGGGTTTGGGCTATAGTCGCCGTATAAGACTACCCCTCTTCCAATGCACACCAAAAATTAAAAACCATCAGATTTGATTTCAATATGGTATGGTATTCCAATGATGGGGCACGATTCGTTGCTCTGACACCAATGATGGGGCACGCTTCCTCACTCTGACACCAATGATGGGGCACTATTCCTCCCACTGACACCAATGACGGGGCACTATTCCTCCCATTGACACCAATGATGGTGCCCCATCATTGGTGTCAGTGGCAGGAATAGTGCCCCATCATTGGTGTCCGTGGGAGGAATAGTGCCCCATCATTGGTGTCAGAGCAACAAATAGTGCCCCATCATTGGTGTCAGAGCAACAAATCGTGCCCCATCATTGGTGTCAGTGGCAGGAATAGCACCCCATCATTGGTGTCAGAGCAACAAATAGTGCCCCATCATTGGTGTCAGTGGCAGGAATAGCACCCCATCATTGGTGTCAGAGCAACAAATAGTGCCCCATCATTGGTGTCAGTGGCAGGAATAGCACCCCATCATTGGTGTCAGAGCAACAAATAGTGCCCCATCATTGGTGTCAGTGGCAGGAATAGCACCCCATCATTGGTGTCAGAGCAACAAATAGTGCCCCATCATTGGTGTCAGTGGCAGGAATAGCACCCCATCATTGGTGTCAGAGCAACAAATAGTGCCCCATCATTGGTGTCAGTGGCAGGAATAGCACCCCATCATTGGTGTCAGAGCAACAAATAGTGCCCCATCATTGGTGTCAGTGGCAGGAATAGCACCCCATCATTGGTGTCAGAGCAACAAATAGTGCCCCATCATTGGTGTCAGTGGCAGGAATAGCACCCCATCATTGGTGTCAGAGCAACAAATAGTGCCCCATCATTGGTGTCAGTGGCAGGAATAGCACCCCATCATTGGTGTCAGAGCAACAAATAGTGCCCCATCATTGGTGTCAGTGGCAGGAATAGCACCCCATCATTGGTGTCAGAGCAACAAATAGTGCCCCATCATTGGTGTCAGTGGCAGGAATAGCACCCCATCATTGGTGTCAGAGCAACAAATAGTGCCCCATCATTGGTGTCAGAGCAACAAATCGTGCCCCATCATTGGTGTCAGTGGCAGGAATAGCACCCCATCATTGGTGTCCGTGGGAGGAATAGCGCCCCATCATTGGTGTCAGTGGGAGGAATAGCGCCCCATCATTGGTGTCAGTGGGAGGAATCGTGCCCCATCATTGGTGTCAGTGGGAGGAATAGCACCCCGTCATTGGTATCAGTGGGAAGAATCGTGCCCCATCATTGGTGTCAGTGGGAAGAATAGCGCCCCATCATTGGTGTCAGTGGGAAGAATAGCACCCCATCATTGGTGTCAGTGGAAGGAATAGCACCCCATCATTGGTGTCAGTGGGAGGAATAACGCCCCATCATTGGTGTCAGTGGGAGGAATAGCGCCCCATCATTGGTGTCAGTGGAAGGAATAGCGCCCCATCATTGGTGTCAGTGGAAGGAATAGCGCCCCATCATTGGTGTCAGTGGGAGGAATAGTGCCCCATCATTGGTGTCAGTGGGGGGAGGAATAGTGCCCCATAGTTGGTGTCAGTGGGAGGAATAGTGCCCCATCATTGGTGTCAGTGGGAGGAATAATGCCCCATCATTAGTATCAGTGACACCAATGATGGGGCACTATTCCTCCCACTGACACCGATGACACTTGCTGACTCCTGTTCTAGTATGGTACTGCTGCAGCCAGCATATGTGGTTGCAGCAGCACCTCTGCACTGCACACTTACACTCACTCGATTTTCGCGGGTCCACTCGGCTCCGCCTCCTCGCCCGTGATTGGCCGCCTGTGTGCCTTTCCTGAGCTACAGTTCTGGCGGCCAATCACCGGTGAGGAGGCGGAGCCGAGCGGCAGGAGCGAGGGAGTGGCCGGAGTGACTGAAGGAGCAGCGCTTCCTGGATGGATCGTCGTGGGAGCCAGGTAAGAGACTGCAGCCCTCTGCCCACCCCTGTACCGTCGGTAGGGGGGGACGGCGGCAGCACCGCGCCGCCCCCCTAAAAAGTGCCCCCTGATGTGTACCGGCGTATAAGACGACCCCCGACTTTTGAGAAGATTTTCAAGGGTCAAAAAGTCGTCTTATACGCCGGAAAATACGGTAACTAACCAAAAAAAAATTACATGAAAAACACAAAAAAAAATGCAAAAGGACACAGAATTAGCCTTTTGATTATTGTAATTAGACAGCGATGTTAAATTTGAACAAATAGCTAGGTCTCAGATCTACATCAGGCTACATCTGTAATATCAGTAAAAAAAAAAGAAAATCCATTTTTTTTCACCTCTAACATTAGGAGCCCCACAATCTCGGAAGCCACTTCTCTCTGTAGATCTCCAGATTCAACAAGTTCTATGCAGTGCTTATAGACTGCTAATCTCCGGCGAACAGCAACATCCTCTGTACATGGAGACCCTGACAGGACATACAAAACAATTACTGCTTGCAGGAAATAATTAACTTAATAATGCTAGCTGCTGCATTCTACATCTGAACCCTACCTACAAGGGTGAACAAAAAATCTTCCATTGAGGTAACATTCATTCTGAATGGCACCTGAATACATACCGTATTTTTCTCTCCATAAGACGCACCTAGGTTTTAAAGGCAGAAAACAGGAAAAAAAATATTCTAAACCAATGGACTGCAGACACGGTACAGGGGACAACCAGAGACTGCGGACACGGTACAGGGGATGACCAGAGACTGCGGACACGGTACAGGGGATGACCAGAGACTGCGGACACGGTACAGGGGATGACCAGAGACTGCGGACACGGTACAGGGGATGACCAGAGACTGCGGACACGGTACAGGGAATGACCAGAGACTGCGGACACGGTACAGGGGATGACCAGAGACTGCGGACACGGTACAGGGGATGACCAGAGACTGCGGACACGGTACAGGGGATGACCAGAGACTGCGGACACGGTACAGGGGATGACCAGAGACTGCGGACACGGTACAGGGGATGACCAGAGACTGCGGACACGGTACAGGGGATGACCAGAGACTGCGGACACGGTACAGGGGATGACCAGAGACTGCGGACACGGTACAGGGGATGACCAGAGACTGCGGACACGGTACAGGGGATGACCAGAGACTGCGGACACGGTACAGGGGATGACCAGAGACTGCGGACACGGTACAGGGGATGACCAGAGACTGCGGACACGGTACAGGGGATGACCAGAGACTGCGGACACGGTACAGGAGATGACCAGAGACTGCGGACACGGTACAGGGGATGACCAGAGACTGCGGACACAGTACAGGGGATGAGGGTGAACAAAAAATCTTCCATTGAGGTAACATTCATTCTGAATGGCACCTTAATACATACCGTATTTTTCGCTCCATAAGACGCACCTAGGTTTTAGAGGCAGAAAACAGGAAAAAAAAATATTCTAAACCAATGGACTGCAGACACGGTACAGGAGATGACCAGAGACTGCGGACACAGTACAGGAGATGACCAGAGACTGCGGACACAGTACAGGAGATGACCAGAGACTGCGGACACAGTACAGGAGATGACCAGAGACTGCGGACACAGTACAGGAGATGACCAGAGACTGCGGACACAGTACAGGAGATGACCAGAGACTGCGGACACAGTACAGGAGATGACCAGAGACTGCGGACACAGTACAGGAGATGACCAGAGACTGCGGACACAGTACAGGAGATGACCAGAGACTGCGGACACAGTACAGGAGATGACCAGAGACTGCGGACACAGTACAGGAGATGACCAGAGACTGCGGACACAGTACAGGAGATGACCAGAGACTGCGGACACGGTACAGGAGATGACCAGAGACTGCGGGCACGGTACAGGAGATGACCAGAGACTGCGGACACGGTACAGGGGATGACCAGAGACTGCGGACACAGTACAGGCGATGACCAGAGACTGCGGACACAGTACAGGGGATGACCAGAGACTGCGGACACAGTACAGGAGATGACCAGAGACTGCGGACACAGTACAGGAGATGACCAGAGACTGCGGACACAGTACAGGAGATGACCAGAGACTGCGGACACAGTACAGGAGATGACCAGAGACTGCGGACACAGTACAGGAGATGACCAGAGACTGCGGACACGGTACAGGAGATGACCAGAGACTGCGGGCACGGTACAGGAGATGACCAGAGACTGCGGACACGGTACAGGGGATGACCAGAGACTGCGGACACAGTACAGGCGATGACCAGAGACTGCGGACACAGTACAGGGGATGACCAGAGACTGCGGACACAGTACAGGAGATGACCAGAGACTGCGGACATAGTACAGGAGATGACCAGAGACTGCGGACACAGTACAGGAGATGACCAGAGACTGCGGACAGTACAGGAGATGACCAGAGACTGCAGACATAGTACAAGAGATGACCAGAGACTGTGGACAGTACAGGAGATGACTGCTGACCTTTGGGGAGGGGGGGAGCGGGTACCTGAATTTGAGAGGTACCCGCTCTTACTTCTGCGGAGTTGTTCTTTGGTTAGTGTCCGCTCTGCAGTGAGACCTTACCTGTTCCTCTATCCAGCGCCGCGCTGTCTTCCCGGCTTCTGTAGTCTGGGTGCTTGGCTTGACAGCCGGGTGCCCAGTGCGCATGAGCGAGAAGCGCTGCGCTTTGTGATTGATTCGGCGGCTTCTGGGACCTGTCATGTGTCCCAGGTGCCGCCTTACCATTCACAAAGCGCACCGCTTCTTGCGCATGCATGTTTCGATTACACCTTGAAAATATACCCCATGTATGTCAATACAACATTGTGTGAACGAGCAGTGTTGGGTTTTGTTTTTTATTTTTTTAACTTATTATTATTATACAGTATTTATATAGCGCCAAAGGGTATGCTCAGCGCTGTACGTATGTACTTACCTTTGAAAATACTGCGCAGTAGTGCTCCAGACTCTTTCCCCTTAATTGCGTGCTTTGTTATAATGGATACAAGCTAAGAAAATAAATAGAATTAAAAATATAAATAAAATGTTCTCTAACCTTCAAGGATAAGTTCACGTTTCTAAAAAAAAAAAAAATAATAATAATAAATGCACATTTTTCTGCAGGTAAGAAAATAAAACGTGCGTTTATGTTATTATTAGGCGTCTGTAAAGCATTGCACCTAAGATCAGCATATTGCGGGTGCAATGCAGGGTTCCTGCAGACTGTCAGTGTATCTGTCAGCACATACCTCATACGGGAAGGCAGTTACACAACAGGAAGACTCACTGGACTACGGCCTCTTTCACACAGGAATTCCTGTTTGCTTTTCATCTGTCTGTTACAGATGAAAAACGGACACCCATGTATTTCTAACACAGATGATCATCCATATACATCCACTAATGTCCGCATCCGTTAACATCTGTTTTTTGAATGAAAGAAAACCCTATTTTTCTTCCATTAAAAAAATGGATTGGATGAAAAACGGACAAAAACGGATAAAAACTGACGAAAACTGATGGAGAAGTGACCAGTTTTTTCTTGGAAAAAAAGTGACTGAACTGATGAAAAAAACCGTAACGCCCGTGTGAAAGGGGCCTACTAGAGCACTGAACAGCTCTCTACTAGTTCGTTGACTAACATCTGCAAAGTCTGTTGGTAGTTGTAGTTCTCCCATTCACAGAACTCTGAGATGAATGACACAGCCATGTGGGTGGAGCCCTGCACAGAAGCGCTGTTTTTAACCTCATTCCCTCCACAGGATCCCCCCTCCCCCTTCCTGACCAGACCATGTTTTGCGCTACAGCACTGAGTTAATTTAACTGACAATTGCGCGGTCATGCAACGCTGCACCCAAATGTAATTTACATCATTTTTTTCCCACGAATAGAGCTTTCTTTCAGTGGTATTTGATTGCATGTGCATTTTTTATTTTTTGCGCTATAAAAAAAAAAAAAGGACTGGCAATTTTGAGAAAAAAATATTTTTTACTATTTGCTAATAAACATGTCCAGTAAAAGAATTTTAAAAATCAAGTTTCGTCATAAATTTTAGACCAAAATGTATTCTGTGACATGTCTTTGCTAAAATAAATCCTAATATATGCAAATTAATTGGTTTACGTGACAGTTATAGCGTTTACAAATGGCGGTATAGATACTGAGATTCTGGAGTTTTGTTTTTTTATTACTAGTAATGGCAACTTTCTATTGTTTTTACAAATGTTTTCTTTTTTGGCTGGGGGGGGCGCAAGTAGCTGGTCTTGCGTAGGGTGCAAAGTAATCTAGCATCGGCCCTGCTTGTATGGGTGTACGCCTGCGTGAAGGAGGACTCCGCTCGCAGTCCTGTTTGTATGGGTGTACGCCTGCGTGAAGGAGGACTCCGCTCACAGTCCGGCTTGTATGAGTGTACACCAGTGTGAAGGAGGACTCCGCTCACAATCCCGCTTGTATGGGTGTACACCAGTGTGAAGGAGGACTCCGCTCACAGTCCGGCTTGTATGAGTGTACACCAGTGTGAAGGAGGACTCCGCTCACAATCCCGCTTGTATGGGTGTACACCAGTGTGAAGGAGGACTCCGCTCACAGTCCGGCTTGTATGAGTGTACACCAGTGTGAAGGAGGACTCCGCTCACAATCCCGCTTGTATGGGTGTACACCAGTGTGAAGGAGGACTCCGCTCAGTCCCGCTTGTATGGGTGTACACCAGTGTGAAGGAGGACTCCGCTCACAGTCCGGCTTGTATGGGTGTAAGCCTGTGTGAAGGAGGACTCCGCTCGCAGTCCCACTTGTATGGGTGTACGCCAATGTGAAGGAGGACTCCGCTCGCAGTCCCGCTTGTATGGGTGTACGCCTGTGTGAAGGAGGACTCCGCTCGCAGTCCCGCTTGTATGGGTGTACGCCTGTGTGAAGGAGGACTCCGCTCACAGTCCCGCTTGTATGGGTGTACGCCTGTGTGAAGGAGGACTCCGCTCACAGTCCCGCTGGCATGGGTGTACGCCAGTGTGAAGGAGGACTCCGCTCACAGTCCGGCTTGTATGGGTGTAAGCCAATGTGAAGGAGGACTCCGCTCGCAGTCCCGCTTGTATGGGTGTACGCCTGTGTGAAGGAGGACTCCGCTCACAGTCCCGCTTGTATGGGTGTACGCCTGTGTGAAGGAGGACTCCGCTCACAGTCCCGCTGGCATGGGTGTACGCCAGTGTGAAGGAGGACTCCGCTCACAGTCCCGCTGGCATGGGTGTACGCCAGTGTGAAGGAGGACTCCGCTCACAGTCCCGCTTGTATGGGTGTACGCCAGTGTGAAGGAGGACTCCGCTCACAATCCCGCTTGTATGGGTGTACACCAGTGCGAAGGAGGACTCCGCTCGCAGTCCTGTTTGTATGGGTGTACACCAGTGTGAAGGAGGACTCCGCTCACAGTCCGGCTTGTATGAGTGTACACCAGTGTGAAGGAGGACTCCGCTCACAATCCCGCTTGTATGGGTGTACACCAGTGTGAAGGAGGACTCCGCTCACAGTCCGGCTTGTATGAGTGTACACCAGTGTGAAGGAGGACTCCGCTCACAATCCCGCTTGTATGGGTGTACACCAGTGTGAAGGAGGACTCCGCTCAGTCCCGCTTGTATGGGTGTAAGCCTGTGTGAAGGAGGACTCCGCTCGCAGTCCCGCTTGTATGGGTGTACGCCAATGTGAAGGAGGACTCCGCTCGCAGTCCCGCTTGTATGGGTGTACGCCTGTGTGAAGGAGGACTCCGCTCGCAGTCCCGCTTGTATGGGTGTACGCCTGTGTGAAGGAGGACTCCGCTCACAGTCCCGCTTGTATGGGTGTACGCCTGTGTGAAGGAGGACTCCGCTCACAGTCCCGCTGGCATGGGTGTACGCCAGTGTGAAGGAGG
Organism: Staurois parvus; assembly: GCF_062004578.1. Lineage (NCBI taxonomy): Eukaryota > Metazoa > Chordata > Amphibia > Anura > Ranidae > Staurois > Staurois parvus. The sequence goes on from NW_028318138.1 coordinate 1,311,744, forward strand.
ACTCCGCTCACAGTCCGGCTTGTATGGGTGTAAGCCAGTGTGAAGGAGGACTCCGCTCGCAGTCCCGCTTGTATGGGTGTACGCCTGTGTGAAGGAGGACTCCGCTCGCAGTCCCGCTTGTATGGGTGTACGCCTGTGTGAAGGAGGACTCCGCTCGCAGTCCCGCTTGTATGGGTGTACGCCTGTGTGAAGGAGGACTCCGCTCACAGTCCCGCTGGCATGGGTGTACGCCAGTGTGAAGGAGGACTCCGCTCACAGTCCCGCTGGCATGGGTGTACGCCAGTGTGAAGGAGGACTCCGCTCACAGTCCCGCTTGTATGGGTGTACGCCAGTGTGAAGGAGGACTCCGCTCACAATCCCGCTTGTATGGGTGTACACCAGTGCGAAGGAGGACTCCGCTCGCAGTCTGGCTTGTATGGGTGTACGCCAGTGTGAAGGAGGACTCCGCTCACAGTCCGGCTTGTATGAGTGTACACCAGTGTGAAGGAGGACTCCGCTCACAGTCCGGCTTGTATGAGTGTACACCAGTGTGAAGGAGGACTCCGCTCACAATCCCGCTTGTATGGGTGTACACCAGTGCGAAGGAGGACTCCGCTCGCAGTCCTGTTTGTATGGGTGTACACCAGTGTGAAGGAGGACTCCGCTCGCAGTCTGGCTTGTATGGGTGTACGCCAGTGTGAAGGAGGACTCCGCTCACAGTCCGGCTTGTATGAGTGTACACCAGTGTGAAGGAGGACTCCGCTCACAGTCCGGCTTGTATGGGTGTACACCAGTGTGAAGGAGGACTCCGCTCACAGTCCCGCTTGTATGGGTGTACACCAGTGTGATGGAGGACTCCGCTCACAATCCCGCTTGTATGGGTGTACACCAGTGTGAAGGAGGACTCCGCTCACAGTCCGACTTGTATGGGTGTACACCACTGTGATGGAGGACTCCGCTCACAATCCCGCTTGTATGGGTGTACACCAGTGTGATGGAGCACTCCGCTCACAGTCCGGCTTGTATGGGTGTACACCAGTGTGATGGAGGACTCCGCTCACAGTCCCGCTTGTATGGGTGTACGCCTGTGTGAAGGAGGACTCCGCTCACAGTCCCGCTTGTATGGGTGTACGCCTGCGTGGAGGACTCCGCTCACAGTCCCGCTTGTATGGGTGTACGCCTATGTGAAGGAGGACTCCGCTCACAGTCCCGCTTGTATGGGTGTACGCCCGTGTGAAGGAGAACTCCGCTCACAGTCCCGCTTGTATGGGTGTACACCAGTGTGAAGGAGGACTCCGCTCACAGTCCGGCTTGTATGGGTGTACACCAGTGTGAAGGAGGACTCCGCTCACAGTCCCGCTTGTATGGGTGTACACCAGTGTGAAGGAGGACTCCGCTCACAGTCCCGCTTGTATGGGTGTACACCAGTGTGAAGGAGGACTCCGCTCACAGTCCGGCTTGTATGGGTGTACACCAGTGTGATGGAGGACTCCGCTCACAGTCCCGCTTGTATGGGTGTACGCCAGTGTGATGGAGGACTCCGCTCACAGTCCCGCTTGTATGGGTGTACGCCTGTGTGAAGGAGGACTCCGCTCACAGTCCCGCTTGTATGGGTGTACGCCTGCGTGGAGGACTCCGCTCACAGTCCCGCTTGTATGGGTGTACGCCTGTGTGAAGGAGGACTCCGCTCACAGTCCCGCTTGTATGGGTGTACGCCCGTGTGAAGGAGGACTCCGCTCACAGTCCCGCTTGTATGGGTGTACGCCCATGTGAAGGAGGACTCCGCTTACAGTCCCGCTTGTATGGGTGTACGCCCGTGTGAAGGAGGACTCCGCTCACAGTCCCGCTTGTATGGGTGTACGCCCGTGTGAAGGAGGACTCCGCTCACAGTCCCGCTTGTATGGGTGTACGCCCGTGTGAAGGAGGACTCCGCTCACAGTCCCGCTTGTATGGGTGTACGCCCGTGTGAAGGAGGACTCCGCTCACAGTCCCGCTTGTATGGGTGTACGCCCGTGTGAAGGAGGACTCCGCTCACAGTCCCGCTTGTATGGGTGTACGCCCGTGTGAAGGAGGACTCCGCTCACAGTCCCGCTTGTATGGGTGTACGCCCGTGTGAAGGAGGACTCCGCTCACAGTCCCGCTTGTATGGGTGTACGCCCGTGTGAAGGAGGACTCCGCTCACAGTCCCGCTTGTATGGGTGTACGCCCGTGTGAAGGAGGACTCCGCTCACAGTCCCGCTTGTATGGGTGTACGCCCGTGTGAAGGAGGACTCCGCTCACAGTCCCGCTTGTATGGGTGTACGCCCGTGTGAAGGAGGACTCCGCTCACAGTCCCGCTTGTATGGGTGTACGCCTGCGTGGAGGACTCCGCTCACAGTCCCGCTTGTATGGGTGTACGCCTGCGTGGAGGACTCCGCTCACAGTCCCGCTTGTATGGGTGTACGCCTGTGTGGAGGACTCCGCTCACAGTCCCGCTTGTATGGGTGTACGCCTGTGTGAAGGAGGACTCCGCTCGCAGTCCTGCTTATTTTAGCCCCTCATTGATTTTGATAGGCTGTGGGTGAACAGCGCCCCCACCTGGGTGGGTAATGCATTACACCCTGTGTGACCGGGGACCTCCCCCCAGTAGGTCAGGCAGGCCAGGAGCTTGGTGTACCTCAGCATCTTTGACGGTCTGCAGATACTTGTGAAGTCCCTCCGTTTTCTTGTCAGCCGCCAGGGACAGGATCTTCTGCTCCATTCTCTGAAATACACATCATGTCATGACATCACCACCCAGGATATACCTGCACACTGTATGAGGGCTCACTGTGACTGTGCCGGTACTACACTCCCGGCTCCATACACCGCACTCACCCCGCTCAGGTGACTGGACCCTGGTCCCCCAACACCGAATCTCCCGCGCCTGACGTCACTTCCGGCATCATCCTGTCAGGGGGAGGTTGTGTGTGAGGCTGGCTGCCCTGCCATGTGTAGTGCGGAGACTCCGCCCCCTCTGTACTGACTGCATGTGCTGGGAGAATGTCTCCAGGGAAGGCGATACTGTACGAGGTACAGAATATCCGTGATAGTGGCTGCAATGACAGCTTCCGCCAGAGGCAGCGCCAGGATATCAGTGATGGGCCAACGCTGCTGAGTATGAGAAGGGCCAGTGGCGCAATGGATAACGCGTCTGACTACGGATCAGAAGATTCTAGGTTCGACTCCTGGCTGGCTCGTCCCAAACCTTTTCATTCCGCGATCTGCACCATTCTATTATAATTCCCTCCATTCACACAAACTCTATTTCTATACAAAACACAGCGCAGGGCCTTCCATGATCTATTCTACTTCAGTCGTCATTTATCACTTATAATCATTTGGTTATAATATGTCACTTATAATACAGCACTTATACTTCTAATAGATCACTTTTAACATTTCAATTATAATACTTTGGTCATAATATAATAATTCGGTTATAACACTTCAGTTCAGGGGCGGACTGACAACTCACGGGGCCCCAGGCAATAGGGGATCATGGGGCCCCTGTGTCTTTGCCCAAACTCAAATAAGCCTATGAAAAATATACCAGGGACATCTCATGGGGCCCCTACTGACCCCGGGCCCTCGGGCAGTGCCCGCGTTTCCAAATGGTCAGTCCGCCCCTGCTTCAGTTATAATACTTTGCTTAGAATACTTCAGTTATAATACATAGATTATAATGTTTTAGTTGTAATACTGCAGTGCAGGGGCGGACTGACAACTCATGGGGCCCCCGGGCAATAGGGGATCATGGGGCCCCTGTGTCCTTGCCCAAACTCAAAAAAGCCTATGAAAAAGGTACCAGGGGCATCTTATGGGGCCCCCTACTGGCCCCAGGCCCTCGGGCAGTGCCCAAGTTTCCAAATGGTCAGTCCACCCCTGCTGCAGTGATAATATATTGATTTCAACATTTCAATTATAATACATGAGTTATAATACTTCAATTAAAGTATATTATTTCAGTTATATTATTTCAACGTGAATACTTTTAATTTTTTAATACTTTTTTTTAATACGGTTTTAATACTTTGGTTATATTTCAGCTACAACACTTCAGTTAAAATGCTTATAGTACTTTAGTTATAATATTTCAGATATAATACTTCATTTATAATACTTTGGTTATAATACTTCAATTAAAGTATATTATTTCAGTTATAATATTTCAATGTGAATACTTTGGTTATCATACTCTACTTAAAATACTTCAGTTATAATAGTTATGTTATAATATAATACTTTAGTTGTAATACTTCAGTTATAATCCTCCTCCTCAAAAAACTACACTCCCTCGGCCTCAGAGATTCTGCTCTCTCCTGGCTCTCATCCTACCTGTCACAACGCTCCTTCAGCGTTACCTATAATGCTACCACCTCCCCCTCTCTCCCCCTCTCTGTTGGGGTCCCTCAAGGCTCTGTCCTCGGGCCCCTTCTCTTCTCCATCTACACCTCCTCCCTTGGCCAACTCATACACTCTCACGGCTTCAACTACCACCTCTATGCCGACGACACACAAATCTATCTCTCAACCCCCCACCTCACCCCCTTGGTCTCAGCCCGAATCACACACCTACTGAGCGACATATCAGACTGGATGTCGCTGCACTTCCTTAAACTGAACGTCTCCAAAACCGAGTTTCTTGTCTTCCCCCCCCCCAGCCCGGACCCCACCCCCCATTGACTTCTCCATCACATCCAACAACGCCACCATCAAACCCGCCCTGCAGGCCAGAGTACTTGGTGTCATTCTGGACTCCAACCTATCCTTCCAGCCCCAAGTCCAATCTTTACCAAACTCGTGCAGACTCCACCTCCGCAACATCGCCAAAATCCGCACGTTCCTCACCCCAGAAACCACTAAACAGCTCATCCACTCCCTCATCATATCACGACTCGACTACTGCAACTCCCTCCTCACTGGCCTGCCTCACTGCTGGCTATCCCCGCTTCAGTCGATCCTGTATACAGCTGCCAGACTCATTCACCTTTCCAACCGCTCCATCTCCGCCACCCCCCTCTGCCAATCCCTCCACTGGCTTCCGATTGCGCAACGGATCAAATTCAAAATCCTAACACTGACGTACAAAGCTGTCCACCATACTGCCCCGAACTACATCACTGACCTAATATCCAAGTACCACCCAGCACGCACACTCCGCTCCTCACAAGACCTCCTTCTCTCTAGTTCCCTGGTCTCCTCCTCCCATGCCCGCCTCCAGGACTTCTCCAGGGTGTCACCCATCCTCTGGAACTCCCTGCCCCAACCCATCAGATTATCACCTACTCTCCTCTCCTTTAGGCGCACCCTGAAAACCCATCTCTTCAGGGAAGCCTACCCCACCCCCTGCTAACTTGCCGACCTCCTCCACTCTTCCTACCACTCCATCCCCCACAGCTATCTCCTCCTGTACCACCATCCCCTCCCTCCTAGATTGTAAGCTTGAAAGAGCAGGGCCCTCAATCCCCTCATGTTTTGCATTGTATTGTTATTGTTCTGTCACATGTTTTGTCCTCCTTTGTAATGTACAGCGCTGAGCGAACTATTGGCGCTTTATAAATACTGTATAATAATAATAATACTTTGGTTACAGTATAATATTTTAGGAATATTATTTCAATTTTAATGCTTCTGTTATAATATTTTAAATACAATACTTTGCTTCTAATACTTAATTTATAATACTTTGGTTATAATACTTCAGTTACAGTATAATATTTGTTATAATATTTCAATACGTCGGTTATAATACTTTGGTTATATTTATTCAGATATAATACTTCAGTTATAATACTTTGGTTACAGTATAATATTTCAGATATAATATTCTATTACTATTGTTATAATGCTTTGGTTATAATATTTCAGATATAATACTTTGGTTCTCATACTTCAGTGATAATATTATTATTATACAGTATTTATATAGCGCTAAAATTTTGCTCAGTGCTGTACATTATAGTTGGGGACAGAACATGAGACAATACAGTAACAATACAATACATGAGGGGTTCGAGGGCCCTGCTCTTTCGAGCTTACAATATAGGAGGGAGGGGATAGTGGTACAGGAGGAAATGGCTGTGGGGGATGGAGTGGTGGGAGGAGTGGAGGAGATCAGCTGTTAGGTGAGGGTGGGGTAGGCTTCCCTGAAGAGATGGGTTTTCAGGGCGCACCTAAAGGTGAGGAGAGTAGGTGACAGTCTGATGGGTTGGGGTAGTGAGTTCCAGAGAATGGGGGAAGTCCTGTAGAAGTCCTGCAGTCGGGCATGGGAGGGGGAGACCAGGGAGCTAGAAAGTAGGAGGTCTTGTGAGGAGCGAAGATTACGGGTTGGGTGGTATTTGGGTATCAGGTCGGTGAGGTAGTTTGGGGCAGCGTTATGAATGGCTTTGTATGTCTGTGTTAGTAGTTTGAATTTAATGCGTTGGGAGTGGGAGTGTATTAGTTTGCCAAGGGAGGAGGTGTAGATGGAGAAGAGAAGGGGCCCGAGGACAGAGCCTTGGGGGACCCCAACAGAGAGGGGGAGGTGGTAGCGTTATAGGTAACACTGAAGGAGCGTTGGGATAGATAGGAGGAGAGCCAGAAGAGAGCAGAGTCTCTGATGCAGAGGGAGTGTAGTTTATTAAGGAGGAGGGGGTGGTCGACTGTGTTGAAGGCCGCGGAGAGGTCGAGGAGTAGGAGGACTGCGTAATGGCCGTTAGCTTTGGCGGTTAGCAGGTCGTTAGCGATTTTGAGTAGGGCGGTTTTGGTGGAGTGTAGGGGATGGAAGCCGGACTGTAGGGGATGGAGGAGGTGGTTGTCAGTGAGGTGGGCGCATAGGCGATTGTAGACTAAGCGCTTAAGGAGCTTGGAAGTAAATGGCAGCAGGGAGATGGGTCTAAGGTCTAATAAAATACTTCAGTGATAAGCCCGCCTTGTGTTCTCAATTTCCTGAACATGGAGCTGTCCTTGGAATTCCCAGAAACACGCAAATAACGCACCAAGCCGCTCGACGCGCCCGTGGGTCATTATTCCTCCCCCCCCTTCCCAAGACGGGGCCAGCAGACGTGTTTTGTCATCAGACAAGAATAGAAATGGACATTTCAGTGGCCAGACCTGAATCTAGTTTCCAAAAATGCGCCAAAAAGCACCTCCCACTTGCAGTGCCATTATTTCTTGCTAGCAGACAACAAAATGCAAAACCCACACCAATGCTCGGTACTTTGGCACGCATCGGGAAGCCAATTCAGGTGTCACATGCTAAGCACGCAAAAAAAAAGTGTGAAATGTTCATGGAATGGCCAAAAAACATATGTCCAGCTGGCACCCCAAACATGGCAAGCAAATGCATGTGCAACAAAAAAAAAAGCAAAAAACTGGGCAAAATGCACGGTTAGGCCTGGTTCACACCTATGCGCATTGCATTGCATCTTCAGAATTGCAGAAACGCACTACAGTAGATGAATTCCTATAGGTCACGTTCACATCTGTGCGTTTTCACCTAGTACGCTTTTTTGGGAAGGGTGAGGGACTTTTTTGCCTGCAGCAGATCACATTTTTGGTTCAACAAACTTCAACTGAAATGCATCAAAATGCATTTTTTGGTGCGTTTCCTGCATGACAACAGACACTTCCCCCTAGCAACTTCAACACATCCCAAAAACGCGAAACACAAAACACATTAAAAACGCATCAAAAATGAGAGTGAAAAAAAACACAAAATGCACCAGAAAAACTCATCAAAAATGAGTGTGGAAAAAAAAAAACACAAAATGCACCAGAAAACGCATTAACCGCAACCTGCATAAGGCCAAAAAGCTCCAAGTGAAGCCCATTGGAATCAAAGGACTGCTGTAGGTGCATCACGTGAAAAAAAAGAAAACGCGCAAAAAAGTTCAATCCAGCGTGCCGAAAAAAGCTGCGTTAAGCTACTTTGCTGCGGTTTGCACGCACAGGGCAGCCCATTAAAATCAATTGGCTGCTTTAGGCGCGCTGCGTGAAAAGTGCACCACAAAAGCGCAAACAACGCGTGTGAATGGGGCCTAAATGAAAATGGTATTTACATCCCTTACATTGCCAGTGAATGGAGCTGTTCTGTCTCATAGGATCTCTCCATGTCACTCAGGGATGTGCATAGAACAGAAATAGATGATTAGTTACATTGTATCAATGTATCCAACAAAAGAATCCAGCCAATCAGTGACAGATTAGATGTAAGAGAACAGAGCAGGCAGCCTGCCATCAGTATGGGGCCAGTGGCGCAATGGATAACGCGTCTGACTACGGATCAGAAGATTCTAGGTTCGACTCCTGGCTGGCTCGCATGCATTTTTAATTGTTTTAATTACTATTTTAGTGTTTCAATCAGTTCTATAAATCGTATTATCTGCCATGAATGTCTCGGAGATCACTCTCGATTCCTTGGTAACATTTTATCTATGTTAGCTTTTTTTTGCCTTACTTTAGTTTTTTCATTATCATCACTATGAGAACTAAACCTCCCATTCTGTCACATGGCTTAACCCTTTGCCTACTGGATATTTTTTGTTGCACTGCACACATAATAAAATCTTTGGGGTTTTTTTTAGAAATTACAGCCAGTGCATTAAAAATTGCAATTTAAAATCGTGCGATTTAGGTGCAATTTCAGGTGCGATCTCTGAACACTTTATTGCTACCTGTGAAGTTTTTCAATGATTGCTTGCAATTTGAAGTGCGATTTCCATTATATTCTATGTATGTGAAATCGCAACAAACCTGCAGAAAATGTAACGCAAGAACTACTTTAGGACTCGTGCTGCAGCAAATCGCACGTTAAGACGCTGACATTCCCATTCATTAGATGCGATTTCAGATGTGATTTCAATTCGCAAATAGCACCGGGGTGACTGGGCACTAAAACTGCAGAAAAAAATAATGCAAGAAATGCTTTAGAACTCACGCTACAGAAAATCGCACGTTAAGACGCTGACATTCACATTCATTAGATGTGATTTCAATTCCCAAATCGCCCCTGAAATTGCACTGTTATGACCGGACACTAACACCCCGGTCACACCAAACCGACTTTGAAATCATGAGACTTAGAGTGAAGTCGCATGATTTCAAAGTTGGATGACATGCCGATTTCAGGTGCGATTTGTAAGACATCTAACACAAACGTCTATGCAAATCGCACCAAAAGCAGTGCATGTACTACTTTAGAAATCGGTGCAGCTCCGATGCCGCTTAATGGGAGATCTTTCCCATCTCATTGGCACACAGAGCAATAATAGCAATGCACACGGGGTGATGAGGGTGTGCCCAGGAACATCTGGAACATGGGGTGATGAGGGTGTGCCCAGGAACATCTGGAACACGGGGTGATGAGGGTGTGCCCAGGAACATCTGGAACACGGGGTGATGAGGGTGTGCCCAGGAACATCTGGAACACAGGGTGATGAGGGTGTGCCCAGCCACATCTGGCATACGGGGGTGATGAGGGTGTGCCCAGCCACATCTGGCATACGGGGGTGATGAGGGTGTGCCCAGCCACATCTGGCACAGGCGGTGCTGAGGGTGTGCCCAGCCACATCTGGCACAGGCGGTGCTGAGGGTGTGCCCAGCCACATCTGGCACAGGCGGTGCTGAGGGTGTGCCCAGCCACATCTGGCATACGGGGTGATGATGGTGTGCCCAGCCACAACTGGCACAGGCAGTGATGAGGGTGTGCCCAGCCAAATCTGGCATACGGGGTGATGATGGTGTGCCCAGCCACAACTGGCACAGGCGGTGATGAGGGTGTGCCCAGCCACATCTGGTATACAGGGTGATGAGAGTGTGCCCAGCCACATCTGGTACACGGGGGTGATGAGGGTGTGCCCAGTCACATCTGGCATACGGGGTGATGAGGGTGTGCCCAGCCACATCTGGCATACAGGGTGATGAGGGTGTGCCCAGCCACATCTGGCATACAGGGTGATGAGGGTGTGCCCAGCCATATCTGGCACACGGGGTGATGAGGGTGTGCCCAGCCACATCTGGCACAAGGGGTGATGAGGGTGTGCCCAGCCACATCTAGCACAGACGGTGATGAGGGTGTGCCCAGCCACATCTGGCATACGGGGTGATGAGGGTGTGCCCAGCCACATCTGGAATACGGGGTGATGAGGGTGTGCCCAGCCACAACTGGCACAGGCGATGATGAGGGTGTGCCCAGCCACATCTGGTACACAGGGTGATGAGGGTGTGCCCAGCCACATCTGGTACACAGGGTGATGGTGTGCCCAGCCACATCTGGTACACAGGGTGATGAGGGTGTGCCCAGCCACATCTGGCACAGGGTGATGAGGGTGTGCCCAGACACATCTGGCACAGGGTGATGAGGGTGTGCCCAGCCACATCTGGCACACGGGTGATGAGGGTGTACCCAGCCACATCTGGCACACGGGTGATGAGGGTGTGCTCACCCACATCTGGTACACAGGGTGATGAGGGTGTGCCCAGCCACATCTGGCACACGGGGTGATGAGGGTGTGCCCAGCCACAACTGGCACACCCTGTGCGCACACCTATGCCTTAGATAACTGTTACTGCCGCTGTGCACCCAGTAACGTTAAGATTCGACACACACCAACCAAACTACCTGTTTGAAGTGTCAATATATTGTAAAAGCTGAGCACACGTCAGTTTGTTTTTTTGTTTGTTTTTTTTGGTTGGCTGAGATTCTAATATTAGGATTCTTTCTTATGCACAACAGTGTTAGCTTCCCCCCTTATAACTGTTCTAATGTGGATCACTTTTCAGAGGAGGCTGTGTCGGGTTTGCAATACCACTGTTATATTTTTTTTAGGGCTTCATGGGGATTCATATGGGAATACCACCAGGGCCGTCTTGATAACATCATGGGCCCCCGAGCAAAGTTATGCACTGGGGTCCCTACCAGCCTGTACACAGTACGGAGGGGGGGGGTCACAAGGGCACAGAACAGGGGGGGGTCACAAGGGCACAGTACAGGGGGAAGGCAGAAAGGCACAGTACAGGGGGGGGGGGGGAATCACAAGGGTACAGTACAGGGGGGGAGGAATCACAAGGGCACAGTACAGGGGGGATCAAAATGGCACAGCACAGGAGTGATCAGAAGGGCACAGTACAGGGGGGATCAAAATGGTACAGTACAGGGGGGGATCAGAAGGGTACAGTACGGGGGGGGGGGAATCAGAAGGGTACAATACAGGGGGGGGGGAATCAGAAGATCAGAAGGGCACAGTACAGGGGGGATCAAAATGGCACAGCACAGGAGGGATCAGAAGGGCACAGTACAGGGGGGGAGGAAGCACAAGGGCACAGTACAGGGGGGATCAAAATGGCACAGCACAGGAGGGATCAGAAGGGCACAGTACAGGGGGGATCAAAATGGTACAGTACAGGGGGGGATCAGAAGGGTACAGTACAGGGGGGGGGAATCAGAAGGGCACAGTACGGGGGGGGGGGGCAGAAGGGCACAGTACAGGGGGGGATCAGAAGGGCACAGTACGGGGGGGATCAGAAGGGTACAGTACGGGGGGGGGGGGGAATCAGAAGGGCACAGTATGGGGGGGGGGAAACAGAAGGGCACAGTACAGGGGGGGATCACAAGGGCACAGTACCGGGGGGGATCACAAGAGCACAGTATGGGGGGGGGTCAGAAGGGCAGAGTGCAGGGGGGATCAAAAGGGCACAGTACAGGGGGGATCAGAAAGGCACAGTACAGGGGGGATCAAAAGGGTACAGTACAGGGGGGGGATCAGAAGGGCACAGTACAGGGGGGGATCAGAAGGGCACAGTACAGGGGGGGATCAGAAGGGCACAGTACAGGGGGGATCAGAAGAGTACAGTGCAGGGGGGGGGGAATCAGAAGGGCACAGTATGGGGGGGGGGAACAGAATGGCACAGTACAGGGGGGGATCAGAAGGGCACAGTACGGGGGGGGGGTCAGAAGGGCAGAGTACAGGGGAGATCAGAAGGGCAGAGTACAGGGGGGATCAGAAGGGCACAGTATGGGGGGGGGGGGGAACAGAAGGGCACAGTACAGGGGGGATCAGAAGGGCACAGCGCAGGGGGATCAAAAGGGTACAGTACAGGGGGGGATCAGAAGGGTACAGTACAGGGGGGGGAATCAGAAGGGCACAGTACGGGGGGGGGGGGAGAGAAGGGCACAGTATGGGGGGGACAGAAGGGCACAGTACAGGGGGGGGGACAGAAGGGCACAGTACAGGGGCGATCAGAAGGGCACAGTACAGGGGGGGGAATCAGAAGGGCACAGTATGGGGGGGGGATCACAAGGGCACAGTACAGGGGGGGTCAGAAGGGCACAGTACAGGGGGGATCAGAAGGGCACAGTACAGGGGGGATCAGAAGGGCAGAGTACAGGGGGGATCCGAAGGGCACAGTATGGGGGGGGGGGGGGACAGAAGGGCACAGTACAGGGGGGGATCAGAAGGGCACAGTATGGGGAGGGGGGTCAGAAGGGCACAGTACAGGGGGGATCAGAAGGGCACAGCGCAGGGGGATCAAAAGGGTATAGTACAGGGGGGGATCAGAAGGGTACAGTACAGGGGGGGGAATCAGAAGGGCACAGTACGGGGGGGGGGAGAGAAGGGCACAGTATGGGGGGGGGACAGAAGGGCACAGTACGGGGGGGGGATAGAAGGGCACAGTACAGGGGCGATCAGAAGGGCACAGTACAGGGGGGATCAGAAGGGCACAGTACAGGGGGGGGAATCAGAAGGGCACAGTATGGGGGGGGATCACAAGGGCACAGTACAGGGGGGGATCACAAGGGCACAGTATGGGGGGGGTCAGAAGGGCACAGTACAGGGGGGATCAGAAGGGCAGAGTACAGGGGGGATCAGAAGGGCACAGCGCAGGGGGGATCACAAGGGCACAGCGCAAGGGGGATCAAAAGGGTACGGTACGGGGGGGGGATCAGAAGGGCACAGTACGGGGGGGGGAACAGAAGGGCACAGTACAGGGGGGATCAAAATGGCACAGCACAGGAGGGATCAGAAGGGCACAGTACAGGGGGGGATCAGAAAAGTACAGTACAGGGGGTGGGAATCAGAAGGGCACAGTATGGGGGGGGAAACAGAAAGGCACAGTACAAGGGGGATCAGAAGAGTACAGTACAGTGGGGGGAATCAGAAGGGCACAGTATGGGGGGGGGAACAGAAGGGCACAGTACAGGGGGGATCAGAAGGGCACAGTACGGGGGGGGGGGTCAGAAGGGCACAGTACAGGGGGGATCAGAAAGGCAGAGTACAGGGGGGATCAGAAGGGCAAAGCGCAGGGGGGATTAAAAGGGTACAGTACAGGGGGGGATCAGAAGGGCACAGTACAGGGGGGATCAGAAAGGCAGAGTACAGGGGGGATCAGAAAGGCAGAGTACAGGGGGGATCAGAAAGGCAGAGTACAGGGGGGATTAAAAGGGTACAGTACAGGGGGGGATCAGAATGGTACAGTATGGGGAGAGTCAGAAAGGCACAATACTGGGATCAGGAGGGCAAAGTACAGTTTCTGGGATGCTGCCCATGACACCACCTTACTGGAATAGTTAAGTAAAAGATCCTTCAGCGTTTTGCAGAAACACAGTACAGTCCATGTAACATGATTTCCTATGGGACAGGTTCACATCTCCGCGTTTTCCCCTGTTGCGTTTTTTGGAAAGGGTCAGGGACTTTTTTTTACGCAAAAAGTTGCGTTTTTGTTCTATAGACTTCCATGGACACGCTGCATGTATTGCGTTTTTGCTGAGTTCTTGCCACACTTTTAATGCATTTTTTATGCATTTTGTGTTTTAAATCTGCCTAGCAACAAGAAAAATAAAATAAAATAAAAAAAAAAATGTACAATGCATCAAAAACACGTAAAAAACGCAGGTGCAAAAACGCAAAACGCAGTGCAGAAATGGGTCAAATGCAACCTGCATAGGTGTGAACCTAGCCTTAGGGGGGAACATGTAACATGTTCCAGCTCCTGCCTCCTCTCCCCCTGATCCTCTCCCCGCACCCACTGTCACGTTTTTGAAAATAGTGTGGCTGCTTGGGGTAGACACGTGCGTTTCATTTAGTTGCAATTCATTTTTCAGATGAAAATTTTATTTTTGGATGTATATGAATCTCCAAATGAACAAAGCAACAAATGTCAACTAATCCGAAAACAAAAGTTATAACAAAATGAATGAATGCATTTGTTTCATTCGCTTCTTTTGTATGACATCACATGATACAAAAGTAGATTGATCCCAAGGGGAAATTAATTAAATTTTCAAATTCGTTTGATAATTCAGATTCGGATGATGAATGGATCCAAATTTCATTCCATTCATTAATCCGGATGCACATAATGCCAGTCAATATTGTCCAGTCAACTCATGCCATATCTCTTGGTAGCGTCAGAAAATATTGAATCCATCCGATTTGATAACATCAAATATTTAGCAATCTTCCAGAAAAACAACTACATTTTTTTTTATATTCACCTGGATCAAGAAATATACAAAATGTTTGCTACAGACATGAAACAAATTCCAAAGACAAATCAGTTTAACACAATGAATATGAAGAAACCAGGGATGGACTGACCTTTTGGAAACTCGGCACTGCCCGAGGGCCCGGGGTCAGTAGGGGGCCCCATGAGATGCCCCTGGTACCTTTTTCATACGCTTTTTTGAGTTTGGGCAAGGACACAGGGGCCCCATGATCCCCTATTGCCCGGGGGGCCCCATGAGTTGTCAGTCCGCCCCTGGATGAAACAAAATTCTTCATTGAGTGAATTCTATGAAATGAAACAAAACTTTCTGGCAAGCGCATGTCTAGTTCAGGGCTCCACCCACACAGCTGCGTCATTCATTCACAGATTCCAGCAAGTGAATAAACTACAAGTACTGTCTACCACTGCGGCAGATGGACTTGTAGTTCCAATTGATTGTAAGGGCACTGATGAGTACTTTCGCAGTTCACTGGCATGTCCTCTGACTTTCAAACACAAATCTTGTACAGAGGTTGTGCAGAAAGTCAGAAGACATAGAAACATGGAAAAGCGACGGCAGAAAAAGTGGTCCATCGAGTCTGCCATGTTTTTTTTTTGGGGGGGAGGGTGTTTTTTTGTTGTTCTTGTTAACTTTTTTGTATAGATCTATGCTTGTCCTAACGATGTTTGAAGTTATTTACTGCTGACTGGCTCACTACCTCTGCTGGAAGTTTATTCCAAGTATCAACTACTCTTTCAGTAAAATAATACTTTCTGAGACTAGTTTTGAACTTTCCTCCAGTTAGTCCCCGCGTTTTTGATTTTGCTTTCCTGTTAAAAATCTGCAGGAGTCCACATTGCACCCATGGCACAGGTGCAATGACTTTTAGACTGCAGCAGCAAAAAAATAATAAATGTACTTTTTTTATTTTTTTTTGCAAAAATATGTGCATTTAGTAATTTTGTCAGTAAAGGTGAACTTATCTTTTATTACTACAACATAAAAGTTACAAAAATATAGATTTGTTATTAATATCTTTTAAAAGCCTTTCTTTAACCACTTGCCCTCCAGAGGAGTTTCTCTGAATGGAGGAGAGAGATGCATTGTATCTCTCTCTCTTTACATAGAGAAAAAATGACAGTAATAGTATTGTATTCTATTGTTTTTCTATTCAATTGTTTTCTATTCTATTCCATTCTTTTCAGTTCTATTCTTTATTGCTCTATTATATTCTTTACACTCTATTCTTTTCTAATTCGAATTTTGTACAAATTATGTTTTGTTATTTCGGATTCCATACTATTGTAATGCAGAAATTCGGATGCACCCGAATTTCCAATTAACAAAAAATTTGTCCAAATTTCGATTCAGAACGAAATGAACCGCAAATGTTTAAATTATACCTTGGCATGGCTTAGAGATCAACAGTATATAACAGGGGTGGACTGACAACTCATGGGGCCCCTGGGCAATAGGGGATCATGGGGCCCCTGTGTCCTTGCCCAAACTCAAAAAAGCCTATGAAAAAGGTACCAGGGGCATCTCATGGGGCCCCCTACTGACCCCGGGCCCTTGGGCAGTGCCCGAGTTTCCAAATGGTCAGTCCGCCCCTGGTATATAATGATTTTGTGTGGTAATTGTTGAATTTAAAAATGACAAATACATATTTATTTACAACTATCTTAATTAAAAAACATATTATTATGTGTTTCTATATTTGATATAGAACTAGTCCATACTGAGCTCCTGAAGAAGAGGAATATCTCTGTGAGAAGTGTTGAGGAATCCCCATATCTCCACGGCGACATTAACAAATGTACACATGATGGATTAAATTGATAGAAAACTCTTGAATTTGATTTTTGCCTACAGACAAGTTTATAATAAATAGATACAAAAATGTGCAGCGCTAAAGATATTTTAAATTCAATTAAAAAGGTACAAGTGAAATAAATATCATGAAGTTTTAAAAGATAAAATCATGAGAAATGTTCATAAAGTGACTTTAGGTGCTTATAGGTATCCTGCGTTCTCCTCAATTTGGTGCTTGTGCAATCAGATATGGAAGAAATGCGCACTCACCGGAACGCATAATAAAATGCGCGATTGTATTTTAATTCCTGATGTCATCAGAGGTCATCTATGGTGGAACAGGAGCGAGGTTGAATCCCTCACAGGGTGTATGGGTCCTGGGACTTTAAATGATGATCAGGAAGCTACCAGAGTCCTCTTTAAGGGGTGGATGGGTGCAGCTCACAAGATGTACAGGAAGCTCCCTCTCTGCATACTGGATACTGGGTTGTCTGGAAATCAATACTCCCCAGGGGAGTTAAAGCAGAGATGTGCCCATAGTGTAGTCATTTCAGGTATTTTAACTGAAAGTATAAAAGCATCCAAGCAAACATTAACCACTTGAGCTCCTGAGGATTTACCCCCCTTAATGACCACGCCTCTTTTTGCTACTCGGCGCTGCACTAATTCAACTGATAATTGCGTGGTCATGCAATGCTGCACCCAAACAAAATTTATGTCCTTTTTTTCACACAAATAGAGCTTTCTTTCGGTGGTATTTGATCATCTGTGCGCTTTTTATTTTTCACGCTATAAACAAAAAAAATGCCAAAAAGTTTGAAGAAAAACAATATTTTTTACTTTCAGCTATGAAAAATATATAGTAAACTCAAAGTTGGTTATAAATTTAGGCCAAAATGTATTCTGCTCCATGTTTTTGGTAAAAAAAATCCCAATAAGTGTATATTGATTGCTTTGTGTGGAAGTTATAGCGTTTACAAACTATGGTATAGATACTGCAATTTACGTCATTTTTCTGCTATACAGCGCTGCGCTTGTTTAATGGACAATTGCGCGGTCATGCAATATGGTACATAAATTAAATTTACATGCTTTTTTCCCCACAAATTGAGCTTTCTTTTGGTGGTATTTGATTGCCTGTGCAGTTTTAATATTTTGCGCTATAAAAAAAAAGGCTGACAATTTTGAGGAAAAAAAAACAATATTTTGGACTTTTTGCTGTAAAACATGTCCAGTAAAAAAAAATGCAAAAATCAAATTTAGTCATAAATTTCTGCCAAAATGCATTCTGCGACATGTCTTTGCTAAAAAAAAAACAATACATGTAAATTAATTGGTTTACGTCAAAGTTATAGCGTTTACAAATGGCGGGAAAGATACTGGGATTTTTAGGTTTTTTTTTATACTAATAATGGCGGCGATCAGCGAATTATGGCGGCGATCAGTGACTTATGGCAGCGACCAGCGACTTATGGCGGGACTGCGGCGGACATTATGACATTGGGGGGTACTGACTTGGGGTCACTGACATCCCCAAAAACACTAATACAGTGATCAGTGCAAAAAAAACACTGACACTGTACTAATGGCACTGGGGAGGAAGGGGTTAACTTTATTTTGCAGGGAAGGGTTATCTGTGTGAGGGGGAGTGTTTTACTAGGGGGCGGGGTGTGTGCTGGACGGGACACTGCTGATCGAGAGAGAGAAACTGTTCTTTCTCGATCAGCTCGTCCTCGAGCTGTCAGGGAAGTGACAGACAGCACAGCTACTGCAGCTGTGCTGTCTGTCACTGTTTGCCGCCGATCGCCGGGAAACAGCCGGTAAGGACCGGCTGTGACCCGGCGACTGACATCCGTGGCGGTGATCTGTGGGACAGATAGGGCGGCGGCACGCCTCGCGCGTGCCCCCTATCTGTTTACAAAACACATGTTTTAAAACGTGGTTTTGCCTACAGTGGCAGGGCGGCAAGTGGTTAAAATAAAATCATCCAGGTAAATGTACACAGTGACTGTACAAAGGTATCTGACAGGACTAACCGTCCACACTTAAAGATGGCCACCGGAGCTCCACGTTGCTCCGGCGGTGTGACGTCACGGCGTTATTGGCTCCTCCTTACGCATGTCGTGCACCCGCACGTCATCTGAGGGGAACACCAAAGTGTATAACAAAGCTTACCTGTAGGTTAAAAGAATATCTCCTAAACGTGCACCATTTAGAAGATTTTTGCTTGGTTGGCAGCCAGTGAAGTGCTCTGAAGGAACGTCATACCCGTACCATGGCTATGACGTCATCGCAGCTCGGCCATTCATCCGCAGCCCACGATCCCAGAAGGAAGAGTAAGTGAAGATGGAAGCCTCTGCAGCAGTGACAGTGCGCTCCTGGAGGGCTTCGTTTCAAGGTAAGTCTTTCAAAATGTGCTGGTATGCTGGTATATACTAGCACATTATGATGTTACCGTGCAGGAAGAAAGTGTGGTTCTTTTTTAGTTTACTACAGCTTTAAGTCAAATGCCATATACACTTACACTATATTGCCAAAAGTATTGAGCCAGCCCTCCAAATCATTGGATTCAGATGTTCCAATCACCTCCATGGACACAGGTGTATAAAATAAAGCCCTTAAGGCATGTAGACTGCTTCTACAAACATTTGTGAAAGAATGGGTCGCTCTCAGGAGCTCAGTGACTCCAAGCGTGGTACAGTGATAGGTTGTCACCTGTGTAATAAGTCCATCCGTGACATTTCCTTGCTACTAAATATTCCACGCTCAACTGTTAGTGGGATTATAACAAAGTGGAAGCAACTGGGACCAACAGCAACTCAGCTACGAAGTGGTTGGCCACGTAAAATGACAGAGCGGGGTCAGCACATGCTGAAGCGCACAGTGCGCAGAAGTCACCAACTGTCTGCAGAGTCAATAGCTAAAGACCTCCAAACTTCATATGGCCTTCAGATGAGCACAACAACAGTGTGTAGAGAGCTTCATGTTATGGGTTTCCATGGCCAACCAGCTGCATCCAAGCCTTACATCACCAAGTGCAATGCAAAGCATCGGGTGCAGTGGTGTAAAGCATGCTGCCACTGGACTCTAGAGCAGTGGAGACGTATTCTCTGGAGTGACCAATCACGCTTCTCTGTCTGGCAATCTGACGGACGTGTCTGGGTTTGGCGATTGCCAGGAGAACGGTACTTCCCTGACTGCATTGTGCCAAGTGTAAAGTTTGGTGGAGGGGGGATTATGGTGGGGGGTTGTTTTTCAGGGGTTGGGCTTGGCCCCCTAGTTCCAGTGAAGGGAACTTTTAAGGCGTCAGCATACCAAGACATTTTGGACAATTTCATGCTCCCAACTTTGTGGGAACAGTTTGGGGATGGCCCCTTCCTGTTCCAACATGACTGAGCACCAGTGCACAAAGCAAGGTCCATAAAGACATGGATGAGTATGTTTGGGGTGGAGGAACTTGACTGGCCTGCACAGAGTCCTGACCTCAACCCAACAGAACACCTTTGGGATGAATTAGAGTGGAGACTGCGTCAGTGCCTGACCTCACAAATGTGCTTCTGGAAGAATGGTCCAACCTTCCCATAGACACCCTCCTAAACCTTGTGGATGGCCTTCCCAGAAGAGATGAAGCTGTTATAGCTGCAAAGGGCGGGGCCAACTCAATATTGAACCCTACGGACTGCAATTGGGGGGCCATTAAAGTTCATGTGTGTGTAAAGGCCGGCCGACCAATAGTTTTGGCAATATAATGTATATTACTGTTATGACAGCTAATAAATGTTGGAGATATACTGTATATACATACAAAGACTTACCAATGATATTATGATTGTTGATATAAAATGTTTTAAAATAAGGCTCTTAAAGGATATTAATTACATTTAAATAAGGACATGTGAGTTCCAGTGCGTTTTTTGGTGCGTTTGTGATGTATTTGACCACGTTACAGTACAGTTAAGTGCAGAAAAAATTCAGCATGTTCTACTTTTTTTTTCTGAAACTGAAACTGACTGCACTGGTGTGAACTATGCCATTGGAAACCATGTGACCTACAATCAGTGTGTTTTTGATGAAGAAAAAAAAATGCGGTGTGAACTGGCCACACCAAGGCGTTTTTTCAGTGCTTTTTGCGTTTTGCAGAAACTCACTACAGTCCATTTAACATGGTTTCCTATGGGACATATTCACATCTCTGCATTTCCAGCCACTGTGTTTTTGAATATTGTCAGGGACACTTTTTCCCACAGCAGATTGCAGCATGCATAGGTGTGAACCAGGACTAAAGGCCGATTCACACTTTTTTTATCTGTTATGGTGTGTTAATGTAACCCTAGGTTCACATCTATGCATTTTCTGCAGCGTTTAGCAGAAACACAGTACAGTCCATTTAATATGATTTCCTATGGGACAAGTTCACATCTCTGTCTTTTCAACCGGTGCATTTTTTGGAAAGGATCAAGGACTTTTTTGAACGCAAAAAGCTGCATTTTTTTGTTCAATAGACTTCAATAGGAACTCTGTAGAAAAGCATGTATTGCGTTTTTGCCGCATTTTTTATGTGTTTTAAAATCTGTCTAGCAGCAAGAAATATTTAAAAAATAACCCCCCCCCCTCACAAAACGCAGCAAAAACACAAGTGCAAAAATGCAAAACATAATGCAGAAACGCACAAAATGCAACCCGCATAGGCAGGGGCGGACTGACAACTCATGGGGCCCCCCGGGCAATAGGGGATCATGGGGCCCCTTTGTCCTTCCCCAAACTCAAAAAAGCCTATGAAAAAGGTACCAGGGACATCTCACGGGGCCCCCTACTGACCCCGGGCCCTCGGGCAGTGCCCGAGTTTCCAAATGGTCAGTCCGTCCCTGCGCATAGGTGTGAACCTAAGGTAAGGCAATCTTTTGGGTTTTTAGCAGCACAGCACACCACAATGCATGGTATTTAGGATGTAGACTGCGGTTCCTTGCCTTCTACTGTTACTATTCACAATGAACGGAAGGAAGCACAATGCAATGCACATGCAGGAACTGACACATTGCTGCAACACACCAGTGTGAATGGGACAGAAAGTGGAAGCATAAATATATGATTGGTCATACTGACATTAAAACAATTACATTGATTGGTTAGAAATGTTTGATGTTAGCTGGGTGAGGAAGAGTTAAAACTTTTTTCAACAAGAGGGCCAGTGGCGCAATGGATAACGCGTCTGACTACGGATCAGAAGATTCTAGGTTCGACTCCTGGCTGGCTCGAAACTTTTTTTTTTTTTTTTTCTACTTTGCAAGTAATCTTTAATCTATTCTATATACTGGTATACTGTTCCTATAAATACACTTAATGTTAAAAAAGAAAAAAAAAAGATGATAGGCGAAAAATCTGCTCCGCCACTGCATTCCATTATTTATTCTTTTCTTTTAGTTTGCCTGATGGTATTAGCGAGCTGTTAAAAAGTGTTCCGAAGAATCTCTTTGCCAGATAATTTTTTTTTCTTGGAGGTGCACAGGCACCTCCTGGGTGTCATCAGGGCCTTAGTACATTGTACTAGAAGCAACCCAACATCTATACCTCCTACTATTCCAATCCGGAATCCCAAGGGATCCCTTGTGCAAGTGCTGACTTGACTGAAAATGTGGATATAACAGAGGAACTTGGAATAATCAACTTGTCAAATCATAAACTTTCACAACCAGAATTAACCATCCTCTCCAAAGGCCTTACATTCTGCCCAACCACCGAATTGGATCATTTACAATTGTTGTCAGATATTATTATTATTATACAGTATTTATATAGTGCCAAAGGGTATGCTCAGCGCTGCACAGTAGCAAGGGGGGACAGTACATGAGACAAGACAGTAACAATACAATACACGAGGGGTTCGAGGGCCCTGCTCTTTCGAGCTTACAATCTAGGAGGGAGGGGAAAGTGGTACAAGAGGAGATGGCTGTGGGGGTGGTGGGAGGAGTGGAGGAGGTTAGTTGCTAGGTGAGGTCGGGTGTTAGGTGAGGTTGGGGTAGGCTTCCCTGAAGAGATGGTTTTTCAGGGTGCGCCTGAAGGTGAGGAGGGTAGGTGACAGTCTGATGGATTGGGGTAGGGAGTTCCAGAGGATGGGGGAAGTCCTGGAGAAGTCCTGCAATCGGGCGTGGGAGGAGGAGACCAGGGAGCTAGAGAGTAGGAGGTCCTGTGAGGAGCGGAGGGCACAGGTAGGGTAGTATTTGGGTATCAGGTCAGTTATGTATTTCGGGGAGGCGTTGTGAATGGCTTTGTAGGTCAGAGTTAGCAGTTTGAATTTGATGCGTTGGGCAATCGGGAGCCGATGAAGGGATTGGCAGAGGGGGGAGGCAGATGTGGAGCGGTTGGTGAGGTGGATGAGTCTAGCCGCTGAGTTCAGGATAGACTGGAGTGGGGATAGCGTTCGTTTGGGTAGGCCAGTGAGAAGAGAATTGCAATAGTCCAGGCGTGAGATGATGAGGGAGTGTACGAGTTGTTTGGTGGTGTCTGGGGTGAGGAATGTACGTATCTTGGCGATGTTGCGGAGGTGGAGCCTGCAAGATCTAGATAGCAGTTGGATGTGGGGCAGGAAGGAGAGGTGGGAGTCCAGGGTGACACCCAGGACTTTGGCGTGTGGGGTGGGAGAGATGGTGGTGTTGTTAGTAGTGATGGAGAGGATGGGGGGGGGCACGGGGAAGACCAGGAGCTCGGTTTTGGATAGGTTAAGTTTGAGGAAAATGGAGGATTTCTTCAGGAGACTAAGGCTCAAAGAATATTTCCACAATAATGAAAGGAATCCCAGGACAATGGAGTGCTACTCAAAGAAAAAGAACAGCTGCTTCACACCTCCACAAGGACACAACCCCAAACTGGACACCTATATTGATAGCTTCAGACTGCGAGCTACATCACTGATATCCACCCAGCAAAAGAAAATTCTGTACAATCTTTCACCACTAGAGCGAATGGCTATACACGATTTGCGCAATAATCTGGCCATCACCATCAAACCAGAGGACAAAGGGGGAGCAGTTGTTGTGATGGATACAAACAAATACATACAAGAAGGCCAGAGGCAGCTGGAAAATGCAATCTACTATAAAAAACTGGATTATGATCCGACCCAGGACTTTACAAAGCAATTAAAAGGTCTCATTAAAAGACTTCCAGCCCACCTACATTCAGAACCTCATAAATGCGATTCCTGATCATCCAGAAATCGGGGACTTCTATATGCTACCCAAAGTCTACAAGCCAGGAAATCCAGGCAGACCCATCATAACAGGTATGAATACTTTCACCGAACAAATCTCAGGCTTTGTAGAAAATTTTTTAAAACCGTTAGTCAAGAATACTGCTAGTTTCCTGCAAGACACAACTGACTTTCTGAACAAGATCAACAACATCCAGCAATTACCATCTGTCACGGTATGGGAGCCTGCCAATTATTAATCCCCTTATTAATGCCTTGTATCACATGCCCTCAGTGTCCTGCTCTGTATTGTTCCAATTGTCCCCTGTGTCACTAGGCCAAATGGCCATATCAAATTACTCTGGGCCCCCTCCCTCCTGGCCAGCTGGCTGGGAGCTCTCTGCACACCTCCCAACCTGCTTTTCATCTATGCAGACAGCATCCCTGCCTCCCCAGGATGTCCCTATCACCAGCCTGATTCTCCCTGGGGTCTAGTGTTCCCTTCCCCCTCCCGGTTGCCAAGGCGACCGGGGAGCATCCTGCAGCAGTTTAAGAGGTGGATGCTGGGAGCTCCTATTCATTCTGTTGTGTAGTCTGCAAGGGATCTCAAGCTCCGGCGAGACCCTTGTGAATAGACTCTGCAAGCCTACCCCAGCCTCACAGAGACCCCACAGGAAGGAAGAGACAACCAGAGAAAGCTTGCCTACGATTGCGAGAGACCCCACAGAAGGGGGAGAGACTACCACAGCCCGTCTACCAGAGCCAGAGGCCACCCGCCTGATCCGGACTCCACAGGTACCTGCGTTCTGCTTCTACCCCTGGGAGACCAGGCACCCTGTGGATCCGTGAGTACCTGCTTCCCCACTGTGTTACCTGAACTGTTGCGGTGGTGACTCCTCGCACCCCTCTCCTGTGTCGGACTACCCCTGTTACAGGGACACCCCCTTGGCTCTCCTAGTGGACTATAAGTGGGTGGGGCCCCCTCGTTACCCTTTAGTGGCAAATCCACCCTCTCTGCCACCCCCGTATTGAAGGATTGCCGTCTGTTTGTCTCAATAAAGCTTTGTGCGTCTGCCATCCACTCTGTGTGTTCTGTCCTGCCTTTCCTCCGTCACACCATCTAATACACTTCTAGTGACTATGGATGTAGTATCCCTGTATAGTAATATCCCTCACAAGGATGGATTAGCTTCATGTCACAGATCCTTATCATCCTCACCAAACCATAAATACATGGCTGAGGATGTTACACAGCTCATTGAATTCATACTTACACACAACTACTTTACTTTCAATAAAGACATCTATCTTCAATGTATGGGCACTGCGATGGGAAGTAAAATGGCACCCCAATATGCAAATTTATTTATGCCTGACCTGGAGGAAAAATTCCTGAACAGAATGGAACAAAAACCATACAGATACGATCGCTATATTGATGATATTTTCATCATATGGACAGAATGTGTAGAAAACCTAAAACAATTTTACTCATTGATGAACACTTTTCATCCATCAATCAAACTAAAAATTGAATACTCAAAACACACACGTCAACTTCCTAGACACCACAGTATACATCAGGGATGATACGCTTCACACCTCAATATACTCCCTGTTCCAAATTATTATGCAAATGATATTTTTCTCATTTACCTAAATAATTGATGTAAATAACAGTCAGCATAATTCTCATGTTATCAACTATTAAGAGTACAATTCACATTTTATTGAACAAACCTCCTAATGATAACAGGATTTTTGTTAAACATAAAACACTTACAATGCACTGTTCCAAATTATTCCGCACAGTAAGTTTCAAAACACTTTTGTAAAGAACTGAAAATTGTCATTTGTTGTGTTTGCAGCATATTTACTGAAATCAAAAGCTATTTCAATCAAACTTTTAAAAACATTTTAACTTTTTAAACATTTTAACAGGTCACGTTACATTGTAACATAGGACCCCTTATTTGATAGCAGCTTCACAAGTCTTGCATCCATTGACCTTGTGAGTTTTTGGACAGTTTCTGCTTGAATTTGTTTGCAAGATGTCAGAATAGCCTCCCAGAGCTGCTGTTTGGATGTAAACTGTCTCCCACCCTCATAGATCTTTTGCTTGAGGATGCTCCAAAGGTTCTCAATAGGATTGAGGTCAGGGGAGGATGGAGGCCACACCATGACTTTCTCTCCTTTTATCCCCATAGCAGCCATTGATGCAGAGGTATTCTTTGCAGCATTACATGGTGCATTGTCATGCATGAAGATGATTTTATTACGGAAAGCATAGTTCTTCCTTCTATACCAGGGAAGAAAGTGGTCAGTCATAAACTTCACATACTTTGCAGAGGTCATCTTTATACCATCAGGGACCCTAAAGGGGCCAACCAGCTCTGTTCCCATGATTCCGGCCCAAAACATGACTCCACCACCACCTTGCTGACGTCGCAGCCTTGTTGGAACAGGGTGGCCGCCCACCAACCATCCACTACTCCATCCATCTGGACCATACAGGGTTGCACGGCACTCATCAGTGAACAGGACTGTTTGAAAATTAGTCTTCATGTATTTTTCTGCCCAATGCAGCTGTTTCTGCTTGTGAGCATTGGTTACAATGAAGGTTTATGCACAGTTGCAAGATTCTGGAGGACTCTACACCTTGATGTCCGTGGGACTCCAGAGGCACCAGCAGCTTCAAATATCTGTTTGCTGCTATGTAATGGTATTTTAGCAGCTGCTGTCTTGATCCGATGCATGGATCTGGCAGAAATCTTCCTCAATGTGCCTTTATCTGCACGAACCCGTCTGTGCTCTGAATCAGCCACAAATCTCTTAATAGTGCGATGATTACGCTTAAGTTTTCATGAAATATCTAATGTTTTCATACCTCGTCCAAGGCATCGAACTATTTCACTCTTTTCGGCAGCAGAGAGATCCTTTTTCTTCCACATATTGCTTGAAAATGGTGCTCTGCTTAATAATGTGGAACGCCGTCCTTTAGTAGTTTTTCCTTAAATTGGGCTCACCGGCCAATCTAATTATCACAGGTGTCCGAGATTGTTTTCAGTAATCAAAAGAGCCCTGACACACAATGCCATCCATGAGTTACACTGAAAAATAAAATATTTAATCTTTGTGACACTTAAATAGAATTTGCATAATAAATTGGAACAGGGTGTACAGGAAACCCACTGACAGATGCAACTACCTCCACAGTTCTACCTTCCACCCCCAACACACGAAACGTGCCATCATACACAATCAGGCCATTAGATACCACCGAATATGTTCTGACCCAAGAGACAGAGATAAACATCTCGGGACACTAGCAGACGCCTTCCATAAGAAAGGTTACAAGGACAAAACTATCAACACCGGCATAAACACAGCCTTGAGAACCCGAAGAGAAAATCTGCTTCAGTACAAAGAGAAAAAAACAAACAACCGTGTACCTCTAGTAACCACATACAACCCAGCACTAGAAGGGATAAGAAAAATAATC
The DNA here is from genome assembly GCF_062004578.1 of Staurois parvus. Classification (NCBI taxonomy): domain Eukaryota; kingdom Metazoa; phylum Chordata; class Amphibia; order Anura; family Ranidae; genus Staurois; species Staurois parvus. Next base: position 1,338,708 of record NW_028318138.1, read on the forward strand.
AAAGATTTACAACCCATCATAACAGAGGATGGAACTCTAAAAGAAATATTCCAGCAACCCCCAATACTGGCCTTCAGACAACCCCCCAACCTCAGAAATAAACTAATCAGTAGGAAACTTCCTTCTGATCAAGATGTCACAAATAATGGAAGCAAACCCTGCAATGGAAAAAACGCTGCAAACTGTGGAACCAAATCAATCCATCAAAAAGTGTCAGACACTCAAAAGGGATCTTCAATATTTCCGGATCATACAGCTGCACCTCCAGTAATGTTGTGCACCTTATCCAGTGCAGAAAATGCAGCAAAGGATCTTATGTTGGCGAAACAGGACAGAAGTTGCAAACAAGGATGAATCTGCACAGACATACCATCAAGGAACATACAGAAGATGATCTCTGCATACCTGTAGGACACCATTTCGCACAACCAGACCACACTTTGGGAGACCTCAATATTTTAATTCTTAAAGGAAATTTAAAATCCATTCAGGAAAGAAAAACTTTTGAACTAAGAATGATAATTGATACAAGAGATAACGGCCTGAATTTGGACATGGGATTCCTCAATCATTATCCAACAGTTTTATGACTATCAGCTCAAGCATGACTCCCTCTGTGTGAGTGTTGTCTTCCCCCCCTCCCCCTTTGCTTTTGCTGTGTCTTATCTCTAGCCTTTTTTTTTTCATCTCTTTTAACATTCTGCTAAAACTTTGTGATTTGTATAGTACTGCTTGGACCTTGAAGAAGGGGACACTCCCCAAAAGCTTGTCCTCAAAATTGTATGTTAGTGCAAATAAAAAAAGTATCACGGACAGTACGCAATTGTTACTAGAAGTACTAAGTCAATCTGCCTTGGGCCCTTTCACACAGGCATTCTGTTTGTTTTTCATGTGTCCATTGATAAATGAAAAATGGATAGCAATTAATTTCTATGGTCAATCTGATGTAAATGGATGATCATCAGATTACTTCCATGTCAGTTCAGTTCTTCTGACACTTTGGGGGTTTATTTACTACAAATGCATGGTGCAGAATCGGGTGCAGATCTGCTGACAAACCAACCAGGTTCCAGGCTCCATGCACACGCAATGTTTTAATAACGCTGGTAACGTTAGCTGTGTAAAGTCACATTAAAAATGTTAGTCCGACGGGACGGGAAGCAGCCTGAGAGGGACCCACCACTCTTCATATGGTGCAACAAACATCAGTCCCATTGAGTGGACAAAAAGCGTTATTAGCCTGTTACAGGCTAATCTGGAGGTGAGCGCACATCTTATACTCACTAAGGAAGTCACCTGGAATTATTGATTGGATTCACTGGGAAAAGTCACTTATATTTTTTTCATTGAAGACTGATTAATTTTTATATATATTATATTTTTTTAAATTATATATTTTTTTGTATGATGAGCACGAGATGACATTTTGATTTCACATGATTTTCTGTTTTTCACAAGTTTATTAATATTGATTTTTTGATATATTTATTGGAAATTTGTATTGATTTAATATTCAAAGGAGCGCAACATATTGTTTTTATGTTTTTTAATTATTTGCACATTTAAAGAGGATGTGTTGTATGTTTGCGATCCTGTAATAGTAGTGAGTGGCTCGCAAGTTACATCTTTGTTTTTAGCTGAAACTGCTTAACAACCCCCTCTGCTACTTACCTGACCAGATCAATATCATTGACTTGATGCTATACTCTGATTAACAAGTGTTCCTTTAATATTTTTTTGAGCAGTGTATAAGTGCGGGACTGATGTCTGCATTTTGCACAAGCACAGGGGTGCTTAATTTTTTTTTTTACACTGTTCCTTAAAAAAAAATGTTTAATCACTTTTAAATATCCCTTGTGGTAGCAATAGGAAAGTGACAGGTACTCTTTACTGAGAGATCTGGGGTCCTTAACCTCCCAAAAGCGGTAACCCCGAGCCACACTCAGGATTACACTGTAGTGTGTGTAAGGTAATTCAGCTTGTCCCTGTGATTCCCTGATATCCTCCCACTGTGTCCAGCATCCGTCTTCCGGGTTCCCTTCCCTGAAAGCGTTGCGACGCGGGGGGGCGAAACTGGCGGGAGTTTTAAAAAAGTAAAAACATGACATACACACAATTCATTGTAATCTGTTAGGATTACATTACTGTATCGAACCATTTCACCTCAGTTTTGTCCCTACTGCTTTTTTTTTCAGTGCCCTGCCTGCACTTTCACCATTCTTTCTGCCTGGAAACTTGAGAACATTTATGGCATCCAAAAAGCGTCCCTTTAGGTCAAAAGTGGTTCTAGACCAGCTAGAAAACAGCGATAGTAAATTAGAATCACTTGCAGAATTGAGCGATAGTGATTCGCGGGGAAATTCGTCATCAAACACAGAAATTTCCATGCAAAACAGTGTACCGCTTTGATATTAAAAAATATTGACATAATCAGACTGCCAGGGAGGTTAAAGGCTTTAGATCATACAATCTGATGCTTTTTTCAAACCACTAATGGTTTGTTTACAAACGTCGAAACTGGAATCAACAAAATGCTTGTTGCTTTCGATTTCTTAGACCATAAAGATGATCGAAGACGTTCCAGTCTCCAATTAGCTATGTATCCGTTATGTAGAAGCTGTGGTTTGAATACAATTAGAACTCAGACTTTCCAATCCATAATCACTAATAGGACCTATAAGATTATTGGTTTTATTACCTGTTCCACAAAATGTGTAGTTTATCTCCTGCAGTGCTCTTGTGGCCTGCAATATGTGGGCAGTACCAAGAAAGCACAGCAAGTGAGAATAGGTGAACATCTCACTAACATCAAGAAAGACTTTGAGGGACCAAACATTTTGCTTACAAACACCACAAGGACACTTCATGTGTGAAGGTGACTAGAATAGATGTATTTTCATCTCATTGGAGGGGGACTATTAATGTTACAGAGATCTGAAAACGTGAAACACTTTGGATTTTGAGCTCAAAACCCACTGCCCACTAGGACTTAACGTAGAGTGGGATATAAATGGTTTTATTAATAATAGTTTAACTATGTCTCCTTTTTTACCCTAGAATCACATCTGTGCGGGTGGTGCCACTACGGATCCGCACAAAAATCCGTGCAGCCACACCACCCGCACAGAGAAATGCGGACCCACGTTCTAATGGCACGCTGCCTGCACTGGAAAACGCGACCGTACTGGGAACCAAGGTTCCCGTGCGGGCTGGGTTTTCCAAAGAAGTGCAGGGACTTCTTTCCCTGCAGGTCACGGGCATCCATTCAAATGAATGGGCTCTCGTGCACATGCAAAACACGGCCCGCACGGCCGCATAGATGTGAACCGGGGGTGAAGGATGTATCTGTATCGGTGTTAGTATGTTATATTAATATTTTAAAATTACTCTAGAGGGCGCTGAACACATTTTCTTTTTGTATTAATATTTTTTAGATAAACATTTTTTTAAATAAATTCTTTATTTTATCATTTTTTATGATTTATTTTATAATTTCCCATTATGATTAAAATTGTTATATTATAGAATTTCTGCTGAGGGCACTGAACATATGTACATACATATGCACTGAACATATCCCAACCCCGGCACCACCTGCCTGGAGTTTTGCATGTTCTCCCTGTGACTGCGTGGGTTTCCTTCCGCACTCCAAAGACATGCTGGTAGGTTAATTGGCTCCTGTCTATATTGGCCCTAGTATGTGTATGTATGAATGTGAGTTAGGGACTTTAGATTGTACGCCCCTTGAGGGTTAGGGACTGATGTGAATGTACAATATATATGTAAAGCGATGCGTAAATTGACGGCGCTATATAAGTACCTGAAATAAATAATATGTATTGCAATACATTTTTTAGGATCTATTAAGTTTTTGATCACGTTTTTAAGTACATTAATTTCCAGGTTTAATAATATTTTATTATTCAATTAGCTTCTCTGGCTGTCTGTTCATATGCCACTTAGGAAGTAGTGGCTGCAGCCAATGTGCTTTCTTAATATGGCGGCCGTCATTTATGTCTAATTTACGTTTGAGGTTGAGCCCTCTGATGGATTAGCTTATGAGTGTATATAGTCTTCTGTGTCCAACTTCGTAGCTATCTCCGTTGCTCCAATGACGATGTCCTTTAGGATGAAACGCGTCAGTTAGAGACTTAGCAGTGACGTCATCATGCCCACTGGAGCACAGGATGTTTTGTATCTGACATGATTCTTGATTTTAAATTTGTGAGTTATTAATTAAAAAATGTATCATACATACTGGACCATGAGCAATTCCCTTCCTCGTTGCATGTGGATCTGGTGACTGCTCTATACCAACTTGGTGGATACCTGACAGACTTGAATGGGGCCAAGAGCACCTGCAGTAGAGATTGAATACCGCTGGATTCCCGGGTGCTGATCCATCCATCCTGAATTTGTTTTTTCCATTAAGCGCTGCCATACCTTGGTTGTATGGTCTTTGCTTCTGGTAGGAGGCTGATTTTTGTGTTGGTGGCATGCACAGCCTTGAAGATTTGAAGCACAAGTTACTTTATCTTACTTTGCCATTTGTTCCACGGACTCAGCACTGAGTTTTTTTTCACTTTCTGGTGATTGGACTGCAACATACAGGTGAAACTCGAAAAATTAGAATATCGTGCAAAAGTTCATTTATTTCAGTAATACAACTTAAAAGGTGAAACTAATATATGAGATAGACTCATTACATGCAAAGCAAGATAGTTCAAGCCGTGATTTGTCATCATTGTGATGATTATGGCTTACAGCTCATGAAAACCCCAAATCCACAATCTCAGAAAATGAGAATATTACATGCAATCAATAAAACAAGGATTGTACATAGAACAATATCGGACCTCTGAAAAGTATAAGCATGCATATGTTCTCAGTACTTGGTTTGGGCCCCTTTTGCAGCAATTACTGCCTCAATGCGGCGTGGCATGGAAGCTATCAGCCTGTGGCACTGCTGAGGTGTTATGGAAGACCAGGATGCTTCAATAGCGGCCTTCAGCTCTTCTGCATTGTTCGGTCTCATGTCTCTCATCTTTCTCTTGGCAATGCCCCATAGATTCTCTATGAGGTTCAGATCAGGCGAGTTTGCTGGCCAATCAAGCACAGTAATCCCACGGTCATTGAACCAGGTTTTGGTGCTTTTGGCAGTGTGGGCAGGTGCCAAGTCCTGCTGGAAAATGAAGTCAGCATCCCCATAAAGCTCGTCTGCGAAAGGAAGCATGAAGTGCTCCAAAATCTCCTGGTAGATGGCTGCGCTGACCCTGAACTTAATGAAGCACAGTGGACCAACCCCAGCAGATGACATGGCTCCCCAAATCAACATAGACTGTGGAAACTTCACTGGACTTCAAGCACCTTGCAGTGTGTGCCTCTCCATTCTTCCTCCATACTTGGGGTCCTTGTGCCTCTCCATTCTTCCTCCATATTCTGGGTCCTTGGTTTCCAAATGAGATGCAAAAGTTGCTCTCATCAGAAAAGAGGACTTTGGACCACTGAGCAACAGACCAGGTCTGTTTTTCTTTAGCCCAGGTAAGACGCTTCTGACGTTGTTTGTTGTTCAGGAGCGGCTTGACAAGAGGAATACGACATTTGAAGCCCATGTCCAGGATCGGTCTGTGTGTGGTGGCTCTTGATGCACTGACTCCAGCCTCACTCCTCTCCTTGTGAAAGTCCCCAATACTTTTGAATGGCCTTTTCCTGACAATCCTCTCCAGGCTGTGGTCATCCCTGCTGCTTGTGCACCTTTTTCTTCCACACTTTTCCCTTCTACATAACTTTCTATTAATGTGCTTTGATACAGCACTTTGGGAACATCCAACTTCAATTGCAATTACCTTTTGAGGCTTTCCCTCCTTATGGAGGGTGTCAATGATGGTTTTCTGCACAACTGTCAGGTCAGCAGTCTTTCCCATGATTGTGATTCCTACTGAACCAGACTGAGAGACCATTTAAAGGCTCAGGAACACTTTGCAGGTGTTATGGCTTAATTAGCTGATTAGAGTGGGACACTTTGAGCCGAGAATATTGCACCTTTTCACAATATTCTCATTTTCTGAGATTGTGGATTTGGGGTTTTCATGAGCTGTAAGCCAAAATCATCACAATTTTGACAAATCACGGCTTGAACTATCTTGCTTTGCATGTAATGAGTCTATTTCATATCTGAGTTTTACCTTTTAAGTTGCATTACTGAAATAAATGAACTTTTGCACGATATTCTAATTTTTCAAGTTTCAGCTGTATATAGTTATATCGTTAGTCTGGCTGAAAAAAGACAAAAGTCCATCCAGTTCAACAATAAAAAAAAAAAGTTAAAATCCTATACCCACAGTTGATCCAGAGGAAGGCAAAAAAAAAACCCAGCAAAGCATGATCCAATTTGCTCCTGAAGTTAAAAAAATTCCTTCCTGATCCCCCGAGAGGCAATCGGATATTCCCTGGATCAACTTTACCTATAAATTTTAGTATCCAGTTATATTCTGTGTATCCAAGAAAGAATCCAGGACTTTTTTTTTTTAAAGCAATCCACTGAGCTGGCCAGAACCAACTCTTGAGGGAGTCTATTCCACATTTTCACAGCTCTTACTGTGAAGAAACCTTTCCGTGTTTGGAGATTAAATTTCTTTTCCACCAGACGTAAAGAGTGCCCCCTTGTCCTCTGTGATGACCTCAGGGTGAATAGCTCTACACAGAGTTCACTATATGAACCACTGATGTATTTATACATGTTGATCATATCCCCCCTTATGTATTATACATGTTGATCATATCCCCCTTATGTACTATACATGTTGATCATATCCCCCTTATGTATTATACATGGAGATCATATCCCCCCTTATGTATTATACATGGAGATCGTATCCCCCTTATGTACTATACATGGTGATCGTATCCCCCCTTATGTATTGTACATGGAGATCATATCCCCCTTATGTACTATACATGGTGATCGTATCCCCCTTATGTACTATACATGTTGATCATATCCCCCCTTATGTATTATACATGGAGATCATATCCCCCCTTATGTATTATACATGGAGATCATATCCTCCCTTATGTATTATACATGGAGATCATATCCCCCCTTATGTATTATACATGGAGATCATATCCCCCCTTATGTATTATACATGGTGATCATATCCCCCCTTATGTATTATACATGGAGATCATATCCCCCCTTATGTATTATACATGGTGATCATATCCCCCCTTATGTATTATACATGGTGATCATATCCCCCCTTATGTATTATACATGGAGATCATATCCCCCCTTATGTATTATACATGGAGATCATATCCCCCCTTATGTATTATACATGGAGATCATATCCCCCCTTATGTATTATACATGGTGATCATATCCCCCCTTATGTATTATACATGGAGATCATATCCCCCCTTAATCTCCTTTTCTCAAGAGAGAATAAATTCAGTTCCTCTAATCTTTCCTCATAGCTGAGCTCCTCCATACCTCTTATCAGTTTGGTTGCCCATCTCTGTACTTTCTCCAGTTCCCCAATGTTCTTTTTGTGAATTGGTGCCAAAAACTGAACTGCATATTCCAGATGAGGTCTTACTAATGATTTGTACCGGGGAAATGATATCTCTCTCTCTGGAGTCTATACCTCTTAATACAAGAGAGGATTTTGCTCGCTTTAGAAGCCGCAGCTTGGCATTGCTGCCATTATTAAGAGTGTGATCTAACAGAACTCCCAGATCCTTCTCCACCATTGATTCCCCCAGTTGTACCCCCCCCCCCAGTATGTATGATGCATGTATATTCTTAGCCCCAAATTGTCTTTATATTCTTCATATCCAATTTTTTATTTGTAGCAATTTATGTATTATTATTGTAATCAGTTATGTTTGTTTCAGCACTTTATTAGGCTGTGTTTGTCACTTTTGAAATAGGAATTTTTTTTTAGTTTATGAATTCCGTATATAGGCACTTTATTTGAATATAGGTGTTCTATACGTATATAGGATTTTTCAACAGCTCAACACATTCAGGAGATTTAATTTGGTTTGTGTTGTGGTAGGAATACACAGCGAGTGCAGCTGTTGGACATCATATTTTTCTGTTTTTGTTTTCACTTGATTTTAATTGCTGATTTGTGGCACACAAATCACAGGGTAGTAAGTACAAAAAACAAGATATGGAAGCAGCAAATTGCCTCCCTGACGCCTGTCAAATACCTCTTAAAACTGATCCACCACAGATCGTTTTTCAGAAGGGCAGCAAGCACTGCTGCGTGTGTAAACCTAGCCATAATGTCTGCGTCCGTATTAAACTGGCGGCTTCTCCTAGGTAGCTGTGAGACATAATAGTTACAAAGCAGCACAGACACACATTAAGAGTACTTAAATAGAAGTTTAATGTAAAACAATATTACAAAAATACAAAAATGTAAAAAAGTCATTTACAAACATAAAAAATACATATATACATGTAAACTAAAATGACTGCATAGGTGAATCCAGAAACAGCTGTGCAAAGTAATAATGTGCTGTTACCTACTGATAGCAATAGCTATTCTATATCCTAGAACACGGGTGTCAAACTGGCGGCCCTCCCCATGAGGCATTGCAAGATTTATATATTTCAGGTGCTTATATAGCGCCATCAATATACGTAGCACTTTACATATATATTGTACATTCACATCAGTCCCTAACCCTCAAGGGGTGTACAATCTAAGGTCCCTAACCTACATTCATACATACACATACTAGGGACAATTTAGACAGGAGACAATTAACCTACCAGCATGTCTTTGGAGTGTGGGAGGAAACCGGAGTAGCCGAAGGAAACCCATGCAGGCACAGGGAGAACATGCAAACTCCAGGCAGGTGGTGCCGTGGCTGGGATTCGAACCAATGACCTTAGTACTGCCAGGCTGAAGTGATAACCATTTAGCCACTGTGCTGCCTAAGATTGACAGTTACAAGCATGACTCCCAAAGGTAGAGGCATGATGGGACTTGTAGTTTCACAACAGCTGGAGGGCCGCCAGTTTGACACCCCTGTCCTAGAAGAACATTTGATAGTAGCTGGAGAATTGAGCTTCCCAGGTCATTGGTGTGTCATGGCAAACACAGAGAGGGCTCCTCTGTACAAAAATACAAGTTGCTTGGCTATTATCCTGATCCTCTCACTTCAATACTTTTACTGATCTGGAAATAGCAGGCAGATAAGGATTTCCTGAGCTGCATATTCTGGGTCAGACTTGAAGTTTAGAGGCCAGGTTACAATAGCAATCAGGCATCCAGCATCTTTAGGGCTCATGTACACTGCAGCTGATAAACTCACGTTTAGGAGCTTTTCTGCGTTTTTTTCAGCAGCCCCTGAACTCCCCCTAATGTCTCCTATGTGTCCATGTACACATCGTCATTTACAGGCAGTTGAGTTTACAGTCGTTTTTTTGAATGCACCAAACTTGTGTTCAGGAGTAGATTTTACCAGCTTTTTAAATACCAAACGCTTGCAAACGCGGTTAACTGCGTTTATAAGTGTTTGCGTTTAGAAGCGTTTTTTAACTGTTCCATGTCCAGATGCTGTCCGGAGCCTTTTTTCATCATCAGAAATGCATGCAAAGCGTTTTCCATGTATTCAGATGGACCCGGTACACCAGCGCAGTCAGTTCCAGGTTCTGCGTGAAGGAAAAAAATGGTAGAACGCGCCGCATTATGCTCATGATGGGATCCATAGTGAAGACAACCAGAAAAGACAGGTCATCTCAACACATACTGCTCTCTCTGCTTCTGCTCTCTCTATTTCTCTCAAAATGTCTGAAATAGTTAATTATTTACGGTTTTTCAGTGCATTCTGGGCATTTGGGAAGGTCTCCTGAGGTTATCTTTTAAAAATAATTCTAAAGGCAAACGCACATAAACGCGGTATGCAAACGCGGCTAAACTGACGTTTTTTAACCTACAGTACATTTTCCAGCAGTCAGTTTCCATCATTCAGAAGATTTTTCCAAGCGCCCCGTATACATGAGCCCTTAGAACAAGGTCAACAATGGCAGTCCCTATTTGAACTCATGAAAGGTTTACATCATATCCTTTACTGAGAGAAACAGGCATGATGCCATAGCTGTACAGCATCTGAAAATGCTAGCTGCCTGGCTGCCTCTGACTTCAAGGCTGACTCATTGACCTGGCACCAGCATGCAGCACATGAAGTCAGTAGTTCATATTTGCATGCATGTTCTTGGTCAGTTACACAAACAGTATTGAAGCCAGAGGGTTGACTTGATAGCCAGGCAACAATCATTGTCACAACAAGAGGTCAGTAATGGCAGCTAAAATATTTGCCTCAAGTACAGGTTTCCTATAAAGTAGAATTTCAAAGTATCCCCAACTACTCTTAAAAAACTGTCCCCTCCCCCCTCCAAACACCTAATTTTACCAAATGAGGAAAGAACAAAGAGAGGGCGCACAGGCCTAGTGCATTACCAGAAAAATGTTTAATAAGAAACAAAATAGGTGTTGTACTCACAAACGAGAAAAAAGTTAAGGCACATCATAAAAGAACAGCTGGGTCAGCACCGCGCTGAGTAACAGTCCGCCAAGGGCTCTGAGGAAGAGGCAAGTCCTCGAAACGCATCAGCCTATTGGATGTCTATACTCCCCATTGCGGACTGTTACTCAGCGCGGTGCTGACCCAGCTGTTCTTTTATGATGTGCCTTGACTTTATTGTCGTTTGTGAGTACAACACCTATTTTATTTATTAAACATTTTTTCTGGTAATGCACTAGGCCTGTGCGCCCTCTGTGTGTTCTTTCCCCATTCAGTATATTTGGATTCCCCCGGTCCATTTGAGGGCAGCAAGGTGTGCATGTCCCATGACATTCTTAATGTGGTTGTCAAGTCCATCCCAAGCGCAGGAGCATTTGTGCTTGCTGACCTATTTTTACCACCCTGCGTAAGAACGATGTATATCCACTTCAAGACCAAGCCCTTTTCTGATGCTTTTCATTTACATGTAACAATCACTAGAAAATTACTTGGAACCCCCAAACATTCTATAATTTTTTTAAAGCAGAGGTCCTACAAAATTAAATAGTGGGTGTTACAATTTTTTTATGTCGTAAGGTATTTGCGCAACGGTTTTTAAAACGCAATTTTGGAAAAACACGCTTTTTTGCATTTTAATGCACAAAAACACAATACCCAATTTTTTGGTAAAATGTAAAAGATGTTATGCCACGTAAATAGATTCAAAACATGTCACGCTTTAAAATTGCGCACATATGTCAACATATGGCAACAAACTACGTACATTTTATTATCCATAGGCAATGATTTAAAAGACTTTATGAGCTCCCAACATTAGATTTACACAGGTCTGGTGCTAGAAGTAATGCCCTCAATCTGACGTTTGCGGTGATACCTCACGCGTTGTGTGATCGCTGTTTATGGAAGTATGATGGAGCGATTTCGTGTGCAATTTTTTAAAAATTATTTTATATTGATTTTTATTTTTACACTCTCCCTTTAAAAATGTTTTGGATCATTTTTATTCTTATCACAGGGAATATAAATATCCCTTGAAATGAGCAATAGGCAGTGACAGGTCCTCTTTACTGAGAACTCTGGGGATCTCTCCTCTGCCCTTCAAAGCTTCAGATCATACCAAGACCAGTGTGGTCAGATGCTTTTTTCAAACTACTAAGGGTTTGTTTACATCCGGTGAAAACGCAAGTCACGAAATAGTGGTCACTTCTAGTTTCTTAGGCCATAAAGATAATCGGAGCTGTTCCCGTCCCACTGCTTGTAAAAGCAATCCAGTGGCTAATCAGTAGCTAGGATTGCTTTTACAAGAAAGCTGACTGCCAGCTGAAAAAACAATTATCTTGCTATACCCAAAGTCCAGTGACATACTGGTATGTCGCTAGTCCTTAAAGCAGAGTTCCAGCTGAAAAAATAAAAGTCAGCAGCTACAAAAACTGTAGCAGCTGACTTTTAAAATACAGCCACTTACTTGTCCCTCAGTCCAGCGGTGTCCTCACCATGACTGGTTTCACCGGCCGTCTTCTCTTCCCAGGGCTGGCATCTTCAGTGTGGGCACCCGGCTGTGACAGCTTGCGGCTTCACAGCCGGGTGCCCACTGCGCATGCGCGAGAAGCGCTGAGACTTTGTGAATGGCCCTGTGGTCCGGGACCTGTCACATGTCCCAGAAGACCACAGGAAGGGGGGAATGATGACCTCCGCTTCCGATCGCAGCGGAAGTGGGAGTGGGTACCTGTCAAATTCAGGTACCCACTCCCCAAAGGTGCCAAACCTTAATGGGGAGCGGGGGACAAAGCACTAACGCGGAACGTCCCATTTTGGTTGGAGCTCCGCTTTAAGTGGTTAAACTTGCCTATTTTCAGGCCGCTCTGGTCGGGTCACGTGATCCCCTGTGTTAGCCAGCAGTGGCTGCAGGAGAGAGACCAATCCGACCAATGGCTAGTAATGCCTGGAGCAGTGATGTCTCCCATAGGCTCCAATAGTAAGAATAGGTGTGAGGAGGGGGAAGGGGTTGTTTTGGGAGTATTAAAAGATTCTTTACAATATCCCAAAGTACTCTAAGTCGGCAATCAAAGGGCAAATCACTAGAGGGGGCGACTATCCAACAGACCTACATCTCATAATACATGCACTATATTCCCAATACTGCAGGTAGCCTAGCTCCTCTGAAAACACTAGTGGATGAGGTTATACCAGTAATGAAAGAGTCAGTGGTTTAAATAATAATAAAAAAAAAAAAAAAAGTTAAAGGGGTGGCTGCAATGAAAGGGATCTCATCATACCAAGAATATAAATAGTACTGCAGCATAGTGTAGCCTATAATGTATATTGGAGCAAAGCAGTGCGGTCCGATGTACATGACGTCCTAAAGGCTTGTGCTGGATCCAAGTACAGAGGATTGCTCCCATCTAGTGTCCTTGAATATACAGCGCATTCATAGAGTATTCAGACCCCCTCTACTTTTTTTCCCCCAGGAATTATTATTCCAGGCTGCAGACGTCGGCATTGTCAGAAGCTGCCCCTAGAACCATTAGAGCAGTGTTTCTCAACTCCAGTCCTCATGGACCCCCAACAGGTCATGTTTTCAGGATTTCCCTCAGATGAAACAGCTGTGGTAATTACTAAGGCAGTGAAACTGATCAAATCACCTGTGCAAAATAATGGAAATCCTGAAAACATGACCTGTTGGGGGTCCATGAGGACTGGAGTTGAGAAACACTGCATTAGTGGAATGTGAGCTGGGGGCACCTGGTACTCTAGAATCAGACATGTTGGAACCATGTGGTGGTAACATACAGACCAGGGTGACTAGATGCTGTTAGGAAATATTAATGGCTTGTATTAAAATCTGGTATCTCTTTAGTGAAAACCAGATTTAGGCTCCATATACAGTGCAGCTGATAAACTCACGTTTAGGAGCTTTTCCTGCGTTTTTTTCAGTAACCCCTGAAGTCTCCCTAATGTGTTCCTATGTGTCCATGTACACATCGTCATTTACAGGCAGTTGAGTTTACAGTCGTTTTTTTGAACGCAGAAAACTTGTGTTCAGGAGTAGATTTTATCAGCGTTTCAAACGCAAAACACTTGTAAACGCGGCTAACCGCGTTTATAAGTGTTTGTAAAAATGTTTTAACGCTTCCATTTCCAGATGCTGTCCAGAGCCTTTTTTCATCATGAAAAATGCATGCAAAGCGGTTTCCCGGTACTCAAATGGACCCGATACATCATACTTAGAGGTTTCGCATGAGAGAAAATATGTTAGACGCTGCTGCAATAATTTCTGCACAGAAATGAGCCGGAACACATCCAAACACCACAAAAAAAAAAAAAGTTGTTTACAGGCAGCTGAGTTTACAGTCGTTTGTCGTTTTTTTGAACGCACCAAACTTGTGTTCAGGAGTAGATTTTATCAGCGTTTCAAATACCAAACGCTTGCAAATGCGGTTAACTGCGATTATAAGTGTTTGCGTTTAGAAGCGTTTTTTTTAACTGTTCCATATCCAGATGCTGTCCAGAGCCTTTTTTCATCATCAGAAATGCATGCAAAGTGTTTTCCATGTATTCAAATGGACCCGGTACACCAGCGCAGTCAGTTCCAGGTTCTGCTTGAAGGAAAAAAATGTTAGAATGTGCTGCATTATGCTCATGATGGGATCCATAGTGAATACAACCAGAAAAGACAGGTCATCTCAACACATACTGCTCTCTCAGCTTCTGCTCGCTCTATTTCTCTCAAAATGTCTGAAATAGTTATTTTTTTTTACTGTTTTTCAGTGCATTCTGGGCATTTTGGAAGGTCTCCTGAGGTTATCTTTAAAAAAAATGCTTCTAAATGCAAACGCACAAACGCAGCATGCAAACGCGGCTAAACTGGCGTTTTTAACCTACAGTACGTTTTCCAGCAGTCAGTTTCCATCATTCAGAAGATTTTTCCAAGCGCCCCGTGTACATGAACGCGGTACGCAAACGATTTTTAACCTACGTTTTCCAGCAGTTTCCATCGCTCAGCAGTGCCCCGTGTCCATGCACACAGACAGTAATCAACGTTTTCTGGCTGGAATAAAAAAACCCAGGACTAGTAGGTTTCTAGAGGAATTTTTTAACTGTAAAAACGCTCTAACACTGAAAAACGCTGTATGTACAACACCACAAACTGGTGTTTTTTCACCCAAAAAAAAAGTTTTTTTTCCGTAAAAAAAAAAAAAAATGCGGGGAAGCGCCACTAAACGCCAATGCAAAAACGCTAATAAAAGCAGAAAAACTCAAATTTTTAACGTGACTTTACACAGCTAACATTACCAGCGTTATTAAAACGCCCCGTGTGCATAAGGCTAGGTGCTGTAAAAATGCTCTAATGCTAAAAAACTTCGCAAACCGGCGGTTTTTGACCCAAAAAAAGTTTTTTTTCATAAAAAAAGAAAAGAAAAGGAAAACGCCGTTAAATGCCAATGTAAAAACACTAAAAAAAAAAAAAAAAAAAAGCAGAAAAACTCATGTTTTTAACGTGACTTTATACAACGAACGTTACCTGCGTCATCAAAACATCTCGTATGCGTGGGGACTTAAGGCTAGGTGCTGTAAAAACCCTCTAACGATGAAAAATTACGCAAACCGGCGTTTTTTGACCAAAAAAAATTTTTTTTTTCTTAGAAAAAAAAGAAAAAAAAAAGGAAAAAAGAAAAGGAAAACGCCGTTAAATGCCAATGTAAAAACACTAAAAAAAAAAAAAAAAAAAGTAGAAAAACTCATGTTTTTAACGTGACTTTATACAACTAATGTTACCTGCATCATCAAAACATCTCGTATGCGTGGGGACTTAAGGCTAGGTGCTGTAAAAACGCTCTAACACTGAAAAACGCAGCAAACTGGCATTTTTTGACCAAAAAAAGTTTTTCTTCTGTAAAAAAAAAAAAAAAAAAAAACGCAGGAAAAACGCTGTTAAACGCCAATGTAAAAACACGAAAAAAAAAAAAAGCAGAAAAACTCACGTTTTTAATGTGACTTTATACAACTAACGTTACCAGCGTCATGAAAACGCCCCGTGTGCGTGGGGCTAGGCGCTCGGACTCTAGAAACGCCATATAAACATTGTGTGCATGGAAAAATCAGCACAATCTGCAGCACAAGTGAGTGGCCATGGATGTGCCGGTGGCAGACCTGTTTTAGGCCATGCCCGTTTCACTAGAACTGCAGAAACAGTGTAAAAAGTGTGAAGGCATTTATTACATTTATTACATATCGTTTCTCAAAAATGTATTTATGTACATCGAAATGATCAGCCTTACATTACCTCTGTATATACAGCTGATCAGTCGCAACAACTTAAGGCGGAACCAGGGGCGGACTGACCATATGGAAACTCAGAAACTGCCCGAGGGCCTAGGGTCAATAGGGGAGATGCCCCTGGTTTCATAGACTTTTTTGAGTGTGGGCAAGGACACAGGGGCCCCATGATCCCCTATTGCCCGGGGGCCCCATGAGCTGTCAGTCTGCCCCTGGGCAGAAATAAAGGCTCTTTTATGAAACATTGCTGACAGGTAGGCTATTGCTCTCGTGTGTTCTGAATGTGCCCTGCAGCATGTATGTGCAGCTCAGAGTACATGCCTAACATGCCTTAGTGTCAGGATAAAATAACTTTTTGCATACATGTGCGGGAATTACATCATCCGGTGCCAGCGAATCAAGATGGCCGAAGACGCTGAACCCAGTGCCAAAGCAATGAGACATTGCGGCTGCAGCAGTGCTGGAGGGGTTCCTGCTCATCCATTCCATTAGGACCACAGCCCACCCAACATGTTACAAATGTAGTTCCACTCTAAGGCCTGGTTCGCACCAACGCAGCTTTAGATGCTTTTTGCAGAAACACACTATAATCCATTTAAGATGGTATCCTAGAGAACACGTTCAAATCTATGCGGTTCTTTTTTTTTATTGGCAATGCGTTTTTTAAAATGGTCAAAGACTTTTTTTAAAAAGGCAAAACGGTGCATTTTTGGTTCAAAAGACTTAATTGGAGACACTGCAGAAAATGTGTGGTGCGTTTTTTATGCGTTTTGAACCACTTGCCCTCCATAGGATTTATCCCCCTTCCTGACCAGGCCATTTTTTTGCAATACAGCGCTGCGTTACTTTAACTGACAATTAAACATGCAATGTTGCACCCAAATGAAATTTACGTCCTTTTTTCCCCACAAATAGAGCTTTCTTTTGGTGTTATTTGATTGCCTGTGCGTTTACTTTTTTGGCTATAAACAAAAAAATTGTCAATTTTCAGAAAAAAACAGTATTTTTGACTTTTTGCTTTTTAAACATGTCCAGTAAAAAAAAATACTAAAAAAATTAAATTATTTTAATAAATTTAGGCCAAAATGTATTCAGCTCCATGTATTTGCTAAAAAAAAAATCCTAATACATGGAAATGAATTGGTTCACGTGAACGTTATAGCATTTACAAATGGCGGAATGGATACTGGAATTTTTTTACTAGTAATGGCGGTGATCAGCGACTTATAGCGGGACTGCAGCCGGCATTCTGACACTGGGGAGGAAATGACTTGGTGCCATTGACATCCCCAGTGACACCAATACATTGATCAGTGCTAATAAAAAACACTGACACTGTACTAATGGCACTGGGCAGGAAGGGGTAAACATCTGAGGTGATCAAAGGGTTAACTGTGTGCTGTTTCACAGTATGCTGTGTTTTCCACTGTAAGCCCACCGCAAAGCAATACAAAGCAGTGTGCAGGAGCTGACGGGAGAGATCTGTGTTGTTTATACACAGGTCTCTCCCCCATCGGAGATACTCAGTGATCACAAGGTGCTGGCGAGAAATCACTGGCCTGGACTCGTTGATTGACAGCCAAGGCCGCGAATGGCGACATGGGTAGGGCACGCACGCCCCCCACTCCGAATTGCAAAATTACATCATTTTGCGCACTCGTACCACCCTGTAGCAGTATTTCTGCTATAGGGCGGTGCGGAACCGGTTAATCTGCCCAACAACAAATTGAGCAAAAAAAACATAAAAGCTCAAAAAATGTGAAAAACGCAAAACAGCACAAAGAAACAGATCAAACGGAAGATGCATAGGTGTGTGAACCAGGCCTTAGGTTTTTCACCGAGAGCTGGACAGTATAACTAAATGCAAATTTATTTTTTCTGTTTTGGACAGAGAGGAGATGGAATAGAACACTTGTCAGGTGCTTATTGCTGTCTGTCCCCATAATAGCTGGTTCACATATATGCGTTTTGAACCTCATCCAATTCGCATGTCATGTGAAATAACATTGGTTTCTACTACGCTTGTACACACACACATGCGGTGCAACCGGCAGTGCAGATTCAGTGCGAATTGAAGACTCCTGTCAGTTTTCTGAGCAGTGCGGTCCGCCTCAGGTGCAACTTCAGGCTCATTGACTTCTATGCGAACGCTTCTAAATTGTACATGTCATCAATTGTGAACAGGATAAAATCCTGGCCTGATTCCTGATCTAAACCTGACCTGAACAGCAGAACCACTTTGTCAATTAGCTGTGAAAACGAAACTTAAACTCGCACTGCACATGTGTGAATCCACAGTTCAGGAGATTCCCCCTCTCTATTCGTCCTGTTTACTATCACCGTTAAAAGTAAAAGAAAAAGAAATCCCAAATTTTGTGTTTTCCTCAGAAAAGTAATAGAGGGGAAATTTTGCAATGGGGATTTCGTCCCTTCCTGTTTTGGCTATGGGACAGGAACTGAAGGGAAATCTCCCCAATGGGACACAGATGGCAAAAAAATAAACTTTCATGGGTTAGAACCCTTCCTTGATCTATCCAAAAAGTTTAAAAAAAAAAAAATTTAAGTTGCTTCAGGAATGTGCAATTCTACAGGCCACTAAAAGGGTGATAAACTAGCGCTGGATAGGGTAAAAAAGCTGCTAGCATGAAAGGTAAAAACCTCTAAAACCTTCTGTAAACTCATATAATATAAGCATGCAGTGCTAATAATGTAATAGGAGCATAAAGTATATATAACATATATAAAAAAAAGTCCAAATGTTATCAATATAAAATAAGTGACTATATAGTGATTATACTGTAACCTATAACAGCAATCAAAGTAAGTAAAACAAGTAGATAAGCGCACTATGGCGTTGTAAAAATTCACATGTGAAAATGTCCACCAGGATTACACTCGTTCAACACCAGGGGGAACCAGCCTTTGATAACGTGCATGCGCATGAAACATGTAAGGGAGGTGCCCTATCCTATGACGTCACCCCGCACGGCCCACGTGGACGGCCAGCGGCCATTTTGATTACTGTCATTCTGCCTTAATGTGCGTGTGTTTTCTCTTATACTCCTATCCCCATAATTTATTAAAGTACTACACTATGGGAATTCTTTCTGCTCTGGCTCGTTTGTTATGAGCCCCCCCCCCCCCCCCTTTAAGGAGATCTTTGGTGACCTCGCATTATCTACACGTGTGGTTCCCCCTGGTGTTGAACGAGTGTACTCCTGGTGCCTGGATGTCCTGATGGTGTGCTGCCTACTTTACTGATGCTCACTAGATGACCCCCAGTGTTCCAATTACCAGATGTTGATGACCAGGAGTTGGTCTTAATATACTCCAATGCGCATTGATTTGCGCTCTCTGGTTAGTGCAATCTACACTCATTTATCTCAACACTATTATCACGGATTCCCACCAATATACTGTGATTGAACTTTGGATTTATGCACCTTATAAACGCCAACTCTGGACGTTTTCAAATGTGAATTTTTACAACGCCATAGTGCGCTTATCTACTTACTTTGATTGCTGTTATAGGTTACAATATAATCACTATATAGTCCCTTATTTTATATTGATAACAATTGGACTTTTTTTCTATATGTTATATGTACTTTATGCTCCTATTACATTATTAGCGCTGCATGCTTTTATTATATAATTCTACAGGCTAGTTTTCTGAAAGCTGCAGTAAGTAGTTTACCAACAGATTGACTGGAATTCAGACTAGTTACCGTGGGGTAGTAAAATATCCCCTAAAACTATAACTAATTTAGTTAGCTAATAAAAAAGTAAAGTAGCACATCGCCTCCACACTTTTCTAACCACACACTTTGTAACAGGCATGTGATGCGGTGGACTTGATCACGAATGAGGGTTTGTGCTCTTTTGAGGCCACAATTCATTTTCTCGGAGTTCAGGTGGTCAAACCGTGAGCTCAGCAAAACAACAAAGGAGCAAGCAAAGGGCCCCGGACAAGACATTTAAGGTGCGTAACTTGTAGAAAGAGGAGTATTGTGCAGCTTTTAACACTTTCTTATATTTAGCTGCTTTATATCAGGATAATTAGCTAAGGCAGGTAAAGTGTATAACACGGATTATCTCCTTACAACAGCACCTGAAAGTGGGTGAGATATATTAGGCAGCAAGTGAACATGTTGTCTCTGAAGTTGATGTGCTGAAAGCAAATGCACTTGGGGAGCGAAGGCTGGCCTGTGTAGTATTATCCAATAGAACTACTTAGCTCAAATTTCTGAAAAAGTTAATGCTGGTTCTGATAGAGAGATGTCACAACATACAGTGCATCGCAGTTTGCGGTGTATAGGGCTGCAGAGGAACAGACAAGTCAGGGTGCCCATGCCGAAGTCCACAGCCAAAGGTGCCTACAGCGGGCACATGAGCATCAGAACTGGACCACATTGCAATGGAAGAAGGTGGCCTGGTATGATAAATCCAAAAACAGTTTGCGGAACACAATGACAGGTTCAAGGTGTTAACTACAAACTTGGCCTTCAAATTCTCCAGATCTTGATCCAATCAAACATCCGTGGCATGTGTTGGAAAAAAAGTGCAACCCATGGAGGTCCCACCTCACAAGTGTCAGGATTCTAAGGAATCTGCTACTGACAGCATGGTGCCAGGCGTACCTTCAGAGGTCTAGTGGAGTCCATGCCTTTACGCTTTATGATGGCTTGTTATAATGTTTTGTCTGATTGGTGTATAGTAGAAACAACCTACCTGGAGACAAAAACAAGCTCAGAATTGTCCTTACAGTGGGTGTCTTCGTACATCAATCATCTCCATGTTGGACATCAATGGCATGACACTTATATTACTTCTACGAACGTCTCGCCGGGATATGGGCAAGAACATAAGTGGTCTTTGACAAACACCATCATTTGGTTGCATCACTCTGTTGTTCAGTGGTTCAATCACAGTGTCCCTATGTCTAAGCTCTTCCAGTCCTGCCTGCTCTTCAGAAGGTAGGGAGGAGCGCCTCCATGTGGGTGGCAATGGCACATGTAGCAAGTCCTCTCTTGGCCTCAGGTTGCGCTCTGCAGCAAGTGGTTGACTGTTCAAGTTATTTTCTTCAGCACACCCAACTAAGGGGACATGTCGGTCAGCATTAAGAAGGACCCTGCCATCTCCTTGAGGAGCTTTAAAAGAGGAAATAAGATGGATTAGCATGTTGCAGACCATAACTGCTGCTTGCAAGGACTTTGAGAACTCTTACCTTTCACTTGATTTACTGCAGCATTCAGAGGGACGGCCATTTTGTTCAGTCTCTGACTAAGCTCCTGATGAGCCCACATGTACCAGTTAAGCTCCTTCTCAAGCATCTGGATCCTGCCTTCATACTGTCTTTTGCTTCCAGCCAATCCCTCGCCCATTTGGTCTGATAGACAAAGAAAAGTCAGCAAATTTAGTCCAAAAGTCCATACCAGTTCTACAAAGATGGCTGTCACACAGATCAAAAACCTAAAGTTGTTCTTTTGTTTTCTAACTTCTTTTTTTTCTAACTACACAATTTATACAGGACAAGCCTTGGGTACTGCACCCAGGAAATACTACATACCGGGAAGCTACATTATTGTTGCCATGTTATTTAGATTGCTTATAATTTTTACTTCTTTTTTTAGACTAAGGATAATGTCTAGATATACATTTCCTTGTGTCGGAATCACAGTTAATCTCTGAAGTATATGTGTACCATGCTCCAATGACTGTACTGTGTTTTATTCAGAAGCCTACTAGGTCTTCTTGTTCCTGTTTGACTTGAAAAGGAAAAAATAATTACATAAATGAACAAAACTTAAAATTGTAAAATCCTTGTCAAGATTTATCACACGGATTCCAGTGTGATATGATTATGATATATGATTTGGTCAATCATAGTTTAGGAAGACCTCAAGACCACTGCATATGCTTTAGAGCAGGGATATTGAATTCAAATAAACGAAGGTTTGATCAGTAACATTTGCGATTATCCGAATCGCATGTTTGTGCGAAGATTCCTTTACAACACAGCCCCCTTACATCAGTGTCCTCAGCCCCCCATATCTCAGTCTGCCACTTCACATCACAGTTTTTACTTCAGAGTAGTGTTCTCAGGCCTCCTTTCAGATTACCCCCACCTCCTTCACAGTTTGTGTACTGAATGCCCTTTACCTATCACACCCCGCCCATTGTCTTCAATCCCCCTTTAAATAAACACCACCCCCCACAGTACAGCTCCTTTCACCCCCCCCCCAGCACTGCCCCTCTGCACATCACCAGCTTCCCCTTTCACAGCACTGCTCCCCTTTACATCTCCCCCTACTGACTGCACTTCCACCCCTTTACATCACCCTCCTAGTGCACTGGCTTCCCCCACATCACACAATCCCCTCCACAGTAGTGCGCTCTGCCCTCTTCACTCCATCCCACAGTACTATCTCCCCTTTACATCAACCAAACCACAGCTCTGCTCCCCCTTTACATTACCTTCCTCCCATAGCACTGCCCCCCTTACACATCACATTCTACCCCCACACTAGTGTGCTCTGCCCTCTTCACATCACCCCCCCCCCCCCCCCATCACCCTCCTAGTGCACTGGCTTCCCTCACATCACAACCCCCTCCACAGTAGTGCTCTCTGCCCTCTTCACATCACCCCCCCACAGTACTGCCTCCCTTCACAGGCCACCATAGTACTACCTCCCCTTTATATTAACCCGCACCACCACCACAGCTCTGCCCCACCTTTACATTATCTCTCTCCCATAGCATTGCTCCCCTTTCACATCACATTCTACCCCCATACTAGCGTGCTCTGCAATCTTGATATCCATGCCAGCCCCACCCCACTCCAGCACTGTCCCCTTTTACATCAAACCCCCCCCCCCCCTGCCCCAAAGCACCCCCCCCCATGTTGAGGGCTTGGTATGGTTCGGGGGGGGGGGGGGGGGGAGTGGCGGTGCGCTTGCTCACTCGTTCCCCCCCCCCCCTCTTTTCCTGACCTGCATGCTCGGATAAGGGTCTGGTATGGATTCCGGGGGGGGGGGGTCCCCCACGCTATTTTTAAAAAAAAATTTGGTGTGGGAGTTCCCCTCAAAATCCATACTAGGCCCGAAGGGCTTGGTATGGATGGGAGGGGGAACCCCACACCGTTTTTTTTTTAAATTTATTATGGTGCCGGTTTTTAAATGTAATTACCGCTTTTTTTTTTCTTTACTATAGCTCAGAAATTCAGCTGTCACTTTCCCTCAGCTAAAAGAAAGAAAGTTTTATTTTAGCTTATTTCCCCGAGAAACAATGTTTCCTTTTAGTTTCTTAAAAGAAACAAAGTTTCCGTTAACTCCTGGGAAAGTGACAGCTAATTCTGTGAGCTATAGTGAAGAAAAAAAAAAGCCGGCAATTGCATTTAAAAATCGGCACCGACATACACTTCGTACTGCAAAAAAAAAAAATAGTAAACCAAGGCATTATTTTCAATGGATTTTCATTCGTAAACCGAAAATTACGTTAACGGAGGTATTACTGTAAATTTCCGTGGACTGGTTTTCAGTGATGTTCTAGAATCTTGCTGCAATAATCGCGGAAACCCTTTTGGGTGGAGCTCCGCTTTAAGAATGGAATGTTCTGACAACCAGACATCAGAATCAGACTTAACAGTCAGAAATAGCAGAAGGGAGTACAATATTGTCAATATACTGACTGAGCGACATATCAGACTGGATGTCGCTCCACTTCCTTAAACTGAACCTCTCCAAAACCGAGTTTCTTGTCTTCCCCCCCCCCAGCCCGGACACCACCCCCCATTGACTTCTCCATCACGTCCAACAACGCCACCATCAAACCCACCCCGCAGGCCAGAGTACTTGGTGTCATTCTGGACTCCAACCTATCCTTCCAGCCCCAAGTCCAATCTTTAACTAACTCATGCAGACTCCACCTCCGCAACATCGCCAAAATCCGCACGTTCCTAACCCCAGAAACCACTAAACAGCTCATCCACTCCCTCATCATATCACGACTCGACTACTGCAACTCCCTCCTCACTGGCCTGCCTCGCCGCTGGCTATCCCCGCTTCAGTCGATCCTGAATATGGCTGCCAGACTCATTCACCTTTCCAACCGCTCTGTATCCGCCACCCCCCTCTGCCAATCCCTCCACTGGCTTCCGATTGCGCAACGGATCAAATTCACCGCCTGCTAACTTGCCGACCTCCTTCACTCTTCCTACCACTCCATCCCCCACAGCTATCTCCTCCTGTACCACCATCCCCTCCCTCCTAGATTGTAAGCTCGAAAGAGCAGGGCCCTCGATCCCCTCATGTTTTGCATTGTATTGTATTGTTCTGTCACATGTTCTGTCCCCCTTTGTAATGTACAGCGCTGAGCGAACCATTGGCGCTTTATAAATACTGTATAATAATAATAATATGTGAACACAGCTCATATTCTAATGAACATATCCCACACTGCTTATTACAGAGTCTAAGGTATATAAACAGGACGAAAGCTTTGCTATACCTTGGCATTGCTTTAGCAGGAGTTGTATGTTACGTTCATGTTCCTTCTGCTGCAAGGTCAGCTGACGATCCATTTCCAGACGCTGCCGTTCTAGTGCCACCTCCAACCAGCACACCAGCTGCTGCTGCTCCTCCAGCTTCATATCCAACTCTGAGAAGGCGATCTGCAGTTTGTGCTCCTCCTCACGCAGTGTGACCACCTAGAAAAGGGTTAAGTATGGCAGAATTCATTGATAGCAGTATATGGGGAAATATTATAAATCACGACTATCCTAGGCCCGGTTCACTCCGGTGCGACTTGACAGATCAAACCCGCAAGACAGGTCACACCTTATTTGCTGCTATGGAACCATTCAAATCGGTGTGACTCAAGTTGCAGCAAATTTGAAAAATATTCCTGTACTATTTTTGCACGATTTCATGTGTGGCTTGCATTTATATTTGTGTAAATAAAGTTGCACAGATGGGGGCACGTCGCACATGAAATTGCACAGGTCGGTGGCTTTGAAATTGTGCTGAAGCAGGTCTTGAGAACACCCTGTGGGAGGGGCGAAACGCGTCAACGCACTTCCAGTCTGCGGTTTTTACGCCCTGCGTCACTTCCGGTGAGTGGAACGCTTGCCAAGCGGTGCGTTCCAAGCGGCCATCTTTGATGTTTGTTAGAGCTGTATCCTGTCATCCTCTGCAGAAATAGGTGGTGAGGTTTCTGATATGTGGTTGTGGAAGTCTTGGAATTTATGCTAACTGATGGAGGCAATAAATGAATGCTTTTATTCATCCTTTGAAATGTGAGTGGCCTGGCAATTTTATTAGTACTGCACGGGGTAATAGCAGTATTACACTATTTTATATTTTTTTCCCTTGCACTGCTGTGGAGCTTGGTAAAAGGAGAAGGAAGGAGCGAGTGGAAGGAGAATCCTAAATCCTATATTATTATTATTATACAGTATTTATAAAGCGCAGATAGTTCGCTCAGCGCTGTACATTACAAAGGGGGACAGAACATGTGACAGAACAATACCAATACAATGCAAAACATGAGGGGATCGAGGGCCCTGCTCTTTGGAGCTTACAATCTAGGAGGGAGGGGATGGTGGTACAGGAGGAGATAGCTGGGGGATGGGGTGGTAGGAAGAGTGGAGGAGGTCGGCAAGTTAGCGGGGGGCGGGGCAGGCTTCCCTGAAGAGGTGGGTTTTCCGGGTGCGCCTAAAGGAGAGGAGAGTAGGTGATAATCTGATGGGTTGGGGCAGGGAGTTTCAGAGGATGGGTGACACCCTGGAGAAGTCCTGGAGGCGGGCATGGGAGGAGGAGACCAGGGAACTAGAGAGAAGGAGGTCTTGTGAGGAGCGGAGTGTGCATGCTGGGCGGTACTTGGATATTAGGTCAGTGATGTAGTTCGGGGCAGTATGGTGGACGGCTTTGTACGTCAGTGTTAGGATTTTGAATTTGATCCGTTGCGCAATCGGAAGCCAGTGGAGGGATTGGCAGAGGGGGGTGGCGGAGATGGAGCGGTTGGAAAGGTGAATGAGTCTGGCAGCCGTTTTCAGGATGGACTGAAGCGGGGATAGCCAGCGGCGAGGCAGGCCAGTGAGGAGGGAGTTGCAGTAGTCGAGTCGTGATATGATGAGGGAGGGGATGAGCTGTTTAGTGGTTTCTGGGGTTAGGAACGTGCGGATTTTGGCGATGTTGCGGAGGTGGAGTCTGCACGAGTTTGTTAAAGATTGGACTTGGGGCTGGAAGGATAGGTTGGAGTCCAGAATGACACCAAGTACTCTGGCCTGCAGGGCGGGTTTGATGGTGGTATTGTTGGATGTGATGGAGAAGTCAATGGGGGGTGGTGTCCGGGCTGGGGGGGGGGAAGACAAGAAACTCGGTTTTGGAGAGGTTCAGTTTAAGGAAAGGAGTCCTAGAGGCTATAATGGGGGTTTAAGATCCCAAAAATCCTAAAAGGCGCATTACTCACCATCATCTGGTGAGTGCGGTTGATGTTGGTTTCTCACTGGTGGATGATGGAAGCACAATCTTTTAGGAGAAATAGTCTTTTAAATACACAATCTATTTGGGAGAAACGACTTTTGTTCATTTATTATCATTTTTAATTTTATAATTATTTTTTTGGACACTTTACTATTATTTAATATTTATATTGATTTCTACACCGTATGGAATTGATTTATGTTATTCATCTAGTGAGGGGGTTTTGATTTGCGCTGTTTATTTATATTTCTTATACTAAATTGGTTTATCACACCTGTGCGCAGCAGCAATCCATACCCTTATTATACCTTTGGAGGTTTTTTCCTGTGCGCTGGGGTTTGTTATACAACTTCAAAGCCTCACCAGTGTGAACTGGGTCTTAGATTAAAGGCCCATTCACACTTTAGTTCAACAAAGTAGCAGATGATTTGATGACACACAACGTCCCAAAATAGAAAAGTCATGAAATTATTTCTCTGCTGATCAGGTGTAACTACCAAAAAACTACCACTCTCCAGATGAAAGCTGAGATCAGGCTTACGGTGGGAACACCTGTGTTGTAAGGTGAAAATTGGGGCGCAATTAGGAGTACTTAGAAATAGGAATGAGTAGATAGCAGATTGTGAACTGCAGACTTTGAAAAGATTTGCAAATGTACACCACAACAGGGGTGCAGAATTACCAAAGTGCATGCATCCCTTTTACTCATCTTTTGGCAGGCAATGTATGACCTTCTAACGCAGTGGTTCTCAACCTGTGGGTCGCGACCCCTTTGGGGGTCGAACAACCCTTTCATAGGGGTCGCCTGAGACCATTGGAAAACACATATTTCCGATGTGTAAAGAGCAGCTACTGTGTAGAAAGCAGCTGCTGTGTTGAAAGCAGCTACTGTGTTGAAAGCAGCTACTGTGTTGAAAGCAGCTACTGTGTTGAAAGCAGCTACTGTGTTGAAAGCAGCTACTCTGTTAAAAGCAGCTACTGTGTTGAAAGCAGCAGTATTGAAGGTAAAACGACACTCATGAATTATAATTACTGGGTAAATAATTTTATGGTTGGGGGTCACCACAACAGGAGGAACTGTATTAAAGGGTCGTGGCATTAGGAAGGTTGAGAACCACTGTTCTAACGGGATTAAAGGGTAATTTCTAGCAACCAGTGAAGATGATCAATGAGCTACTAACCCTATGCAGCCAGCACTGCAACTATACCAAAACTGGAACGCTCTCATATTTTGTCCCAGTGAAGTGATTGGGCTCAGGTGATACAGGGAGATTAAACAGATCCTCCTACATAAGTTGTACCGGAAATGCAAAATCACGTATATATACGTGATTTTGTGCACCCGTGCCACAGTATATCTATACGTCGGCGGGGAAACGGTTAATAATCCTCAATAGTAGAGATTTAAAAGAAGCTCCCAACGCGTTTCGGGGTAGATTGCTTCTTCAGGAGACCTTTGGATACTAGGGAATGCATACACATTATTCTTCTCAACATATCATAGCGTGCACATAGTGTCAAAAACATATATGATTTAAACATTTTGTACTCAATAAAATGTAATATTTGTATCTAATGTTTTGAGTTGTGAGTTAATTCCTGAGGATTTGACACCACAAAAAAAAAAAATCCCACTTTCTTCTCTTTCTTGTTTTGTGTCCAGTTCTGAATGGAGTATTCATTTTAGCAATGTTTCATCCAAACTGGTTTCTAAAGAATTCCAATGCCTCTGTTCCTTGACATATAATCCCCATTCACTGAAAGGATTGTATTTTATGTCACTGTCAAAGCTCCCTGTTCACACAACAATGCTTTTCAGACATTCTAATCAAAATCCATAAATTCCTGTCACAGAAAAGAACATCTACAATATTATATCCTTGCACCATAACCCTCCAAATAAAGATACAAAATTTCATAATGAAAAAAGTGAACGTCGGATACAGTATATTTAAAAGTGGTTGTAAACCTCAGATGAAATATGAACAAAGCATGTCCCTCTATTAGTGTGTACTTGTATCAATCCAGGGCTCTAAGTGTCAGCTACTTCAGTCCTCTGCTATCAGCAGGAATCACTTCTGGCAAGTTTTCCTGACACCAAGAGAAAAATGGTGACAGGTGAGGGACCTCCAGCAGATTGACAGGCTCAGTTCTGTTCCTGTGTACTGTGTGGAG
Organism: Staurois parvus; assembly: GCF_062004578.1. Taxonomy (NCBI): domain Eukaryota; kingdom Metazoa; phylum Chordata; class Amphibia; order Anura; family Ranidae; genus Staurois; species Staurois parvus. Next base: position 1,367,189 of record NW_028318138.1, read on the forward strand.
GGTGTTTTTCCTGTATGATTAGTGCCGCCGGCTATAGCCAGCAATACCAATTATTGTGTTCCGCCATCAGGGAAGGCTCAATAGCACTGTGGGAAGGATTCCACCATCAACACGGATTGTATTGATGGGATAATCAAGCAAATTTTTTTTCCTTCCACTTCGTGGTAGAAAGAAAGGAAACTGCATAATCATTTATGTCTGGTGCTTCATTCCTCTGCTATCAGCATGAATCACTTCTGACAAGTTTTCCTGACACCAAGAGAAAAATGGTGACAGGTGAAAGACCTCCAGCAGATTGCCAGACTCAGCTCTGTTCCTGTGTACTGTGTGGAGGGGGGTGTGTCTCTTCCCTCCAATCAGCTCTCAGAGCTCTCCTCACTGAGGAGAGAGTAGGGGATGGGGCAAAGTCCCACTCTGCTGTGTCTTATGGATGCAGAGAGTGGGGCTCTAGAGCGAGCATGCACTAGTGCCCCTATAGCAAGCAGCTTAATATAGGGGCACTGCTTAGGGGGGAGGAGCCAGAAGCGCCAGCAGAGGACTTTAGAAGAGGAGGATTGGGGCTGCTCTGTGCAAAACCATTGTGGAGAGCAGGTAAGTAAAAATTGTTTGCCATTTAAAAAAAAAAAAAAACCTTTAGTAGCACTAACTTTATTGCTTTGATGAAAGGGCTAACAAGTCCATGTTTTAGCAAGGGCAGGTAGCTGGTACTTTTTATGGAATAGACATTAGGGTTTTATTAGCGTTTCTAAAGGTTCAATTATTTTTCTTTAAAATAAGCACATCATGCTTACTTGCTCTCTGCAATAGCTTTGCACAGAGCAGCCCCGATCTTCCTTCTCGGGTCCCCCTCCAGCACTTCTGGCCCCTCCCCCTTGCCAAATGCTATCAGAGCAAGCTGCTTACTGTGATGACACTCGTGCATACTCACTCCTGAGCTGGCTTGGTGTGTATATGGGACACAGAGAGCATAGCTCAGTCCCGCCCCCCGATCCATCCTCATTTGAAACCCTCAATGTCTCCCCTGCCCTCCACTGCAGCTAATCAAGCACAGATTGTGCTTGATTAGCTAATTTCCCAGTTTCAATAGCCGGGGAATGACAGCTCTAAAACTGGAAATGACAAAACGCTTCATGGGTTTATTAGTCACAGTGAAGATCGAGGAACAAGTTGCCTGGATAATTTATACTAAACTTAAGATCGTGGACTGAACAAAAAAAAAAAAAATGACACCAAGCTCATGCCTTACAACAGCCTAAGGATATGAAGTGTTTAAGGTGACAAACAGCAACATTTTCTTCTACTCTGTAATCTGATGTCATGGTTAGTGTGAATTTACAAGCTAATGCTAAAGCCTGCCATACATGGATCGAATTCTGTCTGCTCCCTGCTGAACCAGCCGAATTTAGATCCACGTATGGGCAATCTGGTTGTACACAAGTCAATCTATGGAATGACTTGTGGACAACCAGTCTGTCAGGTTTTTCCTGTACGAATAGTGCCACTGGCTATAGCCAGCAACACATTAACCCTTCCTGCCCAGTGCCATTAGTACAGTGTCAGTGCTTTTTTTTTTTTTTAGCACTGATCACTGTATTGGTGTCACTGGGGTGTCAGTGACACAAAGTTAGTTCCACCCCAGTGTCAGACTGTCCACCACAGTCCCACTAAAAGTCGATGATTGCTGTCATTACTAGTAAAAAAAAAAATCCCATTATCTATACTGCCATTTGTAAATGCTATAATTTTCACGTAAGCCAATTAATTTACATGTATTGGGATTTTTTGTAGCACAGACATTTCACAGAATACATTTTGGCCGAAATTTATGATGAAATTTGATCTTTTAAATTTTTTTACTGGACATGTTTAATAGCAAAAATTAAAAAATATCCTCATAATTGATGGTCTTTTTTTGTTTATAGCGCAAAAAATAAAAACAGCACAGGCGATCAAATACCACTGAAAGAAAGCCAAATTTGTGGGGGGGGGGGGGGGAAGGATGTAAATTTCATTTAGGTGCAGCGTTGCATGAGTGTGCAATTGTCAGTTAAAATAATGCAGTGCCGTAATGCAAAAAAATAATTGGTCAGGAAGGGGTTAAACATGTCCAATTAAAAAAAAAAAAAAATCACATTTCGTCATAAATTTAGAGCAAAATGTATTCTGCGACACGTCTTTGCTAAAACAAAAAAATCCCAATACGTTTAAATTAATTAGTTTATGTGAAAGTCATAGCGTTTACAAATGGCGGTATATATACTGGATTTTTTTTTTATACTACTAATGACGGCAATCAGCGACTTATAACGGGACTGCGGGAATTCTGACACTGGGGGGAAATGACCTGGTGTCACCGACATCCCCAGTGACACCAATACAGTGATCAGCGCTAATAAAAAGCACTGACACTGTACTAATAGCAACGGGCAGGAAGGAGTTAATATCTGGGGTGATCAAAGGGTTAACTGTGTGCTGTTTCACATTATGTGCTGTGTGTACGTTCAACTGTAAGCACACTGCTTTGTATGGCTCTGCTATGCACAGCCATACAAAGCAGTGTGCAGGAGCTGACAGGAGAGAGAACTGTGTTGTTTACATACAGTTCTCTCCCCACGTCAGTAATATTCGGCGATAACTGGGTGCCAGCGAGTAATCACCGGCTGGGACCCGGTGATTGACAGCTGAGGCCACAAATCACGTGTATATATATGTAGTTTTGCACACCCGTGCCACCTTGTAGCAGTATTTCTGCTATACAGCGGATGGGAAGTGGTTAATCCAGCCAGTTTATAGCTACTGGAAGGTTGTAAATAACATGCACGGAGTACAGTCGGAGGCCGGGCTATACACACACTTCATTCTCTGCATTCTTCAACCTAACATTTCATGGAGCAGTCTGGCTGTAGCCTATTCACTAGAACATTTACCTTGTCAAAATATTTACAGAGAAGAGCCCGGGTTTCAGAGGATGACAGATAACTCAGCTTTGCCATGAGGTTCATTTCACACTGGGAGAGCAGACTAGCTGAGGCTCGCAGAACTCGCTGCCTGCGTGTTATCGATTCATTCTTGTATTCAATTGCTGCATCGAGAGCTTCTATTGCCTCATCCAACTGGAAAAGGATCCTCTCTTCCTGAAGAGGAAAAAAAAAAAAAGGTTATATTCATAATATTTATAACTTATAACTGTAATAGATTTTCAACTCCGATTTAGTCATCGCTCAACCATAGATGCTGGTCTATGGTCGATCCCCTCATGTTGTGCATTGTATTGGTATTGTTCTGTCACATGTTCTGTCCCCCTTTGTAATGTACAGCGCTGAGCGAACCATTGGCGCTTTATAAATACTGTATAATAATAATAATATGACAGGTCCCTAATATTGATGTCACTGTGCAGACAAATAACCAGGCCTAAGCAGCTGAATTCTGACACTATTTGGCCATTTAGAGTAAAGTAACAGTTTACCTGGATAGCAGACAGTACATGCTTCTTAGCTTCCCTTTGTGCCTGGCAGAGCCCTGTCCCCCACAAATATCCGTGTAACTCGCCATCATATACTGAGACAGTCTAATCACACTAAGAACACACCTATAACAGCACTCCAGCATCAAATGCTAAATTGTGGGCAGCAAGGGAGTGAGTCGTGTGCTCTCCTACTCCTTAAAGTACTGATTTTATTTTTAGGTTTCAGGGGGCAAACCAGGCAGCATGGAAAAACGCGAAAAATACTTCCACGCACTTAATAGCTAACTTGTGTTCCACACACACGGTGAATGATGAATTTATTTAACTTGTAGATACAACAGTGAAGACAGTCACCGACCGGCGCCATGCTGCAGAAGCCAGCGGCCGACATGCAGATGCGCGCTGCAGAAACTAGATGCAGACGCAGACATGCTGCAGAAGACAGCCACAGACCACTGACATGCTGCAGAAGACAGCCACAGACCACTGACATGCTGCAGAAGACAGCCACAGACCACTGACATGCTGCAGAAGACAGCCACAGGCCACTGACATTCTGCAGAAGACAGCCACAGACCACTGACATGCTGCAGAAGACAGCCACAGACCACTGACATGCTGCAGAAGACAGCCACAGACCGCAGACATGCTGCAGAAGACAGCCACAGACCGCAGACATGCTGCAGAAAACAGCCACAGACCGCAGACATGCTGCAGAAGACAGCCACAGACCGCAGACATGCTGCAGAAGACAGCCACAGACCGCAGACATGCTGCAGAAAACAGCCACAGACCGCAGACATGCTGCAGAAGACAGCCACAGACCACTGACATGCTGCAGAAGACAGCCACAGACCACTGACATGCTGCAGAAGACAGCCACAGACCACTGACATGCTGCAGAAGACAGTCAGAGACTACATATCGTCCATACATCAAATTAAGACTGGAAACAGCATGATAGAATGAACAGATCAATCCTCCAGTATCAGAGTGTTGACACTGTCCCCTTCAATTTGGGAATTATGGCAGTAGACTCCTCAAGGGAAAGCTTATTAGTCGAAGACTGGTGTGATTCAGAATCGGACAGAGTCTCTGCCGCCAATGCCTCGGAAGACACGATGGCCAAAGGTATATAGATAGAGAATCTGCAAGAGAAGGCACTGCATCACACCTTTGGCCTCTCTAGGGAGCAAATAACTGGATGATTTGGATAGAAAGTCTTGTATGACTGTAGCAAAAATCGTATATGTAAGAGTGGAGGAACTGACCACACGCTGCAGAGCCAAAGAGGACTTCAATGACAAAGTAGACGAGAGGCAGATGGGAACATGATTCCAGGCTGCAGATGTCAGCACCATCAGTGGGTGTACTGCGGGCAGCCCTGAAGCTGTAAGTAGAGCACCCCTTCACCCCCCCCCCCAGTTATTGTAGGCAAGCAAGAGGAATGGATCAGAGATCAGAGTTCCACATGACTTTCTGCAAGCAGGAGCAGCAGCTAGGAGATACTTTCTTGCTGTTGTGTCCACCCAGGGGATGACATCAAAACTCACAGCATTAACCTCTTCCACAGAGAAAGCTAGCGGAAACTGGGGAGATTTAACCACTTCCCAACCGTGCTATAGCCGAAGGCCGGCTACAGCGTGGCTGTCCAGTTCTGGGAGGACATCCACGGATGTCCTGCTAGAACATGCCCTCTGCGTGCCCTTGGCGCCACTGGTGATCACTGTGTCCTATGGACTCAGCTGATCACGTGATATGGTAAAAAGCCAATCACAGCAGTCTTTTACCACGTGATCAGCTGTGTCCAATGACACAGCAGATCACCGGGTACATACAGTTGCCGGTTATCGGTTGCACTTTCCTCACGCTGCCGAGAACTGGCAATTGTCAGTGAAGGGATCAGCACTGATCATCAGGGCACTGATGATCAGTGACCAGCAGTGCAGCCCACCTGTGCCACCCACCTGTGCCCAGCGGTGCCACCCATCAGTGCTGCCAGTCAGTGCCGCCAGTCAGTGTCCCCTATCAGTGCCAGTTCATCAGTGCTGCCTATCAGTGCCCATTAGTGCAGCCTATCCGTGCCACCGCATCAGTGCTGCCTATCCGTGCCACCTCATCAGTGACCACCAGTGCTGCCTATAAGTGCAGCCTCATCAACGCACATCAGTGAAGGAGAAAAATTAACTGTTTGCAAAAGTTTCTAATAAAACAAAGAAAAACTTTTTTTTTTGTTTATAGCGCAAAAAATAAAAAACACCCAGTGGTGATTAAATACCACCAAAAGAAAGCTCTATTTGTGTGAAAAAAAATGATACAAATTTCATATGGGTACAGTGTTGCATGACCGCGCAAATGTCAAAGTGCGACAGCGCTGAAAGCTGAAAAATGGCCTGGGCAGGAGGAAGTGGGGGGAGGGGGTGGTTTGAGAGGGAAGTGCCCAGTAGGCAAGTGGTTAAAGGATCAGTTCACCTTTTTAAAATAAATTAATGCACATCTTTTTGCAGGTGAAAAAATGTGTACTTATTTTTTTTACACTGGAACCTGTAAAGCAGGGGTGTCAAACTCAGTTTTGTGGCAGTTCGCATCAGCATTATGGTTGCCCTCAAAAGGCCAGTTGTATCTGTAAGACTAGAGGTGCAGAGCACCCCCCCCCCACTAGAAGTCAAGAGTCCACCACCCTCTCTTACATCACAGTGCACCCCCCTAACTTGTGCTGCTGCCCGGAAGAAGCTGGAGGTGGAGCTGGGAAGCAGAAAGTGCAGGGTCTAGAGGAGGACGACAAGAGGAAGGCTGGAGGTCAGCCGCCGGAGTCTGCTAAATGCTGAGACCAGGGGAGGCGAAGAGATGAGGGGGTGCTGAGCCTGCAGAATCTGTAGGAGTTCTGTCCTCCTCTCTGCTGCCAACTGCGGAGCCAAGGTGGGGGCTGAGACAAGGGGGGTGGCATCTGCAAAAGAGGTGTGAGGGCCATATAAAATTGCCTGGCGGGCCGGATTTGACCTCTGAGCCTTGTGTTTTGACACATGCTGTAAATCATTGCACCCACAATCAGCACATCGCGGATGCAATGCCAGGCTCCTGAAGACTCTCAGTACACTGTCTGCTCACACCTCATATGAGTAAGCAGTTACTGAATTGAAGGAAGAATCACTGAACTACGAGGGCGTTCACCAGCGCTCACGCAGTCCATTCAGAGCTACAAGCCATTGGCCACGGTAAGCATTGGCACTTGTAGCTCATTCATTCATAGAACTCTGAGTGAATGATGCAGCCGTGTGGGCAGGGTCCCACAAGGCTGCTCTGTTTTTAAAAAGTGACAGTGGGTGCGGGGGAGAAAATCTAATGCCTGCGGTCACAGGAGAGGGAATCAGGAGGTGTAACATGTTCCAAAAGGAGAACCTAGCCTTTAAAAGGGGTCCAGAGGCCCAAATCAACAAGGTAGCCCAACTGGCCTACTCACAAAGTGAGTGTTCACAGATAGGGCAAGCTCTGAGGCAATGTCAGTGGTTCTGGACCTGGAAAGTGCACTGCAGCTAATCCTATTTGGAACCCAGTGCCTGGAGGGCAATTCCAGACTATCCAGAGTTGCCCAGATGCAGCATAATAAAAGCAAGGTTGAGGATGGCTGCACCGAAAGCCAAAAATTGAAGAGACAAGCTCTAGCAGCAATGGAAAGAAAGTCTCTTGACTGAAGAAAAGTTTTGCAGAGAAAGAAAGAAAAATGGTGCTGGCAAAAAAAAAAAAAATGTGGTTAACTTTTTTTTTTTTTTTTTTTTACACAGAAGAGCTAAAGAGAAGACGTCCAACCACCAAAATCAGCAAAAAATGCCATGCCAGTAGTTCAGCAGATTATACTGAGCTGGCCCACAGTTTTCTTGTTTACCTGTGTTCAATCCTCTTGTGGTGGGGTGATATAACCAGGTGAAAGTTTTCCTGTGTCCCCCAATAAATGAGAAAGGATATTTAACTAGCAAGGGCCATTGAAATGAATGTAGTTTTATTTGTCACCTGCTAAATTTGTGACACTGGCAGTGTGTGTTTGTAGTATGGAGTGACGGTTTCCATTCGGCAGGTATGGAGCTGCAGAGAACAATTTCCAGATCTCCTCTAGTATGTGACCACTATAAAGCAGATGAGGGTGTTCCTCTGTTGCACAACACAGAACTATGGGGTAAATCTAGAAATGTTTCTCTTTATACTGTGCCAGGTTTCACACTGATAAAGAAGTCTGATGAAGTGCCTAGGCAGGAAAACTGCTGGTTGGGCATTGACTGCTAGGGCACCACAATAATACTATGGGGGGGAAACAGGCTCAGGAGACAGACGTAAACATAAGGAAAACGTACTAAAACGCACCCTTTCCCCAGGAAAGAAGTAGCATTGCTACAAAATCATCCTAAAAATAGGTGGCATGCCAGTTCTGAACCAACTTTGCTTCCTGCGGGATAATTTTTCCTTCCTGATTTACTCCTGGTAAGAACATAATACCTTTCCAATGAAGGTTTCCCAACTGACCTGTTTAAGTTAAACTACTTCACCTATTTTAAATAAAAAACATAGTTTTAAATATAAGACGATACTAGAAAATCTAGCAGTTACTCCACATCTGTTAAAACATACAGGGCAATTCTACCAAAGACTTGATAGTGTCCAATCACCTATAAGTAGAGGCATATTAGTCATGGTCTAAATCTATTCCTGTGTCCTGTACTGCACTTGCCACCAAAACGACAGTACATTTACTGAGAGCAAGCAGATCACGACACTCGGTGCCTGGGCACTACGAACAGCCAGGGTATCATGTGATCGCTATGACCAATCATAGCAATCACACTATTACAATTTAAAACGGTCATGAACAGGGGCGGACTGACAACTCATGGGGCCCCCGGGCAAAAGGGGATCATGGGGCCCCTGTGTCCTCGCCCACACTCAAACCACACCTAAAAAAAGCCTATGAAAGGTACCAGGTGCATCTCATGGCGCCCCCTACTGACCCCGGGCCTTCGGACAGTGCCTGAGTTCCCAAATGGTCAGTCCGCCCCTGGTCATGAATGGCTTCCATTCATGACAGTTTGCTTACTGTTGTGATGCTGTGATTTGCCCACAGCTATCACATGGTACCTGACAACCTATACCATGTGATTAGCTGTAGCCAATCACCGCATCACAATAGTAACCAAGCTGTCATGAATGGAAAGCCATTCATAAAAGGTAAAACTACTGCTTATAACAGTGATCATCGCTGTTATAGGCAATAATAGTGTAAAAAAAAAAAATCCATGATCACCCAGCTGCCACCCACGGATAGGCCGTCAGTACATCAAGGCTGATCAACTTTCAAATATATGTAATTTGCACATATAAAACTTTCACACACACTAAATAATATACACAGAGTGGGGTTATCTTTACCAAAGAAATGTGGTAGAATACATTTTGGCCTAAATTTATGAAAAAAAGATTTGTTAGCAAAATTTTACAACAGAAACTAAGGAAAATATGTGTTTCAAAATTTTCAGTATATTTGTGGGATAAAAAAAATGATGCTCTGGTTATGAGGAGGGTAAAGCCTTCTGGAGGTCAAGTGGTTAATATAACAATTTACCTCAGCAGAAAGGAGGTTTCCCTGCCGTAGTTTTTCATCTATGTCAACCCTCTGCTTTAACAGCAGATCCTTCTCCTGTCTCAGGTTATGAATTTCATCTCTTATTCGCTGTTGGTCGTAGCCAGTGCCCTGGCAGAGTTGTCCATTCTTCTCAGTCAGCTCCTTCTCCAGATCCTCAATGCGGCTGGACACCCTGACGATATCGTTGCTCAGAGCCTGAAGAACAATTATTAAACATTTTATGAAAAGTCAGCCACAGAATGATGTCCATGAACAGAAAGCTGACACTTTCATATTTCAAAATAGATCTCCAGGCAAATATAAAAAAAAACAAAAAAACAAGTCAGTTACAGGTTTATAAAAAAAGAAAATATTAAATACATATTTCGCATATAACCAGAATTAAGATTCTTAGAATCAGCCTCCTGCAAACGTCTGTACAGCCAAAAGGAAGGCCAATCTTTTAGTCAATAACGCTTCGCAGAATGCATTTCAGAGCTCAACGATGACTATCAAAATGCTGCAGCTCTTGCACTGCCCAATCACATGACTGTGATGTTGGTGTGGCGCTACAATGCACCTTCCTCACAAACCACTTGGTATTTGCTCTCGTGATTAATGGATACCACAATAATAAATATGTAAAAAAAAATAAATAAATATTATATATATATATATACACATATATACAATAAAAAAAGGTGTGTTAATAAAATATATAAAAAAAAGTATAACAAATTAATTTGTGGGGGACAGTGATGTAAAGGGGGGCAGAGGACACTACTACACCCTTCCCACCCCCTTCCCCATGGATTTTTGTTTTCCTCCATGTTGTCCAGGTAGATCTCAGCCTCTGAAAGGCTGCTTACCCATAACCTAAAGTAAGGATTAGAAATGCAGTGCGTATTTGGAGGAGCAAGTGCTTGAGACCTGAGATACACACAACACTTTAAGAGTTCTTAACCCCTTCTTGCCTGATGGTAAAACAAATCTTAGCGCCTAAGCACAATTTTGCAACTTTGACATGTGTTAGCAAAACCGAACATATCATCACAACTACTTTGTGCATCCAGGTGGAATATACCTTATTTTTTTTCATGAAAAATTGGGCTTTCATTTGGTGCTAAAAGGTAATGGATATCTCCTATTTTTTTTTTTTTTTTATTACCAAAAGAAAACTGGCCCAAACATTATTTTAAATGTAGCTGTATATTTCTTGCTACTACCATAACCTACCACTAAAGAACAACCCAAAAAATGTTTTTCCTGCTCGCAGCGATAATACATGTATGTATGTATGTATGTACAGTATGTATGTTAGTTATTGTTTGTACCCGTAGTACAGCCCATAAACAATAGTGCGCAATTTGCCGTTTTTTTTTTAATCCTGACACTAACTGACACTGATACTAATTTAAGAATTAAAAAAAAAAAAAAACAAAACAAAAAAAAACAAAAAAAAAAAAAACACTCTGACCTAAAAAAAAACCCCCAAAACAAAAACAAAAACAAAACTGACCCTGACCCTTGACCCATACACTAACCCTGGCACAAACCTGGGATTAAACCTTGATCTAGGTAGTTTAATTTATTTTTTATTATTATATTTATTTTTTTACACACACTTTTTTTTTTCTCTCTGAAAGGACAGAGAGAATCTCTATCTCTCTCCTTCATTCAGAAAGAGAAAACAAGGGGGGCAGGCTTCACAGTGACTGATCACTGTGAAAGCCAATCAGAGGATATCAGGTGACCCAGGATCGGGAGTTCCGGGTCCTGATCGTTGAAACGGGACCTGGGACTCTCAGCGACACCCTGATCTTTGTGCTGGGAGCATGCCGTGCGGCGCGCTCCCAGCAGAAAGTCAGGAATGCAAATTAGCGGCCCCACAGAAAAAAAGACCAGTTTTGTGAGGCAGCTACTTTGCGTGCGATCAGCGTCAAGAGGTTAACAAGCAACTTGCTAATGCATATACTCAAATGGATAGTGATTAGTCTTAAAATTCTCTACTGGCAAATCTCATTTATTATGGTATTTAGGACCACAGACTCACCTGGCTGGATCGAAGCCTCTTGATCTCCAAATCATTCTTCTCCTGTAGAAGTGCTTCTTTTTTAATCAATATACCTTCCCTTTTCTTGAGTTCCTCCTCCAACTCCCCCAAGGCACGGCGCTGTTCCAGTACCTTATCAATCTCGCTGTCCAGCCATTTCTTCTGCTCTTCAATTTTCTAGCAAATAAAGGATGCATGCAGATAGATTATACACGCTCCAAGTGACTGCTATGCTAAACAGGGGGATTTGCCAACTCATTTTTATGAAAGTCAAATTGCTTATTTAACTTTATATCTACACAAAAAGCACAAAACACAGCTAAACAGATAACAGCGGCAAACCTGTTTGGCTGGTGATGAAAGAACAATTATACAACCCGCTTGCATCAAACAGTTCTATACTAGAAGATGCTGTGAAATCCATGAAGCTTACCTGCTGCTGCTCCAGACTGATAACTGATCCATTGCTCCCACTTCTCCTCTTCCTTTGAAAAGCTGCTATTTCCTCAGTTTTGATCCTCAGTATCTTTTGTTGCTGTTCATGCTTTAACTCAAGCTCCTAAAAGCAAGCCAGGAAATCTTTTGTTAATTGGTCTTCTTACTACCTGCCACCTGCTGAGTTGCTCCAGGCCCACTTTGCATTTCATACTACAATAAGGCAACTAAAGCCTTTGAATGAGAAAAAAAAAAAAAAACACAAAAAAAAACAAAAGGGCAACTTTGCATTTTTTAATGATTAATTCCTACAAAAAGTCTTTTGCATTGCATGTGTCCGAAGGAATCAGAATGTTTAGCAGATTAGGCTGTGGTTTTCATGTCTGTTATAAACATGTTCTTGGCTGAATGAACACTATTAGAAAGAGACAATTGTTTAGTCTGTACAAAGTGTTCCAGTCACCTTCACTCTGTGTCTCCTTTTCTGCATCTCAGTCTCCAGTCTCCGTTTCTGTTCGCTCTCCTCTTTAAGCTTCTTCTGTAGCTGCCCTTGCTGCTGTTTCATCTGTGAGATATTCTTCTCCAATTCTTGAACCCGTCTCTCACTCTGGATAGAGAGGGAAGCCAGCCTTTCTGTGGCTTGCTTCTTCTCTTTTAAAACCTGCAGAGAACAAAAACATCTCAAGGCACTTTGGGAACATGGTTCGTGTTACATGATCGATATTGAAAATAATCCATTGACAAGGAACAATAACTGCACAGCACTTCCTGATGATGACCCATTGATCGAAACGCGTCGAGGTTTGATGACGCAACTTTCGGCAACATCATGTCCGCCCTTTGGAACGCACGCTGCCTAGAGGCTAAACCGCAATAGCTGCGGCCATTTTCTTCCCTTTACAAGCAACAAGGCTGAATACACCAAGTGCCAGCTTATGGCACTTCTTTTGTGAGTTGTATTTTTCAGTATGTCCCCAACATTAAAGTTGTAATGGTTTTACACTGTGGGATGTTCGTTTCTGTTTCTATTTTTATGTTGAATACTTGCATTCCTTGCCTGAGGAGGATTTTTGGTATTGATATAGCCGCTGTGAAGGAACACCGGATACCATTAGAAATGCTGCATACTGGGATAGTCCCAAAAGCACAAATGACCATCCTAGAGATAGGTGGTCATGGGATGACGGTGAGTGCAAGTCCATGTGGGGCACCAGTCTGCGCACAGTAGAGCGCCTATCACTATATAGAGTTCACAATCAAGAATTGAGCACTTTATTTTTCATATACTGGGACTGAATTATTAATACCAGTATAACAAAATGTTTATTCAATGTCACAAGTTATTTATTTATTTTCACTTAGTGTTTATTATCCCCATGCCCCCCCCCCCCCCATCCTATCCATAACTACCAACAACACCACCATCAATCCCGCCCCGCAAGCCAAAGTCCTTGGCGTCATTCTGGACTCAAACATTTCCTTCCAACCTCATGTCAAATCACTTACAAACACATGCAGGCTCCACCTGCACAATATCGCCAAGATACGCTCCTTCCTTACCCCAGACACCACTAAACTACTCGTACACTCCCTGATTATCTCACGCCTCAACTACTGCAACTCCCTCCTCACCGGCCTACCCCAGTGCAGGCTCTCCCCGCTTCAGACCATCCTGAACTCAGCGGCTAGACTCATCCACCTCACCACCCGCTCCCACCTCTGCCACCCCCCTCTGCCTATCCCTCCACTGGCTCCCTATTGCCCAACGCATCAAATTCAAACTACTCACTCTGACCTACAAAGCCATTCACAACACTGCCCCTGACTACCTCACCAACCTGATTCCTAGGTACCACCCCACCCGTACCCTTCGCTCTTCACAGGACCTCCTATCTTGCTCCCTGGACTCCTCCTCCCACGCACGACTGCAAGACTTCTCCTGGTCCTCTCCCATCCTCTGGAACTCACTACCCCAATCCATCAGACTGTCACCTTCCCTCCTCACCTTCAGGCGCTCCCTGAAAACCCATCTCTTCAGGAAGCCTACCCCACCCTCACCTAACAGCCGTTCTCCTTCATTCCTCCTACCACTCCATCCCCCACAGCCATTTCCTCCTGTACCACTACCCCCTCCCTTCTAGATTGTAAGCTCGAAAGAGTAGGGCCCTCTAACCCCTCGTGTGCGGTTTGTAGTTGCTGTACCGTTTCATGTATTGTCCCCCCCTCTATTGTACAGCGCTGAGCAAATCCTTTGGCGCTATATAAACTCGATGTAATAATAATAATAATTATTAGCACGGCATATGCGCAGTCCATATGGTATTTATTTATAAACGGATAATGCCAGTCAGTCTTTTGTTTAAATTTATATTATAGGTCCGGAGGATGACTCCATTTCCAATGCTCTTAGATTGTAAGCTCCAAGGATCAGGCCCTCCTATCCCTCTTGTATTGAACTGTATTGTTGCTGTATTGTCTCCCGTTATATTGTAAAGCGCTGAGCAAACTGTTAGCGCCATATAAATCCTGAATACTAATAATAATGTTAATAAATACAGTGGTGGCACCTCTCTGCTGCAGCATGCTGACTGGACAATGAAAGAGTAGTAACACAATGAGAAGTCATCAATCTGCTCATTCTAATCTCTTTTCCTGTCAGCAGATTGTTTTTCACCACTAGTGAATGCAGCAGAGCTTAATAAACTCTTAGGCAAACCATAGATTTGATTTTCTTTCCTGCAACCATTGGTTGCAGAAACGAAAATCACTTGATTCCCCCATCAACACAGTCATTGTTGAGGAGGGAATCCCTCCAGCAGTGCTATTGTGTTCTGCCGGCAGGGAGTCTTCTCTTCTGGTAGAACAGGATTACTGCTAGCGGCTATAGCTGCCGGCAGTAAAAGGATCCGACGAGCTGGTCGTACCCAATTCAATCAATCAACCTGGATACAACCTGCCTTGCCCATAGATGGTTCCTGCTAAACTGGCTGAGATTCATTTATGGCTGGTTTTAGTAATGCCCCCTCTCTTCCAAACTTAGGTACTGAAAACAGATAAGAGGTTATTAAAAAAAAATATTCAGGTACATGCATGAAATATTGTTTGTTTGTTTTTTAATATGCCTGTGAAAACACTAACAATGGAGCCAGAGCAATTGCAAAAATGGATTTTCATTTCTTTATATATGGCCTAAATATTCTACAACACTACACAGAACCATACATACATCTTATAACCCCAATACAGCAATACAAAAAACACAAAGAGCAGTTCAGGTAGATGACAAATGAAATGTTAGAATGTTAGGGGTTGTGAG